>NC_057394.1:66686538-66986538 GCF_019320065.1 Cervus canadensis | reverse complement strand
GACCTCTGGTTCCTCTGCCTTTTCTAAAACCAGCTTGAACATCTGGAATTTCACGGTTCACGTACTGTTGGACTACTAAAACCACAATGACAGAAACCTAACCAATCTGATCACATGGACCACAGCCTTGTCTAACTCAATGAAACTCTGAGCCATGCCATGTAGGGCCACCCCCAAGACAGACGGGTCATGGTGGAGAGTTCTGACAAAACGTGGTCCTCTGGAGGAGGGAATGGCAAACCAGTTCAGTATTCTTGTCTTGAGAATGTATGAACAGTACAGTATGAAAAGGCAAAAAGATAGGACTCTGAAAGATGAACTCTCCAAGTCGGTAGGTGCCCAGCATGCTATTGGAGATCAGTGGAGAAATAATTCCAGAAAGAGTGAAGAGATGGAGCCAAAGCAAAAACAATACCCAGCTGTGGATGTGACTGGTGATGGAAGTGAAGTTCAGGGCTTCAACAACAGTCTTAACTTGCCAGTTAAATTAATTGAATTGTAAGACCGTTTGTGTGAAGTCAGTTTTGACTTGGATGCTTACCCAGCCATCTCCTAAAGCTTTCAACCTCCTGAGTTATAATTCCAAAGCCATCCAGCTTTAAACTGGCCAAAGAGCTCATGATTTGATAGAAATGATATTTCGAGGGATATAAATTGAATTTCAAAATGACGTTAAGGAGTTTCAAATAACAACCTGAATATCTGTCACAAGTACAATGATTCAGGAAAGGGTATGTCTAAACAGATTAGAGACTCAATAGAGAACATCATAAATTTAGACCAGATAATTAGAGGATATAATTTTTAGCCTAGAGGGATGTGTTTTGAATTCAACACCAGCTAGTTTTGGTAGAAGGTTGAGTCTGAATATTTCAAATGAAATGGCACTACATTAAATTATGTGTCCTAAAATGAGGACCTTTGTCCTCTTCATGAGATTCCCTTTTAGAAGTACAGTGTAATAAATTAAAATTTGGACTGCATACTAAATTGAAAGCATGAAATCCCCTCTTTAATTACTTGAGAAATCAAATGTTTGCAAAATCATGGTATCTCAGTGGACTATTTTGCTTCCACATGTGTAAATGAATTGATTCCATAGAGACTCTGGAGGAGGAAATGGTAACCCACTCCAGCATTCTTGTCTGAAAAATTCCACTGATAGAAGAGTCTACTGGGCCACAGTCCATGGGGTTGCAAAGGAGTCGGACACGACTGAGCGACTGAGCATGTGTAGAGACCAAATTTCTTGTCCCATTGCAAAAGTAGAGTTTCAGTCAAAAATATAGTTTCTTTCTGTATGTATGCATTTAAAAGCCTGAACGCATTGTATGCTAGTAGTCAGGTGGTTGTGACAGCAGTCTAAGATGAAGAGCTCACCACACCCTTCCAGAAGGATCATCAGGAACCTGAGGACATCATTTAGACTATCTAAAGAGTCTCTTGAACCATGTTCCTGTCACCTGGGAGCTCTATTAAGGTGATGGAGACAGTCGTCATGAGTCGTCAAACTTATTGACCACAAAATATAAACATATAAGGGAATAATGTTAGCACCCACCCTGTTAGTGTGGGAAACCTACTCTTAAAAATAATTTGGGAGCTAAGGGTAACCTAATACTAATAGACCCTCTCCCAATCTTGCCCTTTGGTCCCCTATCAGATTCTCTCTTCAGGATTAATATTCTCATCCCCCAGCTGCTGGGCACATTGGCTGCTTTCAGCTCCCTCTGTGTTTCTCACTGGAACTGCCCCCAAGGAACTGCTCTCCCTAAGCAGCAGCTTGTGACCGACGACTGGAGGATACAGAGAGAAAAGGACCAGCCCCCACGCCTCAATATGGTACCACACCCAGCCCCAGAGCCCTTTAAAGGGTTGGCTGAGGACTCAATCGCAACAACTTTGCAGGTCAGCTCCTTTGCTTTTTTTTTGGTTTATAGTTTTTTTTTTTTTCATTTATTTTTATTAGTCGGAGGTTACTTTGCTTTTAACTTTGTTTTTCACTCCCTTATAGGACAATGTCCTGAAAGCACTAAGTGAAGTTTTTGCAGTTCACACCTCACCTGTCACTCTTCCCAGGGAAGCCAATTTAACACAGAGATAGTAAAAATGCATGCATTTTAATGCACGTATGCTGCATGCTAAGTCGCTTCAGTTTTGTCTGACTCTTTGCGATCCCATGGACTGTATAGCCCACCAGCCTCCTCTGTCCATGGGATTCTCAAGGCAAGAACACCAGAGTGGGTTGCCATGCCCTCCTCCAGGGGATCTTCCCAACCCAGGGATCGAGCCTGAGTCTATTATGTCTCCTGAATTGGCAGGAAGGCTCTTTACAACTAGCGCAAGTTTGGCCAGTTGTGTTGGCGAAAGCTGTGGCTACTTAGATTGACCTTCTTGTCAAAAATATTACTACCACCAATATTATCATGGTCAAATCATTTCTTTGAATTAGTCATGAAGGCATGGGATATGTGGGAAAGTTGTGTAGCAGGAAACAAGACCCTCCATGGAAGATAGTCTAATGTATAGGTAAGACTGGATGAATTACAGGAAAAGAAGAGGGAGGAAAGATCTCACGCAGTCTGCTTTGAAGAAGAAGTTCATAATGGGCTTCTCTGCACCCACTGGTGCTGGATTTATATGTGATTGAGGGAGGCATGAGGAAGGTGACAGGAGGGAATGGGTACCTGGAGTAAGGGGTATTGAAAGGAAGGGAGCAACTTCTTCAGTTCAGTTCAGTTGCTCAGTCGTGTCCGAGTCTTTGCAACCCCATGGATGGCAGCACGCCAGGCCTCCCTGTCCATCACCAACTCCAGAGCTTACTCAAACTCATGTCCATCCAGTCAGTGATGCCATCCAACCATCTCATCCTCTGTCATCCCCTTCTCCTCCTGCCCTCAATCTTTCCCAGCATCAGGGTCTTTTCCAATGAGTCAACTCTTAGCACCAGGTGGCCAAAGTATTGGAGTTTCAGCTTCAGCATCAGTCCTTCCAATGAACACCCAGGACTGGATCTCCTTTAGAATGGACTGGTTGGATCTCCTTGTAGTCCAAGGGACTCTCATGAGTCTTCTCCAACATCACAGTTCAAAAGCATCAATTCTTCGGCGCTCAGCTTTCTTTACAGCCCAACTCTCACATTCATACGTGACTACTGGAAAAATCATAGTCTTGACTAGATGGACCTTTGTTGGCAAAATAATGTTTCTGCTTTTTAATATGCTGTCTAGGTTGGTCACAGCTTTCCTTCCAAGGAGTAAGCGTCTTTTAATTTCATGGCTACAGTCACCATCTGCAGTGATTTTGGAGCCCCAAAAAATAAAGTCTGACACTGTTTCCACTGTTTCCCCATCTATTTCCCATGAAGTGATGGGACCGGATGCCATGATCTTAGTTCATAATCTTGGCTTTAAGATGACTCTACAGTGAAGCTACTCTAGACCACTCCTGCCCACACACATAGTTTTCTCTTTTGAATTCCTTTCACCACTCAGTTTATTGCTAAATTTTTGTCTTATGTCACTTAAATATTTAATAGGAGTGTGTCGTTCCTCAAGCTTCTTTTGAACATCATATGGTACCTACACAGAACTATACATATAAGTACTGTCGAATGGATGAATGACTAGATAAATGTAAGATGGAAAGTTTAACATTTTAGAAACAAACACTTGTGATCCAAAGGTCCTAAATATACGGTTTTGGAAACTTTTTAATGTGGGATTTAACACAATTTTTTTTTTAGCACACTGTGTTTTTTGTTTGTTTGTTTTTTTCATTTATTTTTATTAGTTGGAGGCTAATTACTTTACAATATTGTAGTGGTTTTTGCCATACATTGACATGAATCAGCCATGGATTCACATGTGTTCCTCACTCTGAACCCCCCCTCCCGAACCCCCCTCCCACCTCCCTCCCCATCCCATCCCTCTGGGTCATCCCAGTGCACCAGCCCTGAGCACTTGTCTCATGCATCCAAATTGGACTGGCGATCTGTTTCACACTTGATAATATACATGTTTCAATGCTGTTCTCTCAGATCATCCCACCCTTGCCTTCTCTCATAGAGTCCAAAAGTCTGTTCTATACATTTGTGTCTCTTTTTCTGTCTTTCATATAGGGTTATCGTTACCATCTTTCTAAATTCCATATATATACGTTAGTATACTGTATTGGTATTTATCTTTCTGGCTTACTTCACTCTGTATAATGGGCTCCAGTTTCATCCATTTCATTAGAACTGATTCAAATGAATTCTTTTTAATGGCTGAGTAATATTCCATGGTGTATATGTACCACAGCTTCCTTATCCATTCGTCTGCTGATGGGCATCTAGGTTGCTTCCATGTCCTGGCTATTATAAACAGTGCTGCGATGAACATTGGGGTGCACGTGTCTCTTTCAGATCTGGTTTTCTCAGTGTGTATGCCCAGAAGTGGGATTGCTAGGTCATATGGCAGTTCTATTTCCAGTTTTTTTAAGAAATCTCCACACTGTTCTCCATAGCGGCTGTACTAGTTTGCATTCCCACCAACAGTGTAAGAGGGTTCCCTTTTCTCCACACCCTCTCCAGCATTTATTGCTTGTAGACTTTTGGATAGCAGCCATCCTGACTGGCGTGTAATGGTACCTCATGTGGTTTTGATTTGCATTTCTCTGATAATGAGTGATGTTGAGCATCTTTTCATGTGTTTGTTAGCCATCTGTATGTCTTCTTTGGAGAAATGTCTGTTTAGATCTTTGGCCCATTTTTTGATTGGGTCATTTATTTTTCTGGAAGTGAGCTGCAGGAGTTGCTTGTATATTTTTGAGATTAATCCTTTGTCTGTTTCTTCATTTGCTATTATTTTCTCCCAATCTGAGGGCTGTCTTTTCACCTTACTTATAGTTTCCTTTGTAGTGCAAAAGCTTTTAAGTTTCATTAGGTCCCATTTGTTTAGTTTTGCTTTTATTTCCAATATTCTGGGAGGTGGGTCATAGAGGATCTTGCTGTGATTTATGTCGGAGAGTGTTTTGCCTATGTTCTCCTCTAGGAGTTTTATAGTTTCTGGTCTTACATTTAGATCTTTAATCCATTTTGAGTTTATTTTTGTGTATGGTGTTAGAAAGTGTTCTAGTTTCATTCTTTTACAAGTGGTTGACCAGTTTTCCAAGCACCACTTGTTGAAGAGGTTGTCTTTTTTCCATTGTATAGTCTTGCCTCCTTTGTCGAAGATAAGGTGTCCATAGGTTCGTGGATTTATCTCTGGGCTTTCTATTTTATTCCATTGATCTATATTTCTGTCTTTGTAGCACAATGTTTTTGATAGGGAGCAAGGGATAGACATCATTTTATGTTGACCAAATCCAAACAATATTTTTGAGAGGGCAATTTGAATCTCAAAGTCATAACGATATAAACATCTTGTCACAGGAAATAATAGATTCATATAATTTCAGTATATGCCACAGCTCAGTGAGAGCAAAGAGACTTACTGAAAAGTTACATGCTTTATGTAAACGCTGAGTGGTAAATGACTTCTTTTTGTTCAGGTATCTCCAGACACCCCTTCCTCCTGTTGAACACAAGGTTCTGCCTTGTAAGAGAACAAAGGTGCGGATGGCAGAGCACTTCTGTCTGGAGGCTGATCTGGCTGTAAACTGACTCCATTTCCAGACGAAATGACTCGGATCCTATTTCTCTTGGACAAAGTCTTGATACATTCCTTTCTTCCCCTTAACCCCACTGACCAAAATACTCAGGTGAAAACATTTCTAGGAATAGTTTGAAATGAGGATAATAACCATTTGCTTCTACCACACTCCACTTTTCCAGGAAAGATAATTTCTTCTTTAATTGATGCTTATTAAGAACACTCCACAGTTACTTCTTCCTCCAAATAAAACATCGAACTGAAAATATTGAAATCAATTTGCATGTATCCATAAAGTAAAAACCTGTGGGCTAACGTCTATCGTAAGATTATTTAAAGCAGACAGAAACGTGAATGGCTATAATAGAGAACCAAATAATGATCTCTTTTTAAAAGGTTAAAGCATTTATGTTTGAAGAAACCTCTTTGAACTGCAGCCACAATCCTTGAGGTGGTCTGCAATGGCATTATTCATTTGAAATAGGACAAACTATTTTGAAAAGGCATTTTTAAAGTCACACTCAATACATGGAATCTATGCTGAAAAAATTATTAATCATTTATAATAGTAAGAGCTTAATTATCTAGAAACATCAGTTAACCTGAAATGCATTTGTTACACTTTGTAGTTGGGTGATTCAGACAAGCTACAGGAAAAGCTGGTGACGATAGTAACTTAATATCAAAAGCAACTTTCAGAGGAAAAGCTTTCTTCAAGAAAGAGTGAGCCCTCTTAGGCCCATGAAAAATATATGATTGAATTCCTGAAAGTTTTAACCCATTGAGCATGACAAATAATTTTGGCCAAGAAAAATCTCAGTAATGCTCCCATGGAATATTTCTCTTTTTAAACAAAATAGCTTTCTGATGAACTCACCATGTAATTTAAGTTACTACGTGGATTAATGTTTTGCCTGGAGTCAGGAAATATGAGTCAATTACCCTTTGGAGGACATATTTTAAAGATAGTTTTAGTTTCAGGGACTTATATGAAGTTTTTTTTCTGAAGATAATCAGGCACCAGAAATAGTTAAGTAAAATAAACAAGTGAACAAGTAGAATAAAACAAAACAAAATGAAAATATCACTAGGATTACTAGAGGAGAATGGAGACCATGCGTTCAAATAATTGAAATAAAAATTAAATTATTCTGTCTACACTGCAAGGGTATTTCCCATTTGACCAGAAATATTAAAATGCAGGCCATCTATGAGGATCAATAACTGAACTTGCGTTTGTGTTGCATTGTCTGTAACCAACTCTTGTTTCTCAAATCAATGCAAGTAAAGGTAACAAAATGTTTACAGATTCATGTGATTCTTGACAGATTTCTCCACAAGGTAAATAATATGATAATAATCAGTAAATGTCTAATTGTACCTGAATCCTTTTGCTCCTTGGTGTTAGGCATTCAGTTATATCGCACTCTTTGTGACCCCATGGATTGTAGCCCACCAGGCTCCTCTGTCCACGGAATTCTCCAGGCAAGAATACTGGAGTGGGTTGCTATTCCCTTCTCCAGGGGATCTTCCCAACCCAGGGATCAAACCCAGGTCTTGAGCATTGCAGGCAGATTCATTACCATCTGAGCCATCAGGGAAGCCCTTGAACAAGAACAAAATAATGAACTGAGAAATCCAGATTTGTAGTTTGAGGAGGGAAGCTGGTCTAAGTTTTTATAGAGCTTTCGACAAACTGACACATCTAAATTTGGGGGAGGATAGAGAATTTCCCCTTTGAAGAACAGAAAGACCACATTTGCATCCTTTTTTATGTATCATGTCTGTGAAGGTAAACAGGTGAGTCCTACAGTCCCCTAATTAGAGTAGGCTTTGAATAGTTCTGAGAGACAGAAGTCTTTAGTCATGTGTGCTATATAATCTTAAAATTTTAGTCAAATGAGAGATTAAAATGACTCTATTTTAAAATCAAATTCATTATTTGCCAAAAATCTCAATTCTTATGTGATTCTTCAGAGTATAAATGTTATTTTAATAACATGTAAATGAAGTTACTCGCTTCACTATGATCTATAAAATGCCTTCCACTACTTATTACCTGGGAATAATTTTCTTCTCTGTGTGGCTCCATACCTTTTCTATCTTTAATCTAATTGTTCTGGCCAGCTGCTGTGATCTGTTGTGTCATGGGGATGGGGAGAATAATTTCTTAATTGGGGTCTAAACTGAAAGCAACTTTTCCATTAGGCAGAAACATGGGTGCCATGGCGACTTCTGGGTTACATTATTAAACACAATTGCGGTTACCCAAGGACGTTTATGCTTAAACATTTCCATGGCCGATGTCACTCACAAGGTTATGAATCTTTCTTTTTGAAGCATTTGCTGAATAACAGTATCTCCATATCTGTGTCATTAATTGCTTCTAATGGTCAAAGCCAGGACCTCCCACACTGACTTATTACAGATCTTAGCGGATGATAATGAGATTCAAATTTCATTAGCATGGTCCATGGGCTATATCCTCTAGTAAAAGCTGGGAACACAAGGACGGAACGGCTCGTCTTGAATTGTCTCTTTCAATTCCCACTTCCCATGCACCTTTGCTATGTTGACTTCTATCAGGCTTTATATTCAATAAATGTATTCAGAAATAGCTCTGCAAAGCTTATATTTGGGGGCCAGGAAGGAAGCCTCTCTCTCAAGGCAAGCAAAAAGGAAACTTCAAACCAAGCACTGCCGAACTCATATACTTACACATTTCTGATGGATCGGAGAGCTCTTTATTTCAGGACAATGTTTGTATGGTATTGCAACACAATCAATAAAGGGTTCAGGTATATTTCCTGTACTCTGTTCACTCAGGAAGAAAGTCATGTATACATAAAATCCCAAGTGATTATCTTCTCCCAAACCTGCTCTTTTCCCCATAACCCTACCAGCATCCCCTGAAACCCAAGTCATTGCCTCTAGCATTGGTCTCCGAGTTGTGTGGATTCTACCATGCAACCATTTTTTGAATCTATTCTCTGTTCTCTACCCTCACTGCCACTGAGAAGCTTCGAGTTTTCATCACCTCTGTCATGAACCACTGCACAGACCCAGGATTTCCTCTCAGGCCCCATTACCTACAGTACGTCCCTCTTCAGTCTGTCTGTCCTATACTCAAATTTGTCTTTTTAAGATACAAGTGTGATGGTGTCCCTTTCCTCTTTACAATGTTCATGGACTCCTTATAGATGATGTAGCTCTTCATTTGATCTTTTATCTTCATTTCCCATCTCTTCCCTGGTGGCTCAGATGGGAAAGCATCTGCCTACAATGTGGGAGACCCGAGTTCAATCCCTGTGTCAGGCAGATCCTCTGGAGAAGGAAATGGCAACCCACTCCAGTACTCTTGCCTGGAAAAATCCCATGGACAGAGGAGCCTGGTAGGCTACAGTCCATGGGGTTGCAAAGAGTCGGACACGACTGAGTGACTAAACTTTCAAACTTTTCCCATCTCTTCCCATAGTATGCCGTTTGTACTTCTCTGCCCTTCCATGTATACCTCTAATCCATGTGCAATGCCTTTGACCTTGTTTGCCTTGTTTTGTTTTAATGTTTCAATGTCACAGCCTCTAATTCTTTTGCTGTTTTCTCTAACCAGAGAAGATTGTCCATGGGATTTCTCAGGCAAGAATACTAGAGAGGGTGACATTTCCTTCTCCAGGGGATCTCCTGGGATCAGGGATTGAACCTGTATCTCCTGCATTGGCAGATGGGTTCTCTACCACTGAGTCGCCAGGAAAGTCCCTACTAGAGAGTGGGGGTTATCTTATTGTCGTTGAATCTCCAGGCTTAACTCATTGATTGATCCAAAGTTGCCACCCAGTAAATGTTGGACGAATGAAGAAACAAGAATTGATATGTTCCTGCAATTTATTTATTAGGTATGTATGGAATATGGGGTGCCATCAGCAATGTGTTGGTAATGCATGATATTGATAGCAATAACATAGCCAGGCTTTTCTTACTATGCTTTGCACTCCATAGAGGAAAGCCACAGATATGCATTTAATTTGCTTGAATTCTGGAGATGAAGTGCCATAATTCCCCAAAATATTGGGTGAGAAAATTGTACATGGCTCAGGAGAACAATGTATTCTTTGACATTCTTTGAAAGCTTTCAAAACAAAAATATAACTTCTCGCCTCTGAGCTGTTTTCCCTGGTCTCTTTCCTACAAGAGATCACATTTTTCTTTCTGTATGCACAGTATTTTTAGAGCACTCTGCTGTTATGGAGCATTCTGCAACCCCTAGTTAACCTATTTAGATCTCAGTGTTCTTATCTGTATGATGAGGCTAATGGTACTAAGCAGCTCTATCAGGGATGTTTGATTAAACATGTTTCTTGACATTGCACAGACCCTGCATACATCAGCAAGGGTTTTCAAAATAAAATGTTCTATACGCACAGAAAATTGTTTCATTTGGCATTGTCTTAAAGGCAAGCACATTTCCAACAGGAATGTTTGCATCATCAGCAAACATTTCAAAATGGATCTAAGGTAAAAATTGTTATGACTTCAGTGAAAGTTTTATTTGGAGTTGATAAGATAGGCAAATATTTCAAAACGTCTCCACCCATATTTTTTGTGGGAAAGGCAAGTCTTGGTGGACTGTGAGGTCGTTTTTGCTCAGTATGCTGGTTCTTACAGGGAATTTTCTAATATTTTTAACTTCAAGACAGGCCTATGTTGGATCAAGTCTTTGTACAGTGCCTTGACACTTCAAATAGGGATGGAGCCCAGAATTGCTGATGGCATGCCCTGCCCTGGTGATTTTCCTGTCATCTCATGGGGGCAGGAAGGCCTGCATTCATCTCTCACATGTGCAGAGCAAGACTGGCTTAGGTAGATAGAATCTCTTCTTTTACAGCTCATTTTCCTGTCCGTCTGACCTCTTCTTTACTTCTTCCTTTTTATTTTATTTATTTTTTTTGCCATACCACATTGGCACTTGGGATCTTAGTTCACCAGCTGGGGATCGAACCTGTGTCTCTTGCAATGGAAACATGGTGTCTTAACTGCTGAACCTCCAGGGAAGCCCCTACTTCTACCGCTTTTTGTGACAATGGCCAGTCTTTCTCTAAGTGAAAGGTAGACCACACAGAGAGGAGAAGACAGTAGAGAGAGGAGAAAATGGATGGAAATCAATAAAAAATATAAACAAAACATATCCTAGAATGCTTCCTAGAGGTTGAAAATTGGTAGCATGAACTCAGATTTTTCAAAAAAAATGCAGAAAAATATTCCAACTCACATTCTCCTACCATCTGTTTCAAACCTAGATTCAGTTGTCAATATGTGAATAAATGAGTGCTTGCTTCCTTCAGTAAAATTGGTGTGAAAAATAATGGCAGTTAAGCCAGGAAAAATAGCTTAGATAAAGGTTCTGATTCCAGAAACTAGTTATAGTCAAGTTTTGATTAAGTTTCTTTTCTGTGCTTCCATAGCTTGACATGCAACAGAATCGTCTGGAAATATTTTTAAACATTAAGAGAAACTTTTTATTGAAGCATAATATATACTTCTTGGAAGGAAAGTTATGACCAACCTAGATAGCATATTTAAAAGCAGAGACGTTACTTTGCCAACAAAGGTCCGTCTGGTCAAGGCTATGGTTTTTCCAGTAGTCATGTATGGATATGAGGGTGGGACTGTGAAGAAAGCTGAGCACCGAAAAATTGATGCTTTTGAACTGTGGTGTTGGAGAAGACTCTTGAGAGTCCCTTGGACTGCAAGGAGATCCAACCAGTCCATCCTAAAGGAGATCAGTCTTGGGTGTTCATTGAAAGGATTGATGCTGAAGCTGAAAATCCAGTACTTTGGCCACCTCATGCAAAGAGTTGACTCATTGGAAAAGACCCTGATGCTGGGAAGGATTGGGGGCAGGAGGAGAAGGAGACCACAGAGGATGAGATGGCTGGATGGCATCACCAACACGATGGACATGGGTTTGGGTAGACTCCGGGAGTTGGTGATGGACAGGGAGGCCTGGCGTGCTGTGATTCATGGGGTCTCAAAGAGTCAGACATGACTGAGTGACTGAACTGAACTGAACTGAATATATATTTAAATTTTTTTATTAGAGTATAATTGCTTACAATGTTGTATTAGTTTCTGCTGTATAGTATACATTTTAAATGCATATGTTTTAAGTATAAATGCTGAATTTTCACAAACTGAACACATTCATTATTAGGTCCCCCACATTGCAGGCAGATTTTTTACCAGTTGAGCCACTGGGGAATCCTTATTATTTATTAAGAGAATTCTAATTTTCTGTTAGGAAAATTGTCAGAGAGACATACAGTTACATAGAATCAACACTAAATCTTGACCTTTCCTGCAGTTAGATGTAAGCATGTAACTAAAATATAGCCAATGGGATTTAAGCAGAAGTGTCATATGTGACTCCTGGGAAATCTTCAAAGGGTTGTGGTGTCCTCTTCTTGATCCTTTCCTTTTAGCTAGTGGCTAGAATATGGAAGCATTGACTGGAACTCAAACAGCCATTTTGATCCAGGTCGATAAAGCACATATGTTATGGATGGCAGAGCAGAAAGCTGGACGGAACTTATGTTCCTTAGAACTTAATGGATTTCATACCAACTCTGTAGTTAGTATCAATTCAGAACTTTAGAATAAAGTATTTCATGTTTTGGCTACTATTAATGTGAGTTTTCTAATACTAAAGCTGAACCTAATCCCAATTGACTCAGGATTTTCCTCTTCTATATGCATATGTCTGAAGGATCCCAAGAAAAGGTGGTGATCTCTCAAGAACATGGTGTTCTCAGTTCAGTTCAGTCGCTCAGTCGTGTCTGACTCTCTGTGACCCCATGAATCGCAGCACGCCAGGCCTCCCTGTCCATCACCAACTTCCAGAGTTTACTCAAACTCATGTCCATTGAGTCGGTGTGCCATCTGACCATCTCATCCTCTGTCATCCCCTTCTCCTCCTGCCCTCAATCCCTCGCAGCATCAGGGTCTTTTCCAACGAGTCAACTCTTCGTATGAGGTGGCCAAAGTATTGAAGTTTCAGCTTCAGCATCAGTCCTTGCAGTGAACACCCAGGACTGATCTCCTTTAGGATGGACTGGTTGGATCTCCTTGCAATCCAAGGGACTCTCAAGAGTCTTCTCCAACACCACAGTTCAAAAGCATCAATTTTTCGGCGCTCAGTTTTCTTCACAGACCAACTCTCACATCCATATATGACCACTGGATAAACCATAGCCTTGACCAGATGGACCTTTGTTGGCAAAGTAATGTCTCTGCTTTTAAATATGCTGTCTAGGTTGGTAATAACTTTCCTTCCAAGGAGTAAGTGTCTTTTAGTTTCATGGCTGCAGTCACCATCTGCAGTGATTTTGGAGCCCAAAAAAGTAAAGTCTGACACTGCTTCCACTGTCTCCCCATCTATTTCCCATGAAGTGATGGGACCAGATGCCATGATCTTAGTTTTCTGAATGTTGAGCTTTAAGCCAACTTTTTCACTCTCCTCTTTCACTTTCATCAAGAGGCTTTTTAGTTCCTCTTCACTTTCTGCCATAAGGGTAGTGTCATCTGCATATCTGAGGTTATTGATATTTCTCCTGGCAATCTTGATTCCAGCTTGTGCTCTTCCAGCCCAGCATTTCTCATGATGTACTCTGCATAGAAGTTAAATATGAAGGCTGACAATATACAGCCTTGACATACTCCTTTTCCTATCTGGAACCAGTCTGTTGTTCCATGTCCAGTTCTAACTGTTGCTTCCTAACCTGCATACAGGCATCTCAAGAGGCAGGTCAGGTGGTCTGGTATTCCCATCTCTTGAAGAATTTTCCACAGTTTATTGTGATCCACACAGTCGAAGGCTTTGGCGTAGTCAATAAAGCAGAAGTATATGTTTTTCTGGAACTCTCTTGCTTTTTTGATGATCCAGTAGATATTGGCAATTTGATCTCTGGTTCCTCTGCCTTTTCTAAAACCAGCTTGAACATCTGGAAGTTCTCGGTTCATGTATTGCTGAAGTTTGGCTTGGAGAATTTTGAGCATTACTTTACTAGCGTGTGAGATGAGTGCAATTGTGCGGTAGTTTGAGCATTCTTTGGGATTGCCTTTCTTAGGGATTGGAATGAAAACTGACCTTTTCCAGTCCTGTGACCACTGCTGAGTTTTTCAAATTTGCTGGCCTATTGAGTGCAGCACTTTCATCTTTCAGGATTTGAAATAGCTCAACTGGAATTCCATCACCTCCACTAGCTTTGTTCATAGTGATGCTTCCTAAGGCCCACTTGACTTCACATTCCAGGATGTCTGGCTCTAGGTGAGTGATCACACCATTGTGATTATCTGGTCATGACAATCTTTTTTGTACAGTTCTTTTGTGTATTCTTGTCACCTCTTCTTAATATCTTCTGCTTCTGTTAGGTCCATACCATTTCTGTCCTTTATTGAGCTCATTTTTGCATGAAATGTTCCCTTGGTATCTCTAATTTTCTTGAAGAGATCTCTAGTCTTTCCCATTCTGTTGTTTTCCTCTGTTTCTTTGCATTGATCGCTGAGAAAGTCTTTCTTATCTCTCCTGGCTATTCTTTGGAACTCTGCATTCAAATGGGAATATCTTTCCTTTTCTCCTTTGCTTTTTGCTTCTCTTCGTTTCACAGGGTGTTCTATTACTTGCTAAGAAACAACTGAGAGCAAATCTGGGTTTTGATAATCTATTCTTAAATAAGACAAATGTGTGCAATTTTGTACAGTAGGAGCTTTCTTTCTGGGAGCCATGTTAGTGATTGGTCTCTGTCTATAGTCTTCACAGGGATCATGTCTTATCTGGTATCTGGAGCTCTTGGGTGAGATTCTCCAGAGAGTGGCTCATTCTTTGCAGGTCAGTGTTGGCCTTAAAGTATTGTAGTTTTAGGGGAGTTCTATGGGTTAGGGCTTCCTAGGTGGCTCAGTGTTAAAAGAATCTGCCTACCAATGCAGGATACATAGGAGATGCAAGTTTGATCCCTGGGGTGGGAAGATCTCCCAGTGGAGGACATGGCAACCCACTCCAGTATTCTTGCCTGGAGAATCCCATGAACAGAGGAGCCTGGCGGGCTACAGTCCATGGGGTCGCAAAGAGTCGGAGCATGCACACAAAGATAGATGGATTAGGGCAAGTTTCCAGCAGCAGTTAAGGGTACTGGATTCAATTCCTAAGGAGATGAAGCTGGCATGAGTTGGGCATATTGTCAGGTTTTAAGCCAAGGCGAGCGGGAGTGGGCTATCACTGTAACTCCAGTACAAGGGCGAGAACTGAGATGGGAACCAGGTGTGGGGATGGAGCTGAAGCAGAGGCAGGGAAGAGTAGCAGGTCTCAGGGCACCAGAATGCCCAGGAATGGCTGACTCCGGTCTGCAGCAAGACCAGCTTCAAACCTCTATTGATCAGTGCCTGAGGTTCCTAATGTGTGTACACCCTCTACCTTGGTCAGAACCCAGACATACCTTGGTCAGAACCCAGACAGGGCTGAAGTTACTGGTGAAAGATAGCACCGCCTAAGGTCAAAATGCATGAGAATGATCATTGTCTGACTTTTTGCAACTTACTTAACTCTTCTTGGGCTTTCCTGGTGGCTCAGATGCTAAAGAATCTGCCTGCACTGCAGATCTGCAGGAAGATCCCTTGGAAGAGGGCATGGCAACCTACTCCATTATTCAGTCCATAGGGTTGCAAAGAATTGGATATGACTGAGTGACTAATACTCTCTTCTTAGCCTCAATTCTCTCTTCTGTAAAATTGGAGCTAATAAAACCTGGCTCAGAGGTATTCTATGATAAATTAAAAGAAAAAAAGCTATGTGCAAGGAATTTGCAAATTGTGAGAAGTTATACAAATGTAAATTATTATTACTCTCTGGGGAGAAGGATGGCAGCAATTTAACTGTGCAGAGCAAATCTCCCTAGCATTTAAGATGAGATGAATATAATTCATTCATCTGAAATGAAAGGGGGGTAGATTTATAGCGTCAGGATATAATTACTAGATTTGTAATCTGGTCAGGAAACTTATGTCAGAGACATACTGTATTCTTATTTGAGAAAAATGCAAGGCTTTTAAAGAGATCACATGATGGACTTGTTTACCTTTTAATCATTTCATAGGCAATATGGTTTATCTTAGGGAAGCCACGATTCACAAAAGTCCAGCTTACGATCTATGTGCATCAAGAATGGCCATGTTGAGAGAGATTAAATGTTGTGTGTTATTCACGACAGCCATTCAGCATCAAATACAAGAGGAGTCAAGAGTGCTTGCTTTTTGCCATAAAACAGCATTGGGGCATATAGGTTTACAATTGTATTTGTTGTAATAAACCATATTTTATAGGCAACAGGTGTAGCTGACTTACATCCTAAATTGTGTGAGGCTGTGCTGTCAGGCAGGCTCTAAAGGGATTTGGAAAGATTTATGAGACTGAGTGACAGCCAAGGTGATTCTTGAAATTGACTTTTTTAGGTGTCATTTTGGTGAATGACAGGTTATAGTTACTAAAAAAAAAAACCCTCATAATAATAAGGAGTTTGTCTTTAAATGGCAGTAAGGCTGTTTAGTGGCGGGGGGGGGGGCGAGGGGGGAGCTCATTTTTAAACTAGAAATTGCTACATTTTGGACATCCGGCAAATCTAATTGGCTCTGAGCATGTGGCCTGACTTGCTCAGCCATTCAGAATCACTTCTTCCCCCAGCCAAAGGCCACATGCCTTCAAACCGGGTTATAATCTACTCGCCCTGCTTAAACAGAGTTTGCTCTTAATTAGGATCTTTTCTGATTATTGCAATTAATTTTAAGACAAAGGAATCAGCTATGCATCAAAGGAAGAGAAAGAGGAAAAAAATAAAAGAAGAAAAATGTATTCCCTGGTCTTGTCAAATGAGCTTCTCTTTCCTTCTGTCATCCTGCTCAGCGGCCCCCATGCTTGCTCTTCTCCCTGAGATAAATCATTTAATCTTTACCCTCCTCTCATGTTTCAGACCAGTCAGCTAGTCTCACAAAGCTTGTCAGCATTTGAACTTAACATTTTCAGGTTGAATAAGAAGCATTTTTTTTCCTTTCGTTTTTGATTGGTTGTTAAATACGATATCATAACTGTAGAGAAAATTTTAGAGGGAAAAAAGGCCTGTCATTCTCCTTAAGGTAATGGTTTCTTTTGTATTTTTGTTGCTAATTCATTTGTTTATATGACAAATAATTATTGCGAGCCTTCAATAGCCTGTGCTCCATTTTAGACTGGGGATATAACCGGTAATAAACCACTCTGCCCTTCTGGGATTTTCATTTGAATGTGGGGAGAGAGAAAATAAACAAATGAATATTATGTCAGATGGTGTTGAGGTCTAAGGAGACAAAACAGGGTAAGTGTTGGGAGTGTGAGGTTGGGTGGGGAAGCTATTATTTCCTTTCTATTTTCTTCCAACCACACACATACTCATTCTGTGCTCTGTAAGACCAAGTAGAAAATGCTAACATGCTCCACCTCTCCCCAACAAAAAACCCAACCTGTAAATATATATTTAGAGATACAGTCTAAACTTTATTTTTTCATAGCATTTGTATGACATTTAACGTGCCAACACAAATAAGAGTCTTCCCTGGTGGCTCAGATGGTTAAGAATCTGCCTGCAATGAAGGAGACCCAGGTTCGATTCCTGGGTGGGAAAGATCCCCTGGAGAAGGGAATGGCAACCCACTCCAGTATTCTTGCCTGGAGAATCCCATGGACAGAAGAGCCTGGCAGGCTACAGTCCATAGGGTCACAAAGAGTTGGATATGACTGAAGCAACTAATACTTTCTTTCAACACAGAGAAGAGATTTGATGCTAATTCTCAAATGGAGAAACTTGGAAGAAATAGATGTGGAGAGATAAAGCATCAAATAAGAGAGGAAACTGGCACGAGACAGAGGAGAAAAAGTTCTAGTCATTAAAAATTTGCATTCATATCAAACTCTGAGAATTTGGGGCAAGACCAAATTATAGGGTAGAGAAATCCTGAGATAAAGTTAGAAACAAATCAAGCAAGATTAAAAGCAGTTTATGTCAGGGGCTTCCCTGGTGGTCCAGTGGTTAAGACTTTACACTTCTAATACAGGGGGTGTGGGTCGAATCCCTGGTTTGGGAACTAGGATCCCACATGCTGGGAGGCCAAAAAACCAAAACAGAGCAGACAAAAAAGCCAATGAAATGCACATAACAAAATTTTTTTAAAGAGCAGTTTATGTCAGAGTCAACAATCTTGTCCAACCTGTGTACACTGATTGTTTCTGATTTGCATAAAGTTCCTGCATCCCCTCTGGTCCTAGAAAACAGTCAGAAGATTAAAAATATTAAGTTCTGCCTACCTAGAGATGTCAGGACTATTAGCAGTTCGAGAGATGCACCAACATCTTAAAATTGAAAAGTCTGAAATCAGAAGATACTAAGCTCTGATGTGGGCTCTTTCAAGAGTCTATGCCAAGTTGAAAGTTGAGCGGTTCAATTTTCCCTGCCCCCTTTAAAAGCAAGTATATTTGTATATGACTAATTTTCATTAAAATAATGGTTAGAATCATCACATGTAAAATTCAAGAGCCCCCTTTACTCTGGGAGCCACTAAGGACCAGCAGAATGAGCTCAGCATTGGCAGTAGGCAGATTTGAATTTGAATCCTGGCTTTTTCAGGTATTCATTGACCTCAGGCAACTCAGCTCACCCCGTTGGAACTGCTTGCCAGCCAGTGGGGACATATATGGTGCTGAAAATGATATGCATTCAAGGACCTAGTCTTGACTTGCATGCATGAATGTTCAGTTGTGTCCAGCTCTTTGTAACTGCATGGACTGCAGCCTGCCAGGCTCCTCTGTCGATGTATTTTTCCAGGCAAGAATTCTGGATTGAATTGCCATTTCCTTCTCCAGATATAGTGAGTACTCAGTTAAAAGTAACCATTATTGGGACTTCCCTGGTTGTCCAGTGGCTAGGACTCTGTGCTCCCAATGCAGGGGGCCTGGGTTTGATTCCTAGTCAGGGAACTGGATCCCACATGCTGCAACTAAAAATGCCAAGTGCTGAAACTAAGACCCCACACTGCCAAATCAATTAAAAAAAAAAGTAGCCATTATTATTGTCATGCTCATTCAGTATTTTAAAGATTTATTTACTTGAAAAATCTTACCACATTTGTATATTGATGAAGGCCTTTAGGTGTCCAAAGGACAATCATATAAAGTTTTTTGTTTCAATAGTAGCTTTACTGGATGTAATCCATGTTTCATAAAATTGATCCTTTTAAAGTACACAATTCAGTAGTTCTTAGAATAGTCACAGAATTATGCCACTGTCATCACTAACTTTAGAAATTTCTATCACCCCTTGAAGAAACCCCATAACTTCGAGCTGTTCCCTCTCTCTCTAGCCCTTGGCAACTACTTACCTATCTCTGTGTCTGTGAATTGGAGTATTCTGCACATTTCATATAAATGGAATCAGATAATATGTGACCTTTTGTGATTAATTTCTTTCACTTAGCATAAGGTTTTCAAGGTTTAGACATGTTAGAGCATGTATCAGTATTTCTTTCCTTTTTATGCCTGAGTACTATTCCACAGGGTATTCCATTTGGTTTACCCATTCATCAGTTGATGGACATTTGTATTGTTCCTACTTTGGGGCTATGTTGAATAATGCTGCTATGAACATTTGCATACAGGTTTTTATGTAGACATATGTTTCCACCTCTTACAAAGGAGACTGCTGGGTCATATGATAACTATATGTTTAATGCCTGAAGCTACTGCCCAGCTGTTTCCTTTATTTTAAATGGCTAAGAAGTGGGTGATTCTAGCAGAGAAAATATAAGATGAGCTCGGGGCGTCTGTAGCGCAAGAAAGCATGGAAGTGCTAAAAAAATAAAAGATGAAGGCATATTAAAGGGACACGGGAGCCAGCCTAAAGGAGCTACCAATGACCTGGAACAATCTGAATGGTAAAGGAAACAGCACAGTGTTAGATCACAGTCCAGATAGAAAATAAGTATGTGTTGGTTCACACTGATATAAAGAAATGGTTGAATAAACAGGGACTTCCCTGGTTGCTCAGTGGTAAAGAATCTGCCTTCCAACGCAGGGAAGCTTAGGCCCAGGTGCCACAACTACTGAGCTCAAGTGCTGCAGCTACTGAAGCGGTCTTGCCTAGAGCCCGTGCTCTGCAACAAGAGAAGCCACGGCAGTGAGAAGCCCGAGCACCACAACCTAAAGGAGCCCCACTCTCTGCAACGAGAGAGAAAGCCCATGCAGCCGTGAAGACCCAGCACAGCCAGAAAGAAAGAAATCAGTGAAATTAAAAAAATAACTGAATAAACAAATAAATAGGAGAGAAGAGACAAGTCTTCCTTAATGAAGAATTTCAAATAATATAAGTAGATATTCCCCTCTCCATAAGGTGAAGTTTGAATGTGGACTGAATTTAGTGACTTGTTGCCAAAAAATAGAGTATGGAAAGGAAAAAAAATAGTAACTTTACAGAGATATCTGGCAACCCTATCTTAGCCCATGATCCAGATCAACATCACCAGCAATAATTCATGTTGAGATCGTGTGCCCAGTGATGAGAAGGGCACCTTACCTATGAGGTATTCTTCCCCAAGATCCATAACCCTGATTTAATCATGAGAAAACATCATATAAACGCAAATGGAGGGACATTCTGCAAAATGCCTGATCAATACTCTGCAAAACTGTCAGGGTTAGGAAAGAAAGCAAAAGACTGGGAAACTGTCCTAGAGCAGAAAAGACAAAGGAGGCATGATTGACTACCAGGTGGCAACTTGCTTGGTAAATGACCTGAGTTGAGGGTTCGATCCCTGGTCAGAGAACTAAGATCCCATATGCTATGTGGCACTGCCAAAAATGAAAAATTCTTAAAAAAAGGATCTGAGTGGGGAAACTGAATAAAGTCCAGAATGTAGTTAATAGTGATGTACCAATGTTGGTTTCTTAGTTTTGGCAAATGTTATACTGTAATGTCATATGTTGGGGGTTCCCTGGTGGCTCATTGGTAAAGAATACACCTGCCAATGCAGGATATATGGGTTTGGTCCCTGGATTTGGAAGATCCCCTGGAGAAGGAAATGGCAACCCACTCCAGTATTCTTGCCTGGGAAATCCCATGGACAGAGGAGCCTGGTGGGCTACAGTCCATGAGGTCACAATAGAGTCAGACACAGCTAAACAATAATAACAATGTCACATGTTAACATCAGGGTTAACTGAGTGAGGGGTGTATAGGAACCAAGTACTATCTTTATACTTTCAACTTTCAACTTTCAACTATACTTTGTACTTTCAACTTTTCTGTCAATGTAAAATCACTCCAAAATGAAAAGTTTACTTAAAAAAATAAATCCATTACATGTAAACATAAATAATACGTTTTATTTGAAATATAACTATATGTGTCAACACACAAAAATTCTTTAATGAAAAAAACCTAGTGGGTATAGGAATGGTTAGCCATTCCTATCTATTCAGATAAAAGAATTTGTCACTGAGAATGAATGCTAAGATTGATCTGAACTGGTGGCTTGCATGGATTACATTTGCCAGGGAATTGCTCATCTTTCTATCAAACTATCTAAAGTTACAAGATTGGCTGCCTAAAGCAACAGCGGCTACTGCAGCAACAAAGATTTCGAGCATTTGATCCCTGGCATGGAGCACTTAGGGCACGGCTCTGTTGTCTTCGTCTGTGGATTAACTTATCTCTTTCCTTAAGCAGTATCAGCATTTACCAAATTAGTGAGTTAGGGTTACACCAAAGAAGATATTCATTTCTCTTGGCCTCCTTTCCCTGGGGTTGCTGAATACACTTTCCATATGCCTGCCAGTAGATCTCATTCCGAGTTCAGGACTCAAGTCTTGTGTAAACTGTGATGACTCCCAAATCTGTTTTCTCATACTTCCCCCTCGAGTTTCCGTTTTCTGACTTTTTCTCGACGTAAACTGGCTGTCCCACTGGCACAGAACTGAAAAGACTGCAAAGTTAAGCCTATTCTCTTGCTACCTTTCATGCCTGTTAAAATTGTTCCTCCACCAATATTCCCTTCCTTAGGCCTAACGACTCAGTGCTGTTGTGGGAGCACAAAAACAGCCGTAGACAATACATAAGTAAGTGAACGTGGCTGTGTTTCAATAATACTTCATAAAAAAGGGCAATGGGTCAGATTGGGCCTGGGAGCTATAGCTTGCTGATGTCTAGTTGAAACCATAGCATTGGGTGAGATTGCCTGGGGCGGGAGGCCGCAAACGCCAGAAGCTCTGGAAAGAATCCAGAGGAACATCAGTGTTAAAAGTTGTTGACTTGGGAAAGAAATTCAAAGGAGGAGAATGAGGAAGAGTAGTCAGAGAGGCAGGGAGAAAATTAGAATATAGAAGTGTCCTGGAAGTCAAAGTAATAGTGTACCTGCATCATTAACAAATGCTTTCAGAGAGAGGAAGGGCTTCTCAGGTGGCTTAGTGGTAAAGAATTTGCCTGCCAATGCAGGAGATAAAGAAGACGGGGGTTTGATCTCTGGGTCAGGAAGATCCCTGGAGAAGAAAATGGCTACCCACTCCAGTATTCTTGCTTAGCAAATCCCGTGGACAGAGGAGTCTGGCAGGCTACAGCCCACGGGGTCGCAAAGAGTCACACATGACTTAGCAACTAAACAACAACAACACAGAGGTGAAGTAGGAATGTTGGATCTGGGTGAAATTGGCCATAAACCACCCTGAGACCACTGTGCTTTGTGACAAAGGTGGACAAAATTTTGGAACTGGGATAATGCAAGCTGAAGTTCAACCATGAGTCCCAGACCATTCAAGGAAGATTGGGGTGAGAAGGAGAAAGAAGTGAAGTTCTCGGTGTATCTGAGATCCAGGGCTTGCTCAGGATGCACCAAATATTAGTTCTGGATAGCAACTGTGTGCTTTGGAGTGGTGGAATTGTGAACTCCATGGCTTTACATTTTAGTTAAAAAATGTGAATACATGTCTTAAAGAAGCATGTAGACATTGACTTAATAAGTTATCACTGCAAGACATTTCTCAGTAAGATAACACTGTCTGTTGGTGGTGGGTGGTTTGGTTGCTAAGTCGTATCTTTATTCTTGCGGCTCCATGGAATGTAGCCTGAGGGCTCCTGTGTCCATGGAATTCTCCAGGTTTATAATAATGCTGGAGTGGGTTGCCATTTCCTTCTCCAAACACTGTCTATTGACTTGGTCAAAAAGTTTGTTCAGATTTTTCTGTAACATCCTATGGAAAAATACCCGAATGAATTTTTTGGTCAAACCAATTCTTTCTGGTGGGGAAATTGGAAATAGAAAGTTTCTGGAAAGCTTGACGTCATGGATAAAAGCAAGCAAGCAACCAAGCAATCCACCAGTTCCTAACTGTGTCTCTCGATTCCCTTCCCCAGCCCTGCTTTTGTGGGGGTGAGGAGGCAATCAGACAATTTGAGAAGAATTTAATTCCATACCACATAGCCCCCAAAATCATTTCCCGTTGTCATCCTCTAAGAATATGATCAGACATATCATAATTAGAAAGATAGCTCACAATAATCTATATGCACTAAATTGACTTTGAAACGGTTTTACTGATTATGGGAACACACCATGCCTCCTCAGTGCACAAATACGGAGATGACCTCACATGGCTAATGATTCTGAACCTAAATCTTTCTTTTCATAGATCATTTCAAAAAGAAAGAACTGGTAGTCTTCACTGGTAACCTCACCTCAAACATTTTATTCATCATTTCATGACCACATTTTTCAATTAAAAAGATACTTAGGATGGAATTCTTGCTTTTTCTTTCTCTTCCTCTTTCCACGTCCTTACACTTCTGGGACATAGACATGAGAGATTAACCACCTCGGAAACATTCTGAGGCTCAAATCACAGTAAAGCCCAAGAACATCCCATGACCCCGCCACCTTTTTTGTTCTAGGAGCTCTGCTCTCTAGTTCTTGGAAAACATGAGAAGGGGATTAGTGTGACAGTCCAGTGTTTACTCCAGAGTCGAAAACAGAGACGCCGAGAGAGGCCTGTGACTGCTCATTTTGCCTTTTGATCAGTGGGAATAAAGCCTGGTACTGACCATTTTACCTCATTAGTGGGGCTCACTGACCACACCTCTCTCTTTAATTCTTTCCTGAGTGAATTTGTAATTTGCCTTTGGTTTCTGCTTTTAAAAAAACAGATTGTGAAGGATCAAAGAGGAACTGGATAATGACAAGGAGGAAGTGGCAAGTCAGTGATATCTTTGTAGGACTAGTAACTATACACAGCGTGATTAATCAGAATCAGTCTTCTGAGAAGTGACCAGAGAATAAATTCCAGTACAACAAATTCTAAGACTGAGTATCTTATTTATTTTTTACTTCCTGTCCACCCATGAAGCTTTTATTGAGCATCTACTATATGTAACACTTGGTAAAAAAGAAGTGTAAAATAGTGGATAAGAGACTGAGATCTTAAACAGGACTGTATATAAGTCCCTGGTTCTACTGTCTACTAATTGTACTGGGTTATGTCAACCAGAAACTACAGGAAGTGACCTTATTTGGAATAAATCTTTGCAGATGTAATTAAGGTAAGGCTCTTAAGACAAGATCATCCTGGATTAGAAAGTGAAAGTGTTAGTTACTCAGTCCTGTCCAACTCTTTGCGACCCCGTGGACTGTAGCCCACCAGGCTCCTCTGTCCATGAAATTCTCCAGGCAAGAATACTGGAGTGGGTAACCATTTCCGTCTCCAGGGGATCATCCCAACCCAAAGATTGAACCTGGTTCTCCTGCATTGCCCTAAATCTAATGACGACTGTCCTTATTAGAAGCAGAAAAGGAGAAGAGACAGAGATATATAAGAAGGCTACATGAAGATGGAGGCAGGGATAAGAGTTCTACAGTCCCAAGGCCAAGAACATCAAGGGCTGCAGAGAAGCTAAGAGAGGCATGGGAGGGATTCTCCCTCAGAACTTCCAGATGGAATCATCTTTGACAACATCTTGATTTCTGGACTCAGCCTTGAGGACTGATTAAAAAAAAAAATTGTGTTGTTTTGAGCCAACAAGTTTGTGATAATTTGTTATGAAAGACCTAGATGTGACTTTGGGGTTAACTAACTCTCTATATTTTGGGAGAAGGCAATGGCACCCCACACCAGTAATCTTGCCTGGAAAATCCCATGGACGGAGGAGCCTGGTAGGCTGCAGTCCATGGGGTCGCTAAGAGTCGGGCACGACTGAGCGACTTCACTTTCACTTTTCACTTTCATGCATTGGAGAAGGAAATGGCAACCCACTCCAGTGTTCTTGCCTGGAAAATCCCAGGGACAGAGGAGCCTAGTGGGCTGCCGTCCTATGGGGTCGCACAGAGTCTCACATGACTGAAGCTACTTAGCAGCAACAGCAGCAGCAGCGACCCTCTATATTTTAGTCTCTGCTCTATAAAAAGAAGAGGATAATATTACCTACTCCTAGAGTTATTGTGATGACTCAATAAGATAGTACTTGTAAAGTGCTTCTGGCACACAGCGAGAGCTCCATATGTGTTGGCAATCATTATTACCGTACTAACGGTTCAAGTTGATTTCTAATTTATCAATATTGTGATTACTTGCATAATTAAATCCCTTGCCTTTTTTGTTTGGGAGATCTTTTACCTTTAAAAGGAGTAGAAGAGGGAAAGAGAGGGCCCATCATGCAGATGAATCACTCCTCACAATACTGTTAGTTGCAGAAACCATATGGACCCCAGAACTGCTCCTATGGCAAGAGCATAGTATACATTCCTCGAGGGGCTGCCAAAGGCTTGGTTGGAGCAGTAAGGACTTCATATATTGTTTACAGACTATAACTTTTATCAAGTTAGGTTATTTATGTCTCTCCAAGTTGATGGAAATCCCAGCAGTCCTTCAGGGCAAAGATTCATAGAACCACGCCCCTTTCCCCTCCAGAAAAAACCACCCCTGTCTTAAAATTGTGCTTGGGGGAACTATTTCTTTAGGTCTTTTTAAAGAACATTATATTTAATAGCATCTTAAAGTTTTTTTTTTCATAAAGTTCTTATAGATATGTATTACATTTATTCTTAAGCTTCTAGCTTGCTTCTATTTCTAAATTATACTTTCTGGTTTGCTGAAAATTAAAAACATTTTTTCCCTTTTTATTGTTTTTGTTTTTTCTTTTATTTTTATTGAAGTGTTGATTTGCAGTGTTGTGTTAGTTTGCAGGAACTAAGATCTGGTGCAGCCAAAAAAGGAAAAAAAAAAAAAGTGGTATAAATTGCCTCCAAAATCCAAAATAAAAGCTCACCACGTGTTGTGCCACTTTTTTAGTGGTTGGTGGTAGAAGGTGCAGCAACTTGTTATTCTTTTTGGCCCTGATGGATGTCTCAGCAGGTTCTAGTTCATGGGAATGCGGAAACTTTACTGAGGAGCTGGGTTCCTGAATTTTCATGGGGTTCATCTTTCACCTTCTGGTTTACATTCTCACACATTTTCTCCATGTCTATGTCCGCACAATCAACAACCCTTGCACTCCTTTAAGCCATTTTCTCCTAAATCAGCCTATGTACTTTCCCCCTTTGAACACGATGAGATCTAACCTTGTAGGTACCTGGACACAGGGAACTTTGAGGCAAATTCTTCAGGAGGATGAGTGCCACTTTATAAGGCAACTGCCTCAGATGAAGTTATTATGGGGTATTCAGGCAAGGAATAGATAGTCTCCTTAGACATGGAGGGGCTTCCCTTGTGGCTCAGCTGGTAAAGAATCGCCTGCAGTATGGGAGACCTGGGTTTGATCCCTGGGTTGGGAAGATTGCCTGGAGAAGGGAAAGGATTCCCACTCCAGTATTCTGGCCTGGAGAATTCCACGGACTGTATAGTTCAAAAGAGTCTGACATGACTGAGCAACTTTCGCTTCACTTTAGAAATGTAGGGCAGGCTCCTTCTACTGGCAAGAGAATCTCAAAGTGACTTAGTAATGGTGATGGTGGCAGGGCCTGCCTGGGGGAACTGGTTAAAATTCTCATCTTCTGAACCAAGCAGACGTCTTCATTCCAAATCTCATCTCACTCTTATCCAATCAATTCCTTCACTTTTACATGAGAGACTTAGGCAGATTATGAATTCAATTTACGTTGTAATTCTGCAACCTGTATTGTTAACTTTTGTGTTCAGTTTTCAATATTTGCCTGTGGCTACCAGATATAAGTGGAGAAGGAAATGGCAACCCACTCCAGTATTCTTGATTGGAAAACCCCATGGATGGAGAAATCTGGTGGGCTACAGTCCATGGAGTCACAAAGAGTCGGACACGACTGAGTGACTTCACTTCACAGATATAAGAGATTCTTTCAGGGATAGAACAGAAATTATCTGATAATCTGTGACAAGCTGGAGTGTGTAGAGACCTGGACTCGTAATTTTCTTTCTGAAACTGCTCCCTTTGTACTCAGAAGAATTCATTCAATGCCACAATCCTTGTAGTCAACATAACAGTCAAGCGAAGCAATCATTTGTTTCTCCAAAGTACTTAATCCATTGAGAACTTATCATAACCAACCACAGGTATAATTTGATTAACTGTAATACCAATGCATGAATCACTAGTATTCACTAGTGCCACAGTCAAAGCACTACATTCAAGCTCAAGGACACAACCAAATCAATCCCCTAAATCATAGTTTTAAAAATTTCCCTTAGAAATTTCTGGTATAAATTCATGTGTAGTTGAAGTCTCAGAAGAGACTTTATACAAGTTATTTTAACAGAGATAATTTAATATAAAGAGTGGTTAACTAGGTATTAAATTAATAATTAGGTGGGACTTCCCTGGTGGTCCAGTGGTTAAGACCACCTTCCAATGAATGGGGTGTGGGTTCGATCCCTGGTCATGTAACTAAGATCCCATATGGCTCTCAGCCAAAAAACCAAAACATAAAACAGAAACAACATGTAACAAACTTAATATAGACTTTAAAAATGGTCCACATTAAAAAAAAATCTTAAAAAAAAATTTTATTTATGGCTGTGTCACGCCTTAGAGGTAGCAGGAGGGATCTTTGTTGCCTCATGTGGAATCTTCAGTTGCTGCCCATCGACTCTCTAGTTGGAGCACAGGGGTTCCAGGGCACACAGGCTTAGTTGCTCCAAGGCACGTGGGATCTTAGTTTCCTGACCAGGGATTGAACCCACACCCCCTGCATTGCAAGGCAGATTCGGAACCACTGGATCACCAGGAAGGTCCCAAAATAATCTTAAAAGAAAATTTTTTTCTTTTAAGGTAACAGAAGAGGCAGAAAGAGAACACTAATACATCACGAAGACAGCAACTGTGGGGACAGTTTCCATCTTTATGGCTGGGCAATCAAAGGGAAGAAGCTGGAATTATTAAAACTCAAAAATTTGGAGGAGTTGCTCCCCACCTGCCCAACTGTGAGCAGGAACTCACACCACTGGGAAGGGGATACAGTTTGACTGTCTCTGCCTTCTCTGAACTTGAAGGAGAAGCCCTGTGGAGGTGGGGCCCAGACTCCTGAGGTGGGGACACTAGCCAGTTAGTGCTGGTGTCTCTGAGGGAGTGTAACGAGGTTTGTCCTGCGAGTGTTGGAAAAATTGCAAACTCATCCAACTACTGCGACCGGAAGGGACTGAAGTTGTCAAGATGTAGGATGATACTCGCAGGAACCGGAAGCAGACAAGAAGCAAAGAGGAAGCAAACAGGAAGTGCAAGTCCTTTCTTCTTCCTCCAGCCTTGCAGTCTCCCTCTAGTGCTACCTTATGGTGAGTCTGACAGGGAACTCGGTGGCAAAGCAGAAATGTGGTTTGCAAGGTCCTGGCATGGGCACCACAAAGCAGAGAATGGAAGGATATGTTCGAAATTATGGGACAACTGTTCATACCCCTGTTTGGCTCTCTTTCTTACAATTTTCTTATTCCTCTGAGTGTATGAGAGAGCAAAGCAATGAGAGAATTGAAGAAACATTTATTTACAAACCATTAGCAATAATTATCACTTTAGTAGAGGTAACTATTTACTCAGAAATCCAGTGTTATAAAACAAAAGCCTTTAAAGGATTGTGCTTATTGCTTATAAGAACTGGAATTTATATCCCAATGACAGAAGTCCTGAAGGCTGGAAAAAAGGTAGAATTGAATGGTTTAATTAGAAGGAAAAATAATGAAGAAAAATGCAACTTGGAATTTCATTTAAACATAGGTTTATTTGTGTTCTTATTGTGTAATTTGCAGCCATTTGACATTCTACTGATTCCTTATAAAATTTTGAAACTTATTGTGAGAGAACTCTTTTAAAAGGCAAAATTTAAATTTAATTGATACCACACTAATAGAAAGAGGCTCTCATTCTTTATAACTTAAGATACATTTGTTCCAATTCAGTGATTCATAGTAGATTCATGACTGATGAAATTCGCCTTAAAAATAAGGAACAAAATATGGAAACATTTTAGTCAGAGAGAAGTTTCCTACAGGGTCTAATTGCAAGGATTCTCTGTAATTAAACTGTTCTGAATGTTGGCTTAAGTTTTAATAAGCTGATGTCTAACTTTCCCATGATTATCCTTATTCAAAACAAATCAGACTTAAGAAAAATACTTTTTTCCCCTGAAACTGCAGTGCATTTCAAAGACAGATATACTTAAAATGCATTCAAATTATAAAATGTAGTACCAAGTGTTGCATTTAGCCCTTAATGCGTTTAGTATTTCCAAAGCAGTCTTAGAACCTTTTTTTTTTTTAGCATTGTCATAAATCATAACACAGATGGTGTTTCTTGATATCTTTCAGTCAGATTTCAGTCCTGTGTCATAGCAGCAACCTCTATCAATATGTTTTTTTGGTAAGTGGCTTCATTTTGCTGTTGACAAGGCTGATATAAACAAGCTGTGTAATTTACTCTACTACTGAATAAATCACATGTGAACATTTAAGTTTAGCTGTGCTAGCCTGATAGTCTGGCAAGTGTTTTTGTCTGCATAGAGAATATTTGACATTTCAGCTCAACCCAGACAAACAAAAACAAACGCTTGAGTTTATTCTCCTGTGTCTGAGAAGAGTAAAATGTGGTTCAGCTCTAAGTTCAATAATGAGGTTAAGGAGTCATACTTTCTATGGGTCTTTCTAGGCAAGTTGTTTGTAAGGAAACCCCAAGTGTTCTCTTGATAAGGGAAATGATGTCGTATGGTGATTTTGATGTAAGCATGAGTCTGTGACTGATACCTAAGGATGCTTGATTACCTATTGGTAAAATGTGTACATCCTGAACTTCTCTTGCTAGGAGGAATTGGCTAAGCACCTCCTGGGTGTAGGAGTGACACAGGACAGATATGCCCAGAGTCTCTTACATTATGCAGGAGGAGATGTTTTTGTCTTCCTCATTTTTTTAGATTCTAAAGTGATGGTTGGGTGATGAGTGTGTTGAAAAGATGCACATGAAAATATGCTCAACATCATTAGTCATTAGGGAAATGCAAACCAAAACCATAACGAGATAATACTTGACACCAGCTAGCTTGGCTATAATGAAAAGGAAGGAAAAATAAGTGTTGGTCAGAATGTAGAGCAACTGGAACTCCCATATATTGCTGATGGGAATGCAAAGTGATACAGCAGCCCTAGAAAACACTTTGAAAGTGAAAGTGAAAGTTAGTCTCTCAGTCATGTCCGACTCTTTGTGACCCCATGGACTGTAGCCTGCCAGGCTTCTCTGTCCATGGGGGTTCTCCAGGCAAGAATACTGGAGTGGGTTGCCATTTCCTTCTTCAGGGGAATCTTCCCAAATCAGGGATTGAACCCAGGTCTCCTGCATTGCAGGCAGGAACCTGTAATTTACTGTTTGAGACACCAGGGAAGGCCAGAAAACACTTCAGTAGTTCTTTGAAAGATTAAAGATAGAGTTACTTTGTGATTCTAGGCACACACCCAAGAGACCTGAAAATAAATGTACACACGAAAACCTGTACGTGAATGTTCATAGCAGTAGAATTCTTAAGAGCCCCAAAGTAGAGACACCTGAAGTGTTCATGGATGAATGGATAAAGAAAAGGTAGATCCATACAATGAAACATCATTGAGCAAGAAAGAGGAAAGACGTGCCAATACATGCGACAGCATGGTTGAACCTTGAAAACAGTAAGCCAGTTGAAGGAAGCCAGATAGACTGTCTGATTCCATCTATATGAACTGTCCAAGTTGGCAAACCCATGGAAACAGAAAATAGATTAGTGGTTGACAGAGATTTGAGGGTTGGTTGGTATGAGATTTCTTTTAGGGCGATGAAAATGTTCTGGAGTGAATGGTAGTGGAGGGAGACAGAACTTTGTGAATAATACTGAGAATTAAATCATAGTTTAAGAGGATGAACTTTAGGGTACTGAATTATATCTTAATAAAGATAGTTTTTTTTTCACTTTTTTTTCTTTGTTTTGTTTTGGTTGAAAATCTTGCAGTATCTTAGTTCCCTAAAGAGGGTTTGAACCCACACCCTCAGCAGTGAAGACACCGAGTCCTAACTACTGGACCACCAGGGAATTCCCAATAAAGCCATTATTTAAAAGAAAAAAAATAAGGTGGCATGCATTTCAGGTGTGAACCCCACACTTGCATGAGCCTAGAAGTAAATGCCTCATTAAATTTTGACCCCTGGGTATCTTGCTTGCCTTTCCCTAGTCTAGGCCCTACAGAGACACGATGGAACTCTGCCACTGACCTGGTCTTACATTTTGTTTGAGTCTTATCCTTTGTTTATGCGTACTGATTCATTTTCATAACCCTAATTCCCCACATTGCTATCCACTGACTGGCCCTCCCCAAAAGTCTATGACCTCCTTTGCCAATCCTGATTGGAAGGTGAGGTCTGCGTCTGTCTCGTTCCGAGGCAGCCAGAGTGCCTAGTGTATAGTAGGTGCTCCAATACCCGTTGAACAGAAGCCATTTTCTTGGAAAATATCATCCAATGACTTCCTATCACTTTCAGGTTAAAATTCATACTTCTTCCTGGGGTGGCATGTAAGGTCCTTGCGACTGTACCCTTATCAGGATGTTCTGTCTCCTGCTGTCTTGCTATTCAGAGCTCCTTGCATAATATTCCTGTTTTACTGAACCTTTGGGAGGTTGCTGAATGCTTCATACTTTGGCCACTTGATGCAAAGAGCTGACTCATTAGGAAAAAAAAAACAAAAAACCCTGCTGCTGGGAAAGATTGAGGGCAGGAGGAGAAGGGGACACCAGAGGATGAGATGGCTGGCTGGCATCACTAACTCGATGGACATGAGTTTGCACAAGCTCTGGGAGTTCGTGATGGACAGGGAAGCCTGGCGTGCTGCAGTCCATGGGGCTGCAGAGAGTTAGACACGACTGAGCGACTGAGCAACGACGACAAATGCTTCATGAGCTCTCCTTTCTGCCTTTGTATTTGTTCCTCCTTTTCCTGGAACATTCTCCCCCAGTAGTAGCTTGGATCCTACCCAATCCTTCTTCCTTCCCATGTCCCTCATGGATGTCAGATCTGCATCTGAGTCTGTCTAAGGGTCTTTTCTGCTGTCTCTGACTTCAGTGTCTTTCTCTTTCACAGACTTTTTCTCCAGCAAATCCCTTGTCTTCCTAATCCTGTTGTGGTATCTGCTTCTCCATGAACTTGAAGTAACACATTAGCTTGACAGTCACACCTTCATTTTTATTCTTCACTGTTTTTCACTCCCCCAGAAATTACACCGTGGTCCCTAACTGGCATCATTCTAAATTTAATAGCTTAACTTTCTTTCCAAATAATATGAAGACTTCTGAGTCTTACACTGCATTTGTTGTCATTCCTCACCAATATGGTATAAATGTTAAATATTTAATTCTTGCTTCATTTTAAACATTAATAATATAGTGTTATTACTATTAGTTATATATTAATTATTACTATATAAGTATTATGTTTGTTTCATATGATTTTAATTTACATTTATGTACATATTTACTATTTTCAATGCACTTCATTTCTCCCATTTGCAATCACTTTCTTTTGGCCTGAAGTATATCCTTAAGCTTGGATTGTGAGGAGATCCAACCAGTCAATCCTAAAGGAAATCAACCCTGAATATTCATTGGAAGGACTGTTGCTGAAGCTCCAATACTTTGGCCACATGATGTGAAGAGCCTACTCATTGGAAAAGACCCTGATGCTAGGGAAGATTCAGGGCAAAAGGGGAAGGAGACAGCAGAGAATGAGATGGTTAGATAACATCACTGACTCACTGGATGTGAATCTGAGCAAACTCCGGGAGACAGTGAAGGACAGAAGAGCCTGGTGTGCTGCAGTCCATGGGGCTGCAAAGAGTTGGACATGACTTAGTGACTGAACAACAATAATACCTTAGCATTTCCTTCCTTGAGGTCCTGCTGGTGGCTGACTCTTTCTGTTTTTGTTTATATAATGTCTTCAGGTTGACTTTGTTATTGATAGGTAATTTCACTGGATGTAGAATTCTAGGATGGTAGTTATTTTCCACGACTTAAGGATGGTGAGAACTGGAGAGCTAGAAGGGTGTGTTTGTTGACTGAATAAGCCAGTGAAGCAAAGGACTGTGACAGAGAAAAATTTATTGAAATCAAGGAAAATCAGCATTGTCAGTTAGTTAGGATATAGGGGGAAAGTAGGTTACATATTGGAGTTGCTGTGGGCAGATAAGAAAAACCTGCTTGGGTGTGGGTGGGTGAAGGAAAAGAATCAAAGAATTTCAGTAAGAGATGTTTATCTATTCTTAGAGTGGGAAGATAAGAGCCCAGCTGGAACTCCTATCTAGGCCAACCTAACTACCTGCACACAGACCTCCTCCCCTCCTTCCTCTTCAGGGGTATCTCTCATGTAGCATCAATTTTCCCCTTACCACTGGATAACTCTCAATTTTAAAGTTTCTTTTTATTTATTGTTTTTGGCTGTGCTGGGTCTCCGTTGCTGTGCGTGCTTTTCTCTAGTTCCGGCGAGCGAGGGCTCCTCTCTAGTTGTGGAGTGCAGGCTTCTCATTGCGGTGGCTTGTCTTCCCGTGGAGCACGGGCTCTAGGTGTGTGGGCTTCAGTGGTTGGGACTCGCAGGCTCTAGAGCACAGGCTCAGTATTTGTGGAGCATGGGCTTAGTTGCTGCTCAGCATGTGGGATCTTCCTGGACAAAAGGGATCGAACCTGTGTCTCCTGCATTGGCAGGTGGATTCTTCACCACTGAACCACCAAGGAAAGCTCTCATTCTCATTAAAACAAAACAAAACAAACTTATTTATTTATTTGGCTGTACCAAGTCTTAGTTGCAGCATGTGGGATCTAGTTTCCTCACTTGGGATCGAACCCAGGCCCCCTGAGTTAGGAGCATGGAATCTTAGCCACTGGACCACCAGGGAAGTCCTGGATCATTCTGATTAGCATTCAAAGAAGTTATAGTGTATTCCATCAAAATAATTGCCCTATAACTTCCCCATCCCCCTCCAACTACTGCTGCATTTCTCTGTCCCATTAAAGCTGTTAGGCAGAATTGTCTCCACTCACTGTTTCTATTGATACTGTCATCTCTTCCCATCCTCCTTTGAATTTATCTCAATCAGGCTTTTGCCCCATTACTCCACTGGAACCGTTCTTGTGAACACTGTTATCGATCGACCCACAAATTGCCAAATCTGCAGGTCAATTCTCAGTCCTTATTTTACTTACTCTCTTAGCAGCTTTTGAAAACAATCTTCCTTCCTCCTTGAAACAATGCCTTCCAGCAGGCCACTTTCTCAGTTCCTCTATTCAACACCTCCTCTTAAAAGACTAATGGGTGTTTCACATGTAATATGTACGATATTTAACTTCTGATTTCCACCTACAAACCTCATCTTTCTCTGTCCTTCCAGTTAGTTGCTCAGGCACTCAAAGTCACTCACATCAACTCCACTGGCCAAATCCAGTTGGTACCATCTTCCAAACAAATTCAGAATTTGACCACTTCTTCACCTCAACTGATGTTGCCCTGACTGCAGCCACCATGACCTCTTTCCTGGGTTATTACAAGTGTCCCCTAACTCTTCTTTCTGATTTTACTGTTGCCTCCTCCCAGCTCCTTGTCTTAGTCTATTCCCGGCACAGCAGCCTTTTAAAACCTAAAGATTCTCTTAAAATCAAAGGTTATGTCTTTTCAACATTCTTCCCATCTACTCCAGAACAAAAGCCTCACCCCTCCAGCCCCTATTACCTCTTTGACCTTTCCTACAGATTGCTGCTGGTCTCTCTGATTGTATTGGTCTCCCGATTGTCCCTTGATCACACCAAGCCCACTTTTGTCTCAGGACTTCTGCATCTCCTTTACTCTGTAAGAAATGCTTTTTTGCCCTCCAAGAGCCTTATAGTTTTCTCTCTCACTCCTTCAGTTCTCTGCTCAGATGTCACATCATCAAAGAGGTCTTCCTTTTTAACCCTTTTGAAAATGGTACCTCCTCCCTTCACTCTCTTACATTGCTCCACGCTCATTTTATCATTGCCACATGTTATATTTGTATATTATCTGACTCCCCCTTCTACTATGACTGCATCTTTCTTATTTACTGCTATGTCTCCAAAGCCTAGAATAGTTTGAGGTACATTACTGGATGCTTTAAAAGTATCTGTTGTATGAACAAACGATTCCCTTCAGAGAGGAAAACAACATTGCAAAGGTCACTGAAGTCCATTTAGATGCAGTATCCAGGACAACATCCATGGTGTAAGCTTTCCAGCCATGGCCAAGGATTTGGAATCCAGCAAAATGAACTAAGATCATGAGCTCCCGAGGTAGTGGGCTGACCAAGTGTTAGTCAAATAGCTAAGGCTGAATTAGCCCAGTGGAAATCTGAGGAGCTCATGCCAGCCTGTCACTTGTGTCCTGTGTGTGTTGAGTGTGGCTTCTGAGATTCCTCCCTGCGGAACCAGAGTTGCTCCTGCTGTGATGTAGGGATGTTTGGTTGCCAGTACCATTTTGTGTAGGACTGGGGAGATGCGTGCAGTGGGATGCAGTTGAGTTGCTCCCAAACATAGACTCTTCCATGTTGCTACAGTGATAAGATAAAGAAACCAGCAAAGAAAGTGAACAAGGTAGTTTATTTTTAATCAAATAAATATGCTGATCCATCTGTCTCTTTTAAACATTTCAGCATTATATCTGAGTGCCTTTGAAAATGATGAAATATTATTGGAATTTGACAGCTTAAGGCAACTAATATTTATTGAATAATTATCTTTCATCTGGATATTACAAGAGTAGAAATTGAATCAGTCAAAATCACTACAACGTTGCCTTGAACAAAGCAATATGGTTAAATGTTTTAAAAGACAGAAATAGAACCTGCGTCATTGGTTCATGTAGTCATTGGATGTCCACTGTGGAGACCTCTGTAAGACTGACTGTTGACTTTCTGCATTCCTTGTGCTCAGAGCCTAGAATACTGTAGAGTTCTTTGTGAAATTGTTTTCCAGTCTCCCCTGCTGGTAGGGAGGCTGTTAGACACTAAAGCCAATCTCTGCAGTGGAGAATGGTTTTCTCTCTAGAATTTATAGTTTTGAGCAAATAAACCAATACTCAACATTTTCTTTTGTTTCTCTGTAATTCTTTTAGAGATCTACCAACATATCTTTTTGATCTACTGATAACCATTCAATGTACTTTTCAGAGATATCAATAGGGTTTCCAGAGAGTCTACCAAGTTCTTTTCTGAGGCTGTTGATAAATAATCAAAATAACAATATAAATGTTGTTTATGGCCACCTGATGCAAACAGCTGACTCATTGGAAAAGACCCTGATGCTGGGAAAGATATAGGGCAGAAGGAGAAGAGGGTGACACAGGATGAGATGTTTGGATGGCATCACTGATTCATTAGAAATGAACTTGGGCAAACTCTGGGAGATGGTGAGGGACAGAGAAGCCTGATGTGCTGCGGTCCATGTAGTTGTGAAGGGTCAGATACGACTTGGCGACTGAACAACATAAACAAATTCCATCTCTAGCTCATTCCACTCCCAGAGAAAGGTCTAAGGAGCTACAGAATAGACAAAATCTGGTCTGGTGAGGCCAAGAAAAGACTGCAAGCAGGGAAATAGCTATTACCAGAGTTCAAAAAAATGTGTGCCCACTGAGTGAGAATTAGAAAACAGTCATTCTTCCTCCAAGATTGACAGAGCTGAGCCTGGAGCACCCAGTTTGGTGAGTGGACTCAGACTCATACTTGGCAACCCTTCCACCCTTTCTGGGTTTCTAGAGATCCCTTTGCTTGGGTGCAGTCACATGGTGCTGTTACCAAACCGAACTGGGGTCTGCTTGCTCACTAGGCAGCAAAGTCAATCTACTCACAACAGGTTGTGGTGAAGGAAAGTACAATGTTCATTGCAGGGTCAAGCAAGGAGTACGGGCAGTTCAAGATCAAAAGATCTGAACTCCTTGATGGTTTAGGCGGAAGAGTTTTTAAAGGCAAAATTTGGGGTGAGGGTTGCAGGATTGCAACTTTCTTTGGATTAGTTGGTGGTGAGACAATGGGGTGGTGCTCCAGGAATCTTGTCCTCAGCCTGAAGTTGCCATCCTCCCTCTGGGCGAGGGCCTTAGTTCCTTTAGGAAAATTCAAAGACATATTTGTATGTGTGTCCCTTGAGGAGGAACCAGGACTCTATTGCTGCTCTATTGTCACACAGCTTCTCCTTTGTTTCTGCATCCCCTCATTTCCCAATTAGTAACTGTTTGAATCTACCCATTGGAACTCAGGGAAAGTCTAGAAAGCTGAAGCCTTTTACCTACAGACAAGAAATGGGGCTTTTAAAATAATCTTGAGAAAGAAGAATGGAACGGGAGGAATCAACCTGCCTGACTTCAGACTCTACTACAAAGCCACAGTCATCAAGACAGTATGGTACTGGCACAAAGACAGAAATATAGATCAATGGAACAGAATAGAAAGCCCAGAGATAAATCCACGAACCTATGGACACCTTATCTTTGACAAAGGAGGCAAGGATATACAATGGAAAAAAGACAACCTCTTTAACAAGTGGTGCTGGGAAAACTGGTCAACCACTTGTAAAAGAATGAAACTAGAACACTTTCTAACACCATACACAAAAATAAACTCAAAATGGATTAAAGATCTAAATGTAAGACCAGAAACTATAAAACTCCTAGAGGAGAACATAGGCAAAACACTCTCCGACATAAATCACAGCAAGATCCTCTATGACCCACCTCCCAGAATATTGGAAATAAAAGCAAACCTAAACAAATGGGACCTAATGAAACTTAAAAGCTTTTGCACTACAAAGGAAACTATAAGCAAGGTGAAAAGACAGCCCTCAGATTGGGAGAAAATAATAGCAAATGAAGAAACAGACAAAGGATTAATCTCAAAAATATACAAGCAACTCCTGCAGCTCAATTCCAGAAAAATAAATGACCCAATCAAAAAATGGGCCAGAGAACTAAACAGACATTTCTCCAAAGAAGACATACAGATGGCTAACAAACACATGAAAAGATGCTCAACATCACTCATTATTAGAGAAATGCAAATCAAAACCACAATGAGGTACCATTACACGCCAGTCAGGATGGCTGCTATCCAAAAGTCTACAAGCAATAAATGCTGGAGAGGGTGTGGAGAAAAGGGAACCCTCTTACACTGTTGGTGGGAATGCAAACTAGTACAGCCACTATGGAAAACAGTGTGGAGATTCTTAAAAAACTGGAAATAGAACTGCCATATGACCCAGCAATCCCACTTCTGGGCATACACACTGAGGAAACCAGATCTGAAAGAGACACGTGCACCCCAATGTTCATCGCAGCACTGTTTATAATAGCCAGGACATGGAAGCAACCTAGATGCCCATCAGCAGATGAATGGATAAGGAAGCTGTGGTACATATACACCATGGAATATTACTCAGCCATTAAAAGAATTCATTTGAATCAGTTCTAATGAGATGGATGAAACTGGAGCCCATTATACAGAGTGAAGTAAGCCAGAAAGATAAAGAACATTACAGCATACTAACACATATATATGGAATTTAGAAAGATGGTAACGATAACCCTATATGCAAAACAGAAAAAGAGACACAGAAGTACAGAACAGACTTTTGAACTCTGTGGGAGAAGGTGAGGGTGGGATGTTTCAAAAGAACAGCATGTATACTATCTATGGTGAAACAGATCACCAGCCCAGGTGGGATGCATGAGACAAGGGCTCCGGCCTGGTGCACTGGGAAGACCCAGAGGAATCGGGTGGAGAGGGAGGTGGGAGGGGGGATCGGGATTGGGAATACATGTAAATCCATGGCTGATTCATATCAATGTATGACAAAACCCACTGGGAAAAAAAAAATAAAAATAAAAATATTCAGCTTAAAAAAAAAAAAAAAAGAAATGGGGCTTTTGTACTGGGAGGGCCCCCCAGGTTTCAGTGGCTGGAAAGTTTGAGTTGTTGTTCAGTTGCTAAGTCTCCTTAGGGCTTCCTAGGGGGCTTAGTGGTAAAGAATCCACCTGCCAAGGCAGAAGTCACAGGAGATGCAAGTTCGATCCCTGGGTCAGGAAGATTCCCCTGGAGGAGGAAATGGCAACCCACTCCAGTATTCTTGCCTGGGGAATCCTGTGGACAGAGGAGTCTGGTGGACTTCACAGTCCACGGGGTCACCAAGAGTTGGACACGACTGGACATGCATGCAAAGACAAATCCTTGGGTGGGGAACAGATAGCTGCATACTGAAGCTCCTTTGCTGCATTTTTCTTCAACAGAAATCTCAAGTGGGAGACTTCAGGTTGCAGGGCCTTAGTGTGTACAACACAGGGTGCAGTGATTGAGGGAGTAAGATGAATGCTTTGTTCTCAACACCATTTAAAATAGGAAATCAGTTACTATCTTTTTTAGATCTTTCTTGCTTGATTTTTCCATTGCACTCCTCCATTTGATGCCCCACCACAGTGTTTCAGTCTCATAGCTTCTGTCTTTTTTCCAGTTTCCTTATAGGTCTGAACCTATATTTCAATATATATATTCAATAGACAGATATATTTCAATAGACGAGCACATGGCTTACCAATGATCATACACCTAATGAGTGTACAATCCACAGGAACGGGCACTTGTTCTCTCACATGTCTTTTCACAATATCAAGAAGTGTTTGATCTAAAAGCCAGGGTTCCTGATGAACCAAAACTGAGTTCAAGTCTCAGGCCTTTCCTTTACTAACTGCGCGATTCTGGGAAGTTGCTAACTACTAGAGCCTCCTTTTCTTCATGAGGGTTAAATAAGAAAGCATGCAACTGTTCTATTAAGCCCAGGGCCTGATGCACAGCAAGCATTCAAACTTTAGAAGCGCCCTCTGTCATCATAGTTAATACAAAAAGTACCCTGCTCATGGCAGATCTTGCCAATCAATCATAGTATGTACTACAGCTTGGCCTCAGAATACTTTCCAAAAGTAGATTTTAAGTAGTCACTACTAAGGGGTGGCCCGGTCAACCTTGCAAGGTTATTAATACTTGTGTAAATATAAGTTATCCTGTTGTGGGGACAGTGGGGTAGGGTGGGCCACGCCAGGAAAGGTTGGGGCTAGAAGCCCACTCAGGGACAAGAAGGTGTGTTGGAACAAAGAGGGAAGAGACAGACTTGGTACTATGAATCAAAAGTATGAAGCCATATCCTTAAAAAACCAAAGACAGAGCTACCATGTGATCCAGAAACTCCTCTCCTGGGCATGTATTCAGAAAAGATGAAAACTCTAATTCAAAAAGGTACGTGAGATATATATGTATGAAAGTGAAAGTTGCTCAGTTGAGTCCAACTCTTTGTGACCCCATGTATTATACAATCCATGGAATTCCCCAGGCCAGAATACTGAAGTGGGTAGTCTTTCCCTTCTCCAGGGGATCTTCCCAACCCAGGGATTGAACCCAGGTCTCCTGCATTGCAGGCAGATTCTTTACCAGCTGAGCTACAAAGGAAGCTCAAGAATACTGGAGTGGGTAGCCTATCCCTTCTCCAGCAGATTTTCCCAACCCAGGAATCGAACAGGGGTCCCCTGCATTGCAGGTGGATTCTTTAGCAACTGAGCTATCAGGGAAGCCTGATATATATGTATATGTCACATCAAAAAGAAGATGTGATATATGAGTTGAGTTGAGTTGATTTGAGTTGAATTCAGTCGCTCCGTTGTGTCCGACTCTTTGTGACCCCACGGACTGCAGCACGCCAGGCCTCCCTGTCCATCACCAACTCCCAGAGTTTACTCAAACTCATGTCCATTGAGTTGGTGATACCATCCAACCATCTCATCCTCTGTCATCCCCTTCTCCTCCCGCCTTCAATCTTTCCCAGCATCAGGGTCTTTTCCAACAAGTCAGTTCTTTGCATCAGGTGGCCAAAGTATTGGAGTTTCAGCTTCAGCATCAGTCCTTCCAATGAATATTACTCAGCCATAAAAGAGGATGAAATAATGGCATTTACAGAAAGATGGATGGGCCTAGAGAATATCAGACTAAGTGAAGTAAGTGAGACAGAGGCAGCTTTTATATGATTTCACTTATATGTGGAATCTAAAAAGGAATACAAATGAATTTATTTATGAAACAGAAATGGATTCACAAAGAAAACAAACTTATGTTTACCAAAGGAGGATTAATTAGGAGTATGAGTGTAACAGATATGAACAACTACAGATAAAATAGATAAGCAACCAGGATTTACTGTATAACACAGGGAACTATATTCAATATCTTATAATAAACTATAATGGAAAACAATCTGAAAAAAAACAAAACTAAACTGCTTTTCTGTAAACCTGAAACTAACACAATATTGTAAATCGACTATACTTCAATTAAAAAAAAAAAAGAGTATGAAGACATGATCAGGGGCCAAACCAAAGGGAATGAATTAAAAAAGAAATCTGAGAAGGAGAGCCAGAAAGAAGTTTAAAAATTCCTATGGTGACTGGGAGTCTGGATGTTCAGTTAAATGCAGGCCCAAGGGAGAAGGAGGACAGTGAAATCCAGACAAAGGAATCCTAGATGGTGACCCGCAGTTGTTGACATGAATGTGAATCCTCCCAACAGTGCCCCAAGCTATAACTTGGCTTATAGACAGGTGCACGTAGTCTTCTGACCTTGTTTGTGTCTGTGTGAAAGCGAAAGTCATAATCGCTCAGTCATGTTCAGCTCTTTGTGGCCCCATGAACTGTAGCCCACCAGGCTCCTCTGTCCATGGAATTCTCCAGGCAAGAATACTGGAGTGGGTTACCATTCCCTTTTCCAGGAGATCTTCTGGACCCAGGGATGGAACCAACATCTCTTGTGCCTCCTGCATTGCAGGTGGATTCTTTACCTTCTGAGCCACTGGGGAAGTCCTTGTGACTGTGTATTACTCTACAATATAAGACACGGCTACTTCCATGACTGGACTACTGTTAACCCATTTTCTGGTACATAGATGAAGATAGTATTTGTTTAAGGTAAGTGTTCCCTTATCTACCTGGATCCTCAGTTCCAAAAGGATTCCATTCATTTGATAAACAATCTCACTTTGAATTTCACAGGAGATAGAAATGTATTTTGGTCTTTTGAGCTGGACTGCAATGCATTTTCCTATAGGCATATGCTTTACTTGGGAGCAAATGTAATCTTAGTGGAAGGATTCTACATTAAAAAATTTGAAGGAGTGTATAACTCAAATATTTTGTCCCACTGTCCTTGAGAATTCTAATATTTTGAATATCCCAGTTCAGTTCAGTTGTTCAGTCATGTCTGACTCTTTGCAACCCCATGAACTGCAGCACGCCAGGCCTCCCTGTCCATCACCAACTCCCAGAGTTTACTCAAACTCATGTCCATTGAGTTGGTGATGCCATCCAACCATCTCATCCTCTGTCATCCCCTTCTCCTCCCGCCTTCAATCTTTCCCAGCACCAGGGGCTTTTCCAATGAGCAGCTCTTCACATCAGGTGGCCAAAGTATTGAATTGACTATCCCAGATTATTTTAAATCCTGAGGAGGTGTGAAATTTTTTTGAATATAATTACTATAATTACAGTTTAAAAGGATACCTGAAAAATGTTTATTTGGTAAGTTAAACATTGTGCAATATCGGTTCTTTGAAAGAATGACCATGAAGTCGTGAGCAACTGATTTTCAAAGAAGCATTGTTCATTTAGAGAAGATAGACAGTTTGTAGAAAAACAAAGAGTTCCTCTTATAGGTTACATAACTCCATCTGAAGCCAGTTTATTGAAAATGCGGCAACATCATATGAGAAAGAAACTAACCTGTGCGTCCTTATCTGCCTCAAGGGCAATTTCTTCCCTTATAAGCTAGTTAGAAGGTTCTAGGGAGCTGGCCAGGGCACAGAGCTTGAGTGTGTCCTAGACTAGGTTGCTCTGCCCTTTCCCTCTCCAGCTCTGTTTCACAGGGGCTGACCCCTGAAGCCTGCATCTCCCAGGCTTTCTTGCCAGTTGGTGTCTGACTCGATTTGGCCAAGGGGAGGCTGTGGTGGGAGATAGAAGAGCAGGAAGGAGATGCAAGGCTCTCTTCTTCATCTTTTTTTTTTTTTTTAACATGTATTTTAAAAAATTATTTTCTCACTGCTGTGGCTTCTCTTGTTTCAGAACATGGGCTCTAGAACACTGGATCAGTAGTTGTGGGGCATAGGCTTTGTTGCTCTGAGGCATGTAGGATCTTCCCAGACCAGGGATTGAACCCATGTCCTCTGCATTGCCAGGCGGATTCCTTTCCACTGTGCCACCAGGGAAGCCCCCTTCTTCATCTTGGCAGTGTCTTCTTTCTCCTTTCCTGGCATTCATATCTCTCAGCCTCTTCCTGCTCCCTTGCCCCCTTATTCTTTATAAGCATCTCCTTCAATAAATATTTGCATCTCTAATTCCATCTCAACCCTTACTTCCCAGAAAACCCAAACTAACACTGATATCTTCAGAGACAAACAACAGGTCAGGGTTGACATTTTTGCTGGGAAAAACAAAAGTGAAACATCACCATTCTGTTAAAGAAAGGCTTAAGATTTCACTTATTTCGGTAGCTTTGTAACAGAAGGGAAAGGCACAGGGCACAACTTTTGAAAGAAAGACATAGCCCAAGGACACAACATAAACCAACTAGAATCAAATGGGACCAAGATGGCAGACAAGACTAGACCTTGATCCTCAATCAGCAAGTGAAATGACACACCCAGAGGTGTGTTCCAAAGTGAAAGTTGCTCAGCTGTGTCTGACTCTGCGACCCATGTACTATATAGTCCATGGAATTCTCCAGACCAGAATACTGGAGTGGGTAGTCTTTCTCTTCTCCAGGGGATCTTCCCAATGCAGGGATCGAACCCAAGTCTCCCACCTGCAGATTCTTTACCAGTTGAGCCACCTGGGAAGCCCAAGAATCCTGGAGTGGGTAGCCTATACTTTCTCCAGTGGATCGTCCACATCCAGGAATTGAACCGGGGTCTCCTGCATTGCAGGCGGATTCTTTACCAATTGAGCTATTGGGGAAACCCATGACAGTTCCAAGGCACTATCAAAAGACCAAGGAGTGGTGGCCCAATTCCTGAAAATCTCCACCCTTTCTCCAAAATAGATGGAATAACCCTCCCAATCATTAGCATATTTTACCCAGCCAATAAAAATTAATCACACCACATTTCGTGGCTGCACTTGCCCTCTGCGATGGCCCACACGCTGTCTGTGGCATGTGCTTCTCTCTGAATCTGAGTAAATCCACTTCTTACCAATACTTTGTCTCTCACTGAATTCTTTCTGCAATGAGTCATCAAGAACCTGAGCTTCATTAGGTCCTGAAACCAGATACCATGGGTTTTGGTTGGGTTTGAGTCCCCACACATGTGTTTAAGTCCCAGTCTGAGGTAAACAGTTTCAGTTAGACCAGAAATACCCAGATAAAGTGTCATGTTCTTTTATTTTTGGTTTATCTCAGGTCCTAAAGTGTTTAACTTTTCCTCTGACAGTGGGTTGTGCTATGCACTCTTATGCATGAAGACATGAGGGCTCAGCACAGTTTCTACGAGTTCTGCTTTCACTCAAATTGCCAGAGGCATTGTGAGCCGACATTAGAGGAAAAAGGCAGCTGAGTCAGTGCTGTTTGTCCCAAAGGTCTTTGTGGTAGGCGGAAAAAACAGCCCCTCGAAGATGTCCACGTCCTAATCTCTAATACCTGTAAATGTCACCTGCATGGTAAAAGAGACTTTGCAGGTGTGATTAAATGAAGGAACCTGAGATGAGGAGATTATCCCACACTATCCAGGTGGGCCAGTGAGGTCACCAGGGTTTTATTAGAGATAGGAGGGCCAGTCATGTTACGCTGCTGGTTTTGAAGATGGAGGAAGGGTTCACAACCCAGGGATACAAGCAGCCTCCAGAAGTGGAAACAGAGGCGAGGAAGTGGCTTCTCCTCTAGAACCTCCAGAAGGAGTGTGGCCCTGGGCATACCTTGACTTCAGCTTCAGCTCAGTTCAGTCCAGTCGCTCAGTCGTGTCCGACTCTTTGCGACCCCATGAACCGCAGCACGCCAGGCCTCCCTGTCCATCACCAACTCCCGGGGTTACCCAAACTCATGTCCACTGAGTCGGTGATGCCATCCAGCCATCTCATCCTCTGTCGTCCCCTTCTCCTCCTGCCTTCAATCTTTCCCAACATTTCAGCTTAGTGAGAGTGATTCTTGGCCTCTGACCCCCCTAGAACATTAAGATAATAAATTTGTGTTGTTTTGAGCCACTGTGTTTGTGGTGACGTGTTAGAGCAGCAATGGGAAGCAAGTACAGTCTTATTCAGGCTTGTAATTTTATCTTCTTTGGCACATCCTGACATTCAGCATTTACTCATGGGCTCTGAAACGTTTCATACCAAACACATCTCTTGGGTCCGTCTCTATGTCATCATTTCATTCATTAACTCAGAAGTGTCCATGTAGCACAGTTGATTAAGACTCAACCGGGTTTGAACTTTCTGGGCTTCCCCAGCGGCTCAGTGGTAAAAATCCACCTGTGTTGCAGGAGGTGCTGGAGACTTGGGTTCAATCCCTGGGTTGGGAAGATCCCCTGGAGAAGGAAATGGCAACCCATTCCAGTATTCTTGCCTAGGAAATCCCATGAACCCTGGTGGGGTCGCAAAGAGTCAGATATGACTGAGCACACACGACCACTGCCATTTCTCAGTTCTGTGACATTGGGCAAGTTACTTAACCACCCTGGGTTTCAATTTTCCCATCTCTGAAATGGGGAAGGGTTTAGAAAATTATGGGCTTTGGCAGCCTGGATGGGAGGGGAGTTTGGGGAGCATGAATACATGAGTCCCTTTGCTGTTCACATGAAACCATCACAGAATTGTTAATTGACTATACCCCAATACACGGAGAAGGCAATGGCACCCCACTCCAGTACTCTTGCCTGGAGAACCCCATGGATGGACGAGCCTGGTAGGCTGCAGTCCATGGGGTTGTGAACAGTTGGACACGACTGAGTGACTTCGCTTTCACTTTTCACTTTCATGAAATGGAGAAGGAAATGGCAACCCACTCCAGTTTTCTTGCCTGGAGAATCCCAGGGACGGGGAAGCCTGGTGGGCTGCCGTCTATGGGGTCGCACAGAGTCAGATACGACTGAAGTGACTTAGCAGCAGCAGCAGTATACCCCAATACAAAGTGAAAAGTTAAGAGTAAATAGTCACACACACACGTACACACAAACATATACACACACACATATGTGTGTGTGTATATATATATGTATATGACAATTATGGCTCTTGGGCCAAACCCATCTTCTTGTCTCTTTTTACAAATACAGTTTACCTGGAACACAGCCATGTAGTTTGTTTACATATTGTCTGTCTATCTCTGCTTTCACACTATAACAGTGGAGTTGAGTAGTTGTGACAGAGATCATTTGGTTCATAGTATCTGAAACATTTGCTATCTCACCCTTTAATAGAAAGCTTGCAGATCCCTGAAATAGAATAGATATTATCTATATCATGGCATTTTTATGAAGATAAAGTTAGCCATGAACTCAAGAAGAGTTCTTGACACATAGTAAGACCTTAATAAATCCTAGCTAGTGTTTTTAATATCATCATTATATAATTTATTATTATCACCATCGTTATTGGGCAATTCAGCACCAACAGCAGACGTTGTGGGTCCCCACTACCCCTGCTCCACTGCCGGGGCTGACTCCTCCTTGAGTCTGAACTACGAGGTTTCTCCTGGAGTTCTCTCTGTCCACACCAATGCCCACCTCCAGGTTTTGGGCTACCTTTAACCTAGACCAGGGGAGACAGTAGGGGGGAAATATAAGGGAAATATAATGAACTCACTGTGGATTTGAAGGTACTTTGAAATCTGTTTTCTCCCCTAATCTGCCTACCACTGTTTACAGAATCCTTGAATGGCTGCCCCATGCATTCTGTACTCAGTGGAAGAAACAGGTAGCATGTGCTTATTCCATCTTACCTGAAACAATACAGTTTAGTATTATAAATTTTAAGGCAAAATGCTAATTATTTCTAGGATTATTAAAAACTTGGTCCCTGTCTTAGCAAAGTTTAATGGAGGGATTTCCCTGGTGGTCCACTGGTTAAGAATTTGCCTTTCAATGCAAGGTCGAATGTTCAATCCCTGGTGGGGGAATTAAAATCCCACATGCCAAGAGACAACTAAGCTTGAAGGCCACAATTAGAGAAGCCCATGCAATGCAAGGAAGAGCCCACACTTTGCAAAGAAGACCCGGTGCAGCCAAAAAACAAAGCTTGGTGGAAGGTAAGAGGTCAGGATAATCCCCACATGTCAGAGTTTGGTCTTTGTTTTTTTTGCCCTGTGTATATGTGGGGAAACTTTAAAGAGTGGGTTGAGCTCTCAGCCAAATGAAACTAGTAGGGAGCAGATTAGGGCTATAGTCCATGGGGTCACAAGAGAGTTGGACATGACTTAGTGACTAAACAACACCACAATGAGCACCCAACATTCTCCAAAGTAGGGTTCTCTAGTCAAAAGCTGTATTTTCAAGTGTGGCTTAGACTGGGAGGCTCCAGCAAGGCTTTGGATTCATTTCTGCTTGAAAACAGAAAGGCAGTGTCTCTGTTCATTTGGAATAGAGTAGAATGGGCCTGAGAGAGGCCTTGACTGGGCTGTTTCAGCAGCAAACCTTGCAGGCTAGCTTACCTCACAGGTTCAGCAAGAGAAAAAGCAGAGCATGACTATCTATCTTTTATATCGCACAGTAAGTTGGCCCACTATTAAACACAGCGCAGTTAGCATTTAATCTCTAATCAGATTGGCAATTCTCATTCCCTTTGGGGAGGAGCTTGTAATAAACTGGAGAGAGGAATAAGAAATATTGGACACTCCTTTATCTATGGGAGAATTTGACTTCCCAAAAGAGATGAAAGTAATTTTGTACATTTGAACAGAGAAACTCCAAAGGATATTAACCCATGTTAATACTTCCTGGATTTATGGTAGTAAACATAAATGAATGTCTGTTCCCCAGGCAATTTTGAACAGCGTCCAAACTTCCTCTCTAATACCTGTGCTTGCCCAGAATTGTTTTCATAAAAGAGTGACAAACATCCCTTGGTTGGTTTTCTAAAAAGCCCTCAAGTGAACTTAGATCTCCCCTGCAGGTCTCGTCAGAGACAGCTGAAACCTTTAAGCTTTTCTGGAGCTCCTCATGGCCAAGCTGAGGACAATTTGCACAACAGAATAAATAATGATAGTGATTGATTATAATGCATAAAATAAGACAAATATCCAAGAAACCATATTGATGTTAATAAATAATTGAGTAAATAACAAGAGAGAGAGAGAGAGAGAGAACTGCTCTTCCTTATGGACTACCAGTTAAAGAATGGAGCAGGAATGACTGAAATAGAAAAACCACTCTTTTGCAAACACCTCTGTAATAGTTGTTTCAAGTACCATCAGTGAATGCTAAAATCAGCAGCGAAGACATCATGAGAAACAGATATTTGTACAGTTTCCCTCTCAAGATATTCTTAATGTAAAGGAAAAATAGTAACTTTTATTTATTTATTTTTAAGACTTTTTCTTTTTGATGTGGACCATTTTTAAGGTCTTCATTAAATTTGTTACAATATTGTTTCTGTTTTCTGTTTTGGTTTTTGGCTTCAAGGCATGTGGGATCTTAGCTGCCCGATCAGGGATGGAACCCACATTCTTTTCATTGGAAGGCTAAGTCTTAACCACTGGACCACCAGGGAAACCCCAAATAGTAACTTTTAAAAATATAAACCTGGCAGAAATCCCTTCAACCAAACGGTCAAAGTTAACATCACCACAATAAGACATACAGATATCATGTACCTCCTGGTCTGATGCACTAAGAAGGTTGAACTTCTGTATTCTTGCCCCCAAAATGCATAAACTCGACAAATCATGAGAAAGATCAGACAAATTCAAACTGAGAGATATCCTACACAATAATGGACTCTATTGTACACGTTCATAAAAGTCTGAATAACTTTTCCAAATTGAGGAGACCAGGAGACATGACAACTAACTGTAACATGGGATCCTGGCTTGGTTCCTGAACCAGAAAAAGGACATAGGTAGAACAACTGGTGAAATTCAAATAAGATCTAGGGATTAGTTAGTTTAATTGTACTAGTGTCAATGTTCTAGTTTTAACAATTTTATTATAGTTATGTAAAATGATAAAATTTGGGGAAACTGAGTGTAGGGGATATGAAACTCCCTGCACATACAGTCCATGGAATTCTCCAGGCCAGAACACTGGAGTGGGTAGCCTTTCTCTTCTCCAGGGCATCTTCCCAACCCAGGAATCAAACCTAGGTCTTCTGCATTGCAGGTGGATTCTTTACCAGCTGAGCCACAAAGGAAACCCTTCTTGAAGTCTAAAATTGTTTTAGAATTAAAAGTTAGAAAATAAAGTCTTTCTGAATTCTGTGAAGACATTCCTTTACCCTTAGATTTATGCAATGAAGTAGGGCAGAAATTATACAGAAGATAAAAATTTGGTATATGACATTAAATATTTTGTAGCATATATTAGGTATATAATTTGTAATTGATGAAACATAGTCTATAGGTTCATTTTAAAACAAAGTTGGATATTAAAACTTTAATTAGGAATTTAATGCCCTAATACGATTTTAAGTCTGTGAAGAAATAATTTTAAGCTTACATAATTTTGACTTAAGCCACTGTTTCTAGAAAAGCAATCCTCTGCAAAACTGGGAATGGGCCACAAATGAATTACATTTATCAGAGACTGAGTAGATTGATAGAATCTGACTTGCAGGGAGGTTCTGACCATCTTGATTTTTTTTCTTTCTGATTACAAATCATCATTGATTTCGATAGATAAACTTAATTGCAGCTAAAGTGTGGCCATCATACTGAAGGACTTTGGGGCATATGTCATTATGCAAGAATGCATTGATTAAAAACAATAGAAAAGAAGACAAAACCTAATTCAGTTCTGGCTTCTGAGAATAATTTTTAATCTGAAGGTCTCAGAATCAACAGGGACATTCTTTGGGAAGATTCATGACCTGAAAGGACACTTTTGTTCATTCAGGAGCATGTATTACAAGAACCAAGGAAGATGTATGAGAACATGCATGACTCTCCAAAAGGAAATGAAATTGGGCTTAGATGTTATTCCTGTCTGATTTGCTTGATGAATGTATTCCCAGATCCTACGCTACGGACTACCAATCTATTGATTTTGGAAAGCCCAGAGCCCTTAGTACTGGGTAACAGAAATGGAAATGGTGTGATAGTTCATGTGATGGTCAGTGTGTATGGAGGTGGAAGTCACTTGCAAATACTCAGGTGAATTAGTGAATTTTGTAAAAATGCTGGTTTATTTTCTTGGGCAACACTAATCGTGAGTCGAAGCTAACTTATAGAGTGCTTGCTATCTGTTAGGTTCTGTGCTGCACAATTTCTGTGTAATTCATGTAATCATCACAGCAACCCTACAGGGTAGATACTAATGGAGAGCTCTACTTTACAGATGAGGAAACTGAGATCTGGCAGTAACTTAACTTGCCAAGTGGGTAAATACGGGCGGCCTGGCTCTAGAGTTATGCTTTTAGCCACTATACTATATTTAATGTAGGGCTTCCCAGGTGGCGCACTGGTGAAGGATCCACTTGCCAGTGCAGGAGATGTGGCTTTGATTCCTGGGTCGGGAAGATCCCGAGAAGGAAATGGCTACTCACTCCAGTATTCTTGCCTGGAAGGTCCCATGGACATAGGAACATGGGGGGCTACAGTCCATGGGTCACAACAGAGTTGGGCATGACTGAGCGACTGAGCATGCATACTTGTAGTTTAGGGTTTTGCTTCCTTGGTTTATTATGTTCACTTTTCTCTTCTGACCATATGCTAGTGATGTTCTATTGGTTCTGGATATATAGTAAGTACAATCAGCATTTTATAAGCTCTTTATAAAAATTAAATAATTTAATTCCCATAACTAACAGGTGTGTGAATTTCAACATCTTCGTTTTGCAAACTGAGGTTAAGTAAAAGTCCTAAGTCCTTAGCAATTAATTAGCCAAGGTGAGAGTAGCTGTTAGAGAGACAGAGCTTCTATTCTTCCCTCTCCCCTCACTTTTTTTTTTTTGCATGTGGGATTCTACTTCCCCCACCAAGAACTCAACCCACGCCGCCAGCGTTGGGAGTGCACAGTCTTAACAAGTGGACGGCCAGAGAAGTCTTCAGGGCTCCTATTCTTTTTTTCTTATTTTTTTGGCTGCATCTCTTGACATACAGGATGTTAGTTCCCCAACCATGGACCAAACCCTCGCACATTGGGAACATGGAGTCTTAACCACTGGACTACCAGGAAAATCCCCAGGGCTCCGATTCTTAAACGCTGCTCTGTGCTAACTTTGGAGGATGTGGCAGATTGCTTTTCCTCACAACCCAAGTTTGTTCTCCCCCTTCTTCCCTATTGTGGAGTTTGGGGTGAATAACAGGCCCCTCTGTATGGGCTTTGTTAACCAGATGCCCTTGAAGCTAGATTTGGCCATTCAACTAAGCTCTAGCCAACAGAATGTAAGCAGAGGCTTACATTTTTTCTGTCAAAAAATTGCTTACCCCGGCCAGACTTCTCTCTTTCCTGTAGGGGAAAGCAGAGTTGCCAAGCTGGTCTGGATCTGCTGGACTGTGATACCAAATTTGTTCTGATGGAGGATAATTCATAACCGTTAAACAACTACTCTCTCCTGCATCATCTGACGCATTCTAATGACAAATGTTTCCTGCCTTCTGGCAAAGATTTTTTTTTTTTCCTTAGAGCAGCTCAACTTCTACCACAACATCAAATGGTTCAATAGTCGTGTGCCAGAATCGAATATAATATTCCAAGCAGTCACCTATGAATTCAGGATCTAAGCATTATGGGAACAACTGCTGCCTAGAGATGTTCTAGGTTCATTAGTTTGTGAACAGAAACATTGCTGTTCATTCGACTGTGATTTCCCAATGACCTGTGTAACTTTTATCATGCATCCATTAAAAATTATGGGGCAGAATACTACTTAATGGCACAGAAGTGAAGATGTTCATGATATTTTTTAAGTGAAAAAGTGCCTTCCAAAATGATAGATCAGGTATGACCCCTGGTTTATAATAGTAGACCTCATTATGTTGAGTAATCACAGATTTTTATTTCTTCTTTCTTGACTTATTTATAATAATACAATATTTTTTCAATACAATATTATTTTTATTAAAAAATTTAAAAGAGGAAATACAGGTGGAATGTATAGCATATACCTGTGTGTGTGAATATGTATATATGTGCTGTGTGTGCTAAGCTGCTTCAGTCATGTTGAGCTCTTTGCAGCCCCATGGACTGTAGCCCACCAGGCTCCTCTGTCCGTGGGATTCTCCAGGCAAGAATGCTGGAGTGGGTTGCCATTTCCTTCTCCAGGGGATCTTTCCCACTCAGGGATCAAACCTGTATCTCTTATGCCTCCTGCAATGGGAGACGGGTTCTTTGCCACCAGTGCCACCTGGGAAGCCCCGTTTGTGTGTGTGTGTGTGTGTGTGTGTGTGTGTGTGTGTAGAGAGAGAGCAGCTCTTAATGAAAAAAATTATATATATAAAATTATGTATACAATATATATGTAATTATGTGTATTTACATGTGTATATACATATATACACCTGTGTGAAATAGAGAGCTCTAACAAATTAAATTGAAAAATATCCTGGCTTAGAGAACTAGAGTTTGAGTTCTTGCTCATGTAACAGAGCAGAGAGCGGGTTCCAAGGTGGTTGGTGGGGGCTCTACTCCCTGCCGTCACTCAGGGGCTCAGGCTGACAAAGGCTCTGCCGCATTGAACAAGTGCTTTCAGGTCACCATAGTCATCTTCATTCCCACCTGCAGGAATGAAGAAAGAGCCCAGAGAAATGCCATGGCAGGTTTTCTAGGGCCAGGCACACATTATACTCACATTCCATTGTCTAGAACTCAGTCTTGCTGCATCCAACCATACCCCGTCATCATTAACCTAAGACGTAATATCATAGTTCCCAGTTATTCACTCAGGTTGAATAAATAATTGAACAATATGACTTTTTATTTCTCATTCTTAGATTATTTTTTGGTTCAAACTTAGTGCTGCTAAAAGATAATTTATCAACTTTCCTGTCAATTTTTTTTTTTTCATAAAGAGTGGGAATAAGAATCTTCTCTCCCCAAAGATTCAGGACTTAGCCTGTTGTACTTTAGCTTTGTAACAATCATATTGATTCACGTTGGTATTATGTTCTAACTAAGTTTCATTTCAGAGCAAGTGGCACCTATTATTTACAGGTCAGGAAAATAGTTGACATTCAGTCCTGTCTCTGGGGTGAAACTAATGAATTGTGAGACTGGGTCATGGTGAATAAATTACTTTGAAACTGTGGAATTCAGATGTTTGTTATTTTCTTTTTTGAATCTCAGTTTGCTCTCTGTGACTTCCTGCTGTTTGCCTTTTGATTTTATAGATTGTATGAAATAAGCTCTTTGCATCCTCATCTCCACCCTCTTCTTTTCTAACCTCTCCTCAAGTAAAAAGGTAGTTTGTTAAATACTGAATATAATCCAAAGAATCAAGTGAGATTGATTTCCTTGAGTGATGGTCACAATAAATTTCTTCTGATCAAGGATAACTCCCAACTCCTTAAGCAACTTCTCCCTCTCACCCAGTCTGAAATATTCAGATGACAGAAATGTTTTTTTGTATTCTGATCATGTTATTCTGATACTGAAAGAGAGGAAGCAGTTAGGAGATGTGAATTCTGAGTCAGGAGAGTAAGAGTGATGGATAAATAGCCTTGAAGCTTTAAGAATTAAGGTTAGGAGAAATGAAAGATTATGAACAATGTTTTGAAAGCTAATTCACATCTCAGAGGACAGTGAAGAAAAGAACCAAGATCTGAAATGTACGGATGTGAGAGTTGGACCATAAAGAAGGTTGAGTGCCGAAGAATTGATGCCTCCTAACTGTGGTGCTGAAGAAGACTCTTGAGAGTCCTTTTGACTTCAAGGAGATCAAACCAGTCAATTCTAAAAGAAATCAACCCTGAATATTCATTGAAAGGACTGAGGCTAAAGCTGAAGCTCCAACACTTTGGCCACTTGATGTGAAGAGCTGACTCATTGGGAAAGACCTTGATGCTGGGAAAGATTGAAGGCAAAAGGTGAGATGGTGAGATAGTATCATTGCCTCAATGGACATGAATTTGAGCAAACTCTAGGAGGTAGTGGAGAACAGAGGAGCCTGGCATGCTACAGTCCATGGAATCAAAAAGAGTTGGACACGACTTAGCAACTGGACAATAATAACAACTGAAATGTACGGTTTAAACAAATAGAACTGCTGATAAGAGTGGGTTTTCCAATAGTCAAGAACCTACAAGTCTTGTCCTCCTTCTCATGTCCTCCTTTTCAACATATTCCTCTCCATCATTCATAAATTCTCTTTCTTTTCTCTCCTCCATTCCCTGACTTTCTTACCTGTTCCTTTCACACACCTGTTTTTTCCTGGTACCATCCTCCACTCTCTATACCTCTTGCTCACACCTTAAGGTAGCCACAAAATGGAATGGAATAATCTAAAATACATACATTTATTTACAAATAATTTTAAGCTCTAAATGTCAGTGTCCATGTTAGGATCCGGACATCCAAAGATGAACAAGGTATATTAATAATTCCTGATCTCAAATAACTCATAGTCTAGTTGGTCAAGTGCTTCCACTCTTTGGGAGTATGAAAGGCAGAAAAGATAATTTTACCAAGGAAAAGCCTCCCTGATTCTCCCTGGCAAATAAGGGGACACTTGGGTCTTAACAGATAATTAAGATTTTTCCAGATAGAAAAGGAGGGAAGACGCTTTCAGGCAGAGGGAACAGCATATAAACTCTTTTTTATTTTTCTTTGAAAAGAGATTTCCCAGTACTAAATGGATTTCCTCAAGAATAATCAAAGAGAAAGTATTTCCTTTCTTATCTATTCTGAGATGTGTTACACTGACTAATGATGTCAAAGTAAGATTTTCCTGTCTATAACCCAGTTATTTAGAATTCCTATCTCTTGAGAACACAGCTGAACATCAAGCAATAAGCAGGCAAAGATATCAGGGTAGCCAAGAGTTTCGCTGCAAAGTGTCTCTGCTTAATGAAGAATTGTTCAGTCAGAGCCTCTTTCTGGTTATTACAGACATTGTTCTAACAAAGCTAATCAGAGACAGTCATATGGGGTGGGATCAGAGAAAGAGCTGAGCGTTAGAGGGCTATTTCAGGCAGGCTTACTAGGAGTTGTTGTTTAGTCACTAAGTTGTGTCTGACTCTTTTCGCAACCCTATGAACTGTAGCCCGCCAGGCCTCTATCCATGGGATTTCCCAGGCAAGAATACTGGAGTGGGTTGCCATTTCCTTCTCCAGGAGACCTTCCTGTCCTAGGGATTGAACCCATATCTCCTGCACTGGCAAGCAAATTCTTTACCACTGAGCCACCAGGGAAGCCCTTACTAGGAGCAGTAAAAATAATCGCTAGAACCCTGAGAGTCTGGAAAGAATCATAAAAACTAGCAGTGGGTTCCAAAGCTCCAACCACAGCTGCCCTGAGACCACTGTGTGAGAAGGCAAAGAAGCTGGCAAGCTTTGGTCAGCTCCGCACAGTTATTAGCTAGTTGCACCGATGTTCTCAGTGATGATAATGGGTCATTTACAAAGGAGGTTAAATTCAGTTCCATGTGCTCTGCCTTAGAGAGCAGCTTATAATTAATTTTAGAAAAACTGCCACCTAAGGTAGCTAAAAATTTCTTTTGAAATGTACTGCTGTATCCTAAAATAGTCTACGCTATTAATTCCTTGCAAGGTTTTGTGATTTTACTATACATTCCTTAAAATCACTACTACTTACATTTTGCCTTTAAAAAAAAAACCCTATCTTTTAACAAACTCTTTTAACTGTCTTTACAACTTAAATCAAGCAGTTAGCTGGCAGGGTCGGGGAAAGATACAGGCCCCAGAACCTTCTTCCTGCCTGTCGGAGTCACCATCAAGCGGGGGCCTGCACAGAGATGAGTGGGAGCATGCTGCCTAAGACAGGGGTAACATTCTAGGGGAAGGACCACATTAAACCAGATAGTTCAACATTTAATTTCAAATGAAAAGTGAAAGCATTTTCAAAGCCCTGTTTACATTTAACCACCATTTGTTTATATAAAAGAATCACTGGCAGGCAGTCATCTTGGATTAGACTGAATCACCGAAGCCTTGGCATGGCCACTTCTGAATATGTTGCCAAAGACCAGAGCCTCCCTGACCACTTCTTTCTGGATTGTTCTCTGCTGCTCAGTCTTTTGACTTGACTAACTTTAGGAAAATGCAACCCATATTTCAAACTTCCCTGGTGGCTCAGTTGGTAAAGAATTTGCCTGCAATGAGGGAGACCCGGGTTCCATCCCTGGTCAGGAAGATCCCCTGAAGAAGGAAATGGCAAACCACTCCAGTATTCTTGCCTGGAAAATCCCATGGACAGAGGAGCCTGGTGGCCTATAGTCCATGGGGTTGCAAAGAGCTGGACATGCCTGAGTGACTAGCACTTTCACTTTCATACAACCCATATTTATTTGGTGCTCTAATCTGCCTCTTGAGAAACCTGTATGCAGGTCAGGAAGCAACAGTTAGAACTGGACATGGAACAACAGACTGGTTCCAAATAGGACAAGGAGTACGTCAAGGCTGTATATCGTCACCCTGCTTATTTAACTTCTATGCAGAGTACATCATGAGAAACACTGGGCTGGAAGAAGCACAAGCTGGAATCAAGATTGCCCAGAGAAATATCAATAAGCTCAGATATGCAGATGACACCACCCTTATGGCAGAGAGTGAAGAGGAACTAAAAAGCCTCTTGATGAAAGTGAAAGAGGAGAGTGAAAAAGTTGGCTTAAGCTCAACATTCAGAAAACTAAGATCATGGCATCTGGTCCCATTACCTCATGGGAAATAGATTGGGGGACAGTGGAAACAGTGTCAGACTTTATTTTTTTGGGGCTCCAAAATCACTGCAGATAGTGATTGCAGCCATGAAATTAAAAGACACTTACTACTTGGAAGGAAAGTTATGAGCAGCCTAGACAGCATATTAAAAAGCAGAGACATTACTTTGCCAACAAAGGTCCATCTAGTCAAGGCTATGGTTTTTCCAGTGGTCATGTATGGATGTGAGAGTTGGACTGTGAAGAAAGCTGAGCACAGAAGAATTGGTGCTTTTGAACTATGGTGTTGGAGAAGACTCTTGAGAGTCCCTTGGACTGCAAGGAGATCCAACCAGTCCATCCTAAAGGAGATCAGTCCTGGGTGTTCATTGGAAGGACTGATGCTGAAGCTGAAACTCCAATACTTTGGCTACCTCATGCGAAGAGTTGACTCGTTGGAAAAGACCCTGATGCTGGGAGGGATTGGGGGCAGGAATAGAAGGGGATAATAGAGGATGAGATGGCTGGATGGCATCACCGACTCAATGGGCATGAGTTTGAGTAAACTCCGGGAGTTTGTGATGGACAGGGAGGCCTGGCGTGCTGCGATTCATGGGGTCGCAAAGAGTCGGACACGACTGAGCGACTGAACTGAACTGATAGGAGAAACAGGCAAGGAAACTGGGGTCAGGGCAGAGATGAAAGAGACATTTGTCTTGCCCCTCCAAGAGTTTGGTGGGGCGCAAAGGATGTTCACAGAGAATTCAGGTCAGGGTATAATGTGAAGAGCGTGATAAAAACTACAAACAAAATGGCATTGCAAGCATTGGTGGAGTGAGATTATTTTCAGCCCGGCAGTCAGTGGCTTAGGGGTTGAATCAGGGAAGATTTTGTAAACGAAGAATATGGAATCTTAGTGTTAAGGATAGGTATGATTTCAAAGGGGAAAGATGACAAGGAAGACTTTTCTGGGTGGTAGAGGGGACAGTGTGTGTGAAAGCATGGGGTTAAGAAAACACATTATTATTAGAGGCTTCCCTGGTGGCTCAGCGGTAAAGAATCCATCTGCCAATGCAGAAGAAATGGGTCTGATCCCTGAGTAGGGAACATCGCACTTGCCACAGAGCGACTACTGAGCCTGTGCTCTAGAGCTGGTGAGTTGTAACTACTGAACTCACATGTTGCAGCTACTGAGCCCATGCACCCGAGAGTCCAAGCTGCCCAACAAGAGAAGCCCCCACAGTAAGAAGCCTGCGCACCGCAATTAGAGAGTAGCCCTCACTTGCAGCGACTAGAGAAAACCCTCCCACAGCAAGGAAGACCCAGCACAGCCAAAATAATAAATGAATAAATATTTAAGAAAGGACACGTTAGGTTTCAAGAAGCCTGTGCAAAGATGGGCAGGGATTGGTATTGGAAAGAACCCTAGGCTGGGAGCCCAGAGCTAGGCTGTGGGGTGCTATGCCTAGGGCTTCACCTGTGGGCAGCGAGATGCGCGAGAGGAACAGTTTGTGGCGCCTGCGTTATAGCCAGTGTTGCCGCCCAAGGTGGAAAAGCATCCGCTCCTTCCACGTGATCGGAGAAAGCTGGAGCTGGGAGCTCGAGGCTTGGAGCGAGAAGTAAGTCCGAAAGAGCAAAACAAATATTGCACGGCAACACATACATGTGGAATCTAGAGAAATGGTACAGACGAACCTTTTTCCAAGGCAGGAGTAGGGATGCAGACATAGAGGATGGACGTGTGGACGTGGTGGCGGGGAGGGGAGAGGGGGACCAGCTGGGAGAGCAGGACTGACGTATATACACTACCAGGGAGAAAACAGCTAGCTAGTGGGAACCTGCTACAAAGCATAGGAAGCTCAGCTCGCTGCCCTGTGATGACCTAGAGGGTGGGATGGGAGAGTGGAGGGAGAGGATATGTGTATGCATATGGCAGATTCACATCATTGTGTAGCGGAAACTGACACAACATTGTAAAGCAATTGTTTTCCAATTTTTAAAAAAAGAGAAGCTCTCTCAAGCACCCCTCCCTCTCAAGCCTCGCTTCTGTCTCTGGAGGTCATAGTGACAGAGGCCCATGGCTGAAGACCCCGTGGTCTGGGTGACCTAGCATGGCCCGTGCTCAGCTTCTGCGAAACCCCTTCTCCACTACCATGTACCGCCACCCCAGGAACACAATCATGTTCATCCTTGAGCCCCATCAACACTGGCCTCTTTGACCACTCCGTTAGGGTCTTTTGCTTCATTAATGAACTGGTTTCAGCACCCCCTGAACTAGATATAAACTCCTGGAAGGCATGAGCCAGTTCTTTCGCTTCTTTTGTTTACCCCTATTTGGTGACAGGTGCATAGTATGTTTGCAAAAAAAAAGGTCTTATTTTTTATACCAGCCCACTTTCCTCCCCACAAAATGGCTGATGAAAGAGTATTAATATAGCAAACTACTTAATCCTTTAAAGATTCCCAAGAAGAAAGCTATAGTTGTCAAATAATTTAGATGGTTTTCCTTCAATTAGCAGCTTTGATTGCATGCATATTTTTAGATTTCTGTTCAAGGTATAGAAGTCCCCAGAGTGCCAGTGGCCGCTTACACCCACTTCTTGGCCAATATTTTTTTACCAGGCCCTGAGTCATAGCTCTGAAATCAATTCTGCCCTTTACTGCAAAATCATTACAGGGCCAAGAAAAATGATCCTTGCTGTTTAATCAGCGGGGGTGCTGGAAAATCAGGAGATATTGATACTGTATCGTGTGATAAAGGTCTGAATGAAGTATGCCACCCAGAGACGTGAAGGATGTGATCACGTTCAATCTCAAGCCTGGCTCTAAAATTGTGTTCTGATGCACTCTCTGTAATGCACAGAATCACAATTTTTTTGCACATTCAATTTCTTGCAGAGTCTTTTAAATCTTTCTTACCCAAATAAAAAGAACATTCTAAAGATGAAGCGTGTGATCATAAGAAACTGAACCTAGGTATAAAATGATGTCAATCTACTGCCAACTTTTTTTGGTATGCTATCCTCGTTAGTTTAAAAAATGAAGTTGGACTCCAAGAAAATGATGAGAGAGCAAAGATAAAATATTCCCCATGCAATCAGAAAAATCACAGAACTGAGGAGACTCCAGTAGGAAGACATCACTGTTCTTGCTGTATCATACAAGCCAACAGCTGTAAGGCTAAGGCTCGGGAAAGATGGGAATTCAAGAGCTGTCGGGAGGAAATGGGTCCTTTCTTCATCTTTTCCTGGAGACCCTGGTGCCTCAAGTAGAGACCCTAAATGAAGGCTTGGTCACCAGTTCCCAAGTTCAGTACATCAGAGCCAGGATGGAAGGGACCACAAGACATAAAGCCTGATGGCTTAAATAAGGACCTGCTTCTGGCCTCTTTATTTGGGGGTAGTTTTGGGGCCTGTAGAATCAGAACCTCTTGAGTCCATGGTCAGACTACAACTCCTTCAGGTTCGTGGGATTTGCTGCTGTTTGCATTGTGAGTTGCTGAGATCAGAGCCCTCTTTAACCACCACCACTTTCTGGATTGTTCCCATCAATCAGTCTCTTGCTTTGATTAACTTAGGGCCATGGAACCAATATGCATTTAGTGCTCTGGGACACACATAGTAGGAACTGGATTGGGGGGAACTAGGATGAATAAGGTGGTTTTTTTTTTTTTGCCCCCAGGTATGTTTGGAGCTGGGGGTGGGAAAGGATGATCACAGAGAATTCTGTACAAACACCCCTAACTAACCCTCTTAGCCTATGCATGCTCTCTTGCTGGGCCAGCAGAGATACTCTCTTGAGGATCTTGGCCATGGAGCCCATGGAGAGAGAGGCACAGTAGGGTGACCTGGGAGCTTGTTCATTTCCCCTCCTTGACAATAAGGTACTAATCTTGTTTATCTTTATTGGTCTAGATCTGTGGGCAGTGGCTGTACATACTGCTCTCTCAGCAATTATTTGCAGTTGCTGCTAATAATAATGGGGCTTCCCAGGTGGTGCTAGTGGTAAAGAACCCGCCTGCCAATGCAGGAGACTCAAGAGATGCAGGTTCGATCCCCGGGTCAGGAAGGTTCCCTGAAGGAGGAATGGCAACCTGCTCCAGTATTCTTGCCTGGAAAATTTCATGGCCAGAGGAACCTGGCTGGCTACAGTCCATGGGGCCACTGAAGCACAGCCAAACAACAACAATAATAATAACCATTTAATGAAAATGCACTATGCACTGATAAATTTTTATGCACTATTTTCAGCAAATCATTACGAAAATCCTTTTGAAGTAGATACCACTATTTTCATTTTTCAGACAGGTCTCTCAGAGATCAGGAGCCCTACAGAGTATCTGAATATTATGTCCTGATCATCACAGACAGACCAAGGGTGTGCTTTGGATAATTAAAAAAAGCATTGTTTTCTAGTTCTTTCATCGATTTGTACATTTAACAAACTCTTATTGAGTGCTAGGACTATGTGCTAGGAGGCCCCAAGATAAGAAATAGACGCGGAACAAAGTGTTTTAAGACATAGTTCCTTGTTTTGAGAAATTCCTTTTTATGCAAAGGAGATAGACACATGAACCAACAATTTTATTTCAAAGCCCTTAATGGGACTATTGAGCAGAACTACCTGCCTAATTAGCAAGTTATGAAAACACAGTATTCTAAAACATTTGTGATGCTAATTATGATACTATTTTACAAAAGTATCTGAAAGTGGTTTAGATGTAAGGGGATAAGTCTTTATTCTAATTATAATTTTTTTTTCTGTGATACCGTTTTCTAAGATGATAGTACCACTGTTGACGTTTAGTTACCCCGGTGTTTTGTTTTATAGAAATAACTTGATGGATACCTAATAGTTCTTTCGAAACACTATTTAAATTTTCTTCTTGTCATTCTTCCAAATACTTTCTCTCAGCACATTTTTTCTTTCAGATATTTTATGGTCAGCATTTTAGAGACAGCTTCCTTTTTAATTTGGATCTTGGCACCTTAAAAATAGGGCTTGATAAAGGAACGCGCTACAGTTCCTTCCGCAATCTTGAACTGCCTAAGACTGCCCTCTTAATAACGCTTCACATTTATCTTAGCACTTAAGAGTTTGCAAAGTGCTTTCCTATACATTATCTTAATGAACCTTCTTGATTACTTGATGGGATAGACTAGAAAGTATTCTTATTGCCATTTTTATTAGTGCTACAAAAACAATACATGAAGACAGAAAACCCCCCAACAATACAGACAATTACAAAATAAAAATTAAAAATTTAAAAAAAAGGGCTTCCCTAGTGGCTCAGACGATAAAAAAAAATCCACCTGCAGTGTGGGAGACCTGGGTTTGATCCCTGGGTTGGGAAGATCCCCTGGGGAAAGGAATGGCTACCCACTCCAGTATTCTTGCCTGGAGAATTGCATGGACAGAGGAGTCTTGTGGGCTACAGTCCATGGGGTTGCAGAGTCTGATGACTGAGCGACTAAAAAAAAAATCTCTTCCCAGACCTTTCCTCATATATTACCATTTTCAACTGCTTTTCTTTTCTCTTCTTCTGGTACTTTTCTCTATAATTTCAAATAACAGTATATGGTCATTTCTGTGCTTGTCAGTCTTAGGTAGAATCTAAGAATCTAAATGGATTCCTTTCTGTGAAAGTGAGAAATTTAGCTTATTTATAATACCTTCCTCTTTCACTCAACTTTTTGCTAGTTATATATTTATTTTAGTTCTTCATTGCATATCTTTATAATACTAAATAACATAGTGCTTAAAATCTGGACTGCTTCATATTTCAATTTTAGAAAAAATATATTTACCCGTTTTATAGCATATGAAGAATTTTTACTGTTTACCTCATCAAAGAATATTATCCTTTACCTCATCTCTCTCCCTTTTACTCCAAACTTCTATCAGTCCTATCATTACTTTTGTATGTTAAGGTTTTAAATTTTTACCTTGCGTCCTGTAACTATAATTAATTCTTACATGCTTTGTTTATGGGTTGATTAAAAAAATTAAAACATGATACTTATTCTAACATGATTATGAAAATACCATGCACTATATATAGTTCATGAGGTCAAAAAAGAGTTGGACACGACTTAAAAACAACAACATCTAATTAGTGATTAGTTACACAGCTGTGAAGGTAGTCTTGTAATTAAACCTATGTAATTTAAAGGAGAATGTTTCAAGTGTCAAAGTCAAATGAGACTTAGGTGATATTGATTGTCCAAAATTGGACTACAATGCTGCAATTTGGGTCACATTTTGATCTACTGTTTTTTGTTTTTTTACAGCTTTTTGTTTTTCCTAGAATTTAAATTGCTTAACTTTTCCCCTATGTTGCCCTTTCACTTTACAGCCATGTCTCAGCTGCAATCAGCATTGCCTTCTAAGAGCTCATAAATGCCGCTTTTCCAGAGAATTGTCCTGGGCCTAATGGAAGCGGCCTTTCCAGGGAGGTTACCCCTTCTCACACAAGCCTGTAGCTGGTTGACAGTCTGAATGACTGACACAGGGGCAGTAGACCAGTTTGCTGCAAGATGGGGCCCATTCTCTCCTGCAATTTGTGATCCCTGTTTCCCTGTGGAGTCACTATACAGCTTGTATTGAGCAGAGCCACATTCTTGCTTAGCTTTTTTTTTTTTTAAATCTTTTATTATTTCCCTCATTCTCCTTCTCCAAAGAGCGTTTCCTCAATAAATCACTTGTAACAGAATCCTCATCTTAAGCTCTGCTGGCATTATCAACTAAATATTTTTCCTCCTCAAAAATTTTTCTTTTGAAGTCCTGATCCCTACTGTGATGGTATTAGGAAGTGGGGTCTTTGGGAGGTAATTAAGTTCAGATGAGGTCATGAGGTTGGAGCCCTCATGAAGGGATTAGTGTCCTTTTAAGAAAAGAAAAAGAGACCAGAGCCCTTCCTCTCTCTCCATCCAAACACACCACAAAAAAGCCATGTGAGCAAACAGCAAGAAATTTTATCTGCAGGCCAAGAAGAGGACTCTCACCAGACACCAAATCTGCTAGCACCTCAATCTTAACTTCCCAGCCTCCAGAACTGTGAGTAATAAATGTCTGTTGTTTAACTCACCTGGTCTATGATTTTTTGTGATAGCAGCCCAAGCTGATGAAGACAGCTAGGATATCCAGTCTAAGACAGTTTTGATAGAAGATCACAAGTCCTCACCAAATCACTTACAATTACATAGTTGTTTTTTTAAACCTTCCTAAGTATTTTAAAGGAATCCACTTTCTTCTTGAACACATTTTTTGTTAGAATCCTCTGACTTCTAAGTTTGGATCAACTGCTCTCTAGGTATACTATGCATCCAAAATAATGAAATTTCTTTGATTGCCTCACTTCTGGGTTATATCCCCTAATATTTTATCATACCGTACAGTATTCTATTTCTTGGGTTCCCTTTTGTGTTAAAAAAAAAACATGTAATAAAATTTAAAGCAATTGTCACAAAAGTTGGACAGGGGCTTAATTTTGTGAGTCATAACAAGTACGAAAATCTGTTTTCACCGACTTTATGATTGGCAGTTTGGCCAAACATATAATTCTTGTTTCAAAATAATTTTCTTTCACCCTTTAAAAGGAAATTCTGTATTGTGTTTTAGTTGCTAAGTTTGCTGATGAAAAATCCAATGTCAATCTGATTCTCTGGGAGGTGGGTAGGAAATCTATTATTTGTCCCTAAAGTTTTTTTTATCCCTTTCAGTTTTCTAACTTTCATCATCTATTTGGTTACTCAATGGGCTTTTTCACTCTGACAGCTCCAGCCTTTCTTCAGCTCTAGGAAATTTCCTTGAATTATTTTTTTAATTGTTAAAGCTCCTTTGTTTTTTCTACCTCTGTCTGGATTTCCTCTTAGATGCATAATGACTCTTCTGGATTTATCTTCTGTATTTCTCTTAGTCCCCACCTCCACTCCATATTTTAAAATTATGCTCTACTCTCTGGGAAGTTTTCACAATTTTACCTTCATCTTGGTGTCCTTCTTTGGGTCTGTTTTGATTTTTTTCTCAATTATGAGGACTCCTTAGCTTTCCATTTATATTTATGGATAAAGTACTAGATGATTATTGTGAAGGTCTGGTACGACTTGCCCCTGGGGTATGTGAGGCTCATGGAGAGGGAGAAAAGTAGTCTGCTTCTATAATGGATGTTTAGTGTGAGCATGTTCAGTCACTCAGTCGTGTCCGACTCTTTGTAACCCCATGGACTGAAGCCTGCCAGGCTCTTCTGTCCATGGAATTTTCCAGGCAAGAATACTGGAGTGGATTGCCATTTCCGTCTCCAGGGGATCTTCCCCACCCAGGTGAATCATGCTTATTGTCATCTGCAGCTCACTTTTGTTCTCATATCTGCTAACTCTGGGCTTAGAGTTTCTTCTGATCTTACAGGGAGGAACAGTTTCAACTCCTGTCTCTGCTGCAGTCTCCTGCTTGGGTCCTGGGCTGTGACTTCCTCTCTCAACATGAGTCATTTCCAAGGCTTTAGTTCTTGATGCTGTTACGGATGTGTCCTCCTCACACACCTTTATTATTGATCTAAGGGATATCTGGGAGGACAGTGAGGCCAGCGCACGTGTGTCATCTACCCTCCTGAATGAGAGCGTGATCACTGCCATTTTCTAGTTCCCAAAACACGGGCATGCCTTGTCTAATAACTAGTAAGCTGTGGAGGTGAAAACTAGAATCCCAGTTTTCTGTCACCTAATGTTCTTTCCATTTCTCTGTACCTTTTTACCACCTCTTGTCCTCTCAGTCCTTATCAGTGGAATTCGAGACAGCTGAGCAGGAATGTTTACAAGCAGATTTTTGCGCATGTATCTCATTAGAGCCAGATGTGAGAACAGATAATGTATTTGTATTTGCTCTGAATGTTTTTCCCCAGTCACTGTTGCTCTCACTCTCTTCTTGGGCTTACGCACAAATGTCAGAGATAAAGAGATTTGGAAAGTTTTTAGTTTTAAAATCAGTGTGAGTCACTTGCAATAAGAGCTTTAAAATCAGTTAGTTGACTAGGGGGAAAAAATCTCTTTAAAAAAATCTTCATTATGACCTGTGAACATCACATTTATGAGGGCCTACTTTGGTTCTAATTTCTGAAAACTAGTTTTGTGTGGGATGAAGGAAAGATATATAAATTACTTTTATCCACTGTTTAGTCAAAGTATACAACTCTCTTAACCTCATTCAGATCCACCTAATATTTTCCCTCTAGCAACCAGTTTTTGTCCCCATTAATTATTTAAAAATGAAAGCTGGAACATGGAGTTATGGCTGTTATTTTACACACAGGGCCTGTTAAACAAAGTGAATTAGAATTTCTCACCTTCATTTTGAGAAAACCATGGTTAATATGAAAGAAATAGTGGATAAAGTAGGGATTACTTTTCATCAGGGAATCAGAGAGCAGAGAGTAACAATTCACTCATTCAATGAATGAGGATCTATTGTGTATCTCCTACTATATTCAGGCATTGTTGGAAATTTGGGATAAAAACAGATAAAATGGTGAGCATCTAGTGGAGAAAGTTGGTGTGAAGCAAATAATAGAAATACATGGTAAAATAATGAACTGGGAAGATACCATGAAGGGAAAGTCCACACACAGAACCAGGGATAACTGGGGGAAGGCAGTCAGGGAAGGCTTTTCTGAAGGAGGGACGTTTAAAACGAGTTCTAAATGTGAGGGAGCAGGGTCAAAAGGGAAGAGAATTTAGGCAGAGGGAATAGAAGATGAAAGGGCCCCACAATAGAAGGGGGCATGTTCTAGACTGAGAAGAGCCAGAGCAGCTGCAGAAAGGGGATGAATCCACAGCACAAGGGCCTTCGAGCTTGGGCAGCAGGAGAAGGCACTGAAGATGGTGTGGGGGTCTGACTGGATTTGTGCTCAGAAAAACTGTTCTGTATCTGAGGTACAAGCTGGAACAGAGGACCTAGCAGGTCAGCTGGAAGATCATACCAGTAATCCAAGTGAAAGGTCTTGTAGTGGAGATAAAAATGGGTGGATTCAAGCGATACTGAGAAAATAGAATTTCTGGGGCTGTTGGTAGATTGAATAGAGAGACAGCATGCGTCTGGACCTCAAGGATGACTGGTTTCTCACAGGTGGAGGAAACACCATATTTTGGGAATATGGTGATTGAGATGAGCTTGAGAATGGGTTCTATACCAACAGTTAAGAATGACGGTTGGACTGCTGTATTTAACACAGGTAATCAACAAGGACCTACTGTACAGCACAGGGAACTCTGCTCAATGTTATGTGGCAGCCTGGATGGGAGGGAACTTTGGGGGAGAATGGATACATGTATATGTATGCCTGAGTCCCTATCATATCATTGTTTATCGGCTATACCCCAATACAAAATTAAAAGTTTTTTTTTTTTTTTTAAAGGATGAGTGTTGGGATGATAAATGGCCTTTTAAAGTAAGGGAAAAGATGGAAATGAAAGATACAGGGGTAATATAGCCCAGGGTACACAAAAGTGGAAGAGCATGAGGAAAGGATTAGGGTAGGCGGGAGAAGAGAAATGTGAGTAAGAAGTTAGAAAGGCTGGAAAGATAGGCTGAAGCTAAATTTTTCTAGAGCTGTGAGGGCCATCGAAGGAGTCTTGGCTTTATTTTCTAGACAGTGGGCTCCAGAGATTGAGAAGATTAAAGTGAATGGAGCCATGGCTCCAAGATTTCAAGCCTGAGTGGGTGGAAGATTAGTGAGCTATCCTCAGGAATGGATAAGACAGCAAAAACACATGATTTAGAGGGGCTGATAGTGCTAAAGAATCCGCCTGCCAATTCAGGAGATGTAAGAGAAGTGGGTTCGATCCCTGGGTCTGGAAGATGCCCTGGAGGAGGAAATGGCACCCCACTCCAGTATTCTTGCTGGGAAAATCCCCTGGACAGAGGAGTCTGGTGAGCTACAGTCCATGGAGTCGCAAAGAGTTGGACATGACTGAGCATCTGAGCCCTAGAGGGGTTGTCAGGACAGCCAAGGGGAAATATTTACCAGGCATTTGAAAATACATGACTTGAAGCTCAGGGTTGGAGAAGTGGATTTGGAAGTCATCTCCAAATAGTTAAAGCTGGGATGGGGAAAGAGGAACGCTGATGAGATCACTAAGGAATTAAGAGTAAGGATTTCAGAAGACAGACCCAGATGAGAATCTCAGGAAATGCATCACTCAAAGGGCATAAAGAAGAAGCGTTGTCAATAACAGGAGTACGGATGAAGCTGACGGAGAGGCAGGAAATGAGTGGGAGGGGAGTGACGTCAGTCAAAGCAGGGGATCAGCTTTGTAGGATGGGGATCAGAATTGTAGGAGGAACAGCGTTAATAGTGTTAAATGACTCTTCAAGTCATAAGTTAAGATTGAGAAATCTGGGGAAAAGCTCGTTAGGCTTGAGGCAGAGAAGCAGAAAAGACAGGACCAATCAGAACTGAAGGGAGATAGGGACTGGCTCACGAAATGCTTGTTGAATGAAAGAAAGTGGGAAAGTGGGCTGGCCTCCCTGCCAGGGAAAGCTCTCAGTGGTACCTCTAGAGTTTATTTTTTAATATTTTTCTTAATAATTTTATTTCTTTATATTTGGCTGTCCTGGGTCTTAGTTGCTGCACAGGCTTTTCTCTAGTTGTGGCGCACAGGCTTCTCATGCTGGTGGCCTCTCTCGTTGCGGAGCATGGGCTCCAGGGCACAGGGGCTTCAGTAGTTGCCGCAGGTGGTCTTGGTAATTTCGGCTCCTAGGCTCTAGAGCACAGGCTCAATAATTGTGGTGCATGGGCTTAGTTGCTCCATGCATGTGGGATCTTTCAGATCAGGAATTGAACCCATGGCCCCTGCATTGACAAGTGGACTCTTCACTACTGAGCCACCAGAGAAGCCCTAGAGTTTTAATTTATAGCTGCGCATCTTCCATTGTTTTTAATTGTGTTCTGAAGACCATAAAATAATGCAGCCGGAATGATTACTTACCCCTAGGTCTTTTCTGGTCATTGTTTGATATTCAATGTAAAGTTATTGTAAAAGTTGTTTTTAATCCACTTACTCAGTGACCTGGGAAGTTTGGCTTCCATTTAATGGCTGCATGAATGACTGACTGGGCTCCAGGTCTTGATGCAATTGACGTATTGATGCCTGGAGCTTTCTCCCACACAGGCTCCTTAGGTAGCACAGAAGTAGAGAACTCTTACACAGTTCAGTGGTGTGTATGTGTGCTAAGTCACTTCAGTTGTGTCCAACTCTGTGTGACCCAAAGACTGTAGCCCACCAGGCTCCTCTGTCCATGGGATTCTCCAGGAAAGAATACTGGAGTGGGTTGCCACGCTCTCCTCCAGGGGATCTTCCCAACCCAGGGATCGAACCTGCATCTCTTATATCTTCTGTGTTGGCAGGAGGGTTCTTTACCACTAGCGCCACCTGGGTAGCCCCAGTTCAATGGCAGAACCAGGATTTTCTCCCAGATCTGACTCCAAAATGCTCTTAACCATGAGCACTCTATTTTCTTACACACTCATTTTTAACACAAAGAGTTAAAAATGATAGTTACGCAGTTCAGTTCAGTTCAGTTGCTCAGTCGTGTCCGACTCTTTGCGACCCCATGAACCACAGCATGCCAGGCCTTCCTGTCCATCACCAACTTCCGGAGTCCACCCAAACCCATGTCCATTGAGTTGGTGATGCCATCCAACCATCTCATCCTCTGTTGTCCCCTTCTCCTCCTGCCCCCAATCTTTTCCAGCATCAGGGTCTTTTCCAATGAGTCAGCTCTTTGCATCAGGTGGCCAAAGTATTGGAGTTTCAGCTTCAGCATCAGTCCCTCCAATGAACACCCAGGACTAATCTCCTTTAGGATGGACTGGTTGGATCTCCTTGCAGTCCAAGGGACTCTCAAGAGTCTTCTCCAACACCATAGTTCAAAAGCACCAATTCTTCTGTGCTCAGCTTTCTATATAGTCCAACTCTCACATCTATACATGACCACTGGAAAAACCATAGCCTTGACTAGACAGACCTTTGCTGGCAAAGTAATGTCTCTGCTTTTTAATATGCTGTCTAGGTTGGTCATAACTTTCCTTCCAAGGAGTAAGGGTCTTTTAATTTCATGGCTGCAATCACCATCTGCAGTGATTTTGGAGCTCAAGCATCTCACAAACTATCTGTCACAGATGACAAAACAGAGGCACAGAGAGATTTAAAAATTAATTGGTGAATTCAAGTTTTGACATCAGGGGGTCTAATTTTAAGAACTGTGGTCTTTGTTACCATACTGAGCTAACATTATAATCAGAACAATCTTTCAGGAAATTAATCTGGAGTTGAACTGCTAGATGGGATGGAAAGGAAAGAGCATGAAAGTGTGGTCTTTGACTGGGAGGCTACTGTGATTATCAAAGAAAATATTATTTGAGAGAAATCAAGACCTCTGTCATGGAGAACAACTCTGAAACTATTTCTCAAAGTATCTTTGAGTACTATTTAAATTTTTGTTTTGTTTCTTAAAGAATTGTTTATTTGCTCATATACTTTTGGCTATGCTGGCTCTTTGTTGTTGCGTGCGGGCTTTCTCTAGTTGTGGTGATTGAGGGCTACCCTTTGCTGCGGTGTGAGGGCTTCTCATTGCAGTGGCTTCTCTTGTTGTAGAGCATGGGTTCAGGCTCAGTAGTTGGGGCGCACCAGCTTAGCTGCCCTGTGGTAAGCGGGATCTTCCTGGACCTACGATAGAACCGTGTCCCCTGCATTGGCAGGTGGATTCTTAACCACTGGACCTCCAGGGAAGTCTTCTTTGATTACTGTTATTGCCTATTGAAGATTTGGATGGGCAGGTCATTGATCTTTAACAATAAAATATTTCTCAAATTGCAATAATCTGTACTCATCACTCAGTATTCTAGAAAGAGATTAACCATGATCATTGTCCAACCTGACCTCCCAAATGGTGGGAGTTGGGCCAGCTGAAGACTGCTGTCAGCATTCTCTATAATGTGTAATTTCTATCTTCCTGCAGCATTCAATATTTATTTGTTATTAGCTATATTTAATTTATTTTTTTAATCGGAGGGTAATTGCTTTACAATGTTGTGTTGGTTTCTGTGGTACAGCAATGTGAATGAGTCATAAGTATACACATATCCCCTCCTTCTGGAGCCTCCCTCCCACTGCTGTTTAAAAAAAATTTTTTTTTAAAGTTTTTATTTTGTATTGGATATAGCCAGTTAACAATGTTGTGGTAGTTTCAGGGGAACAGTGACAAGACTTAGTCATACATTTGTATGTATTCATTCTCCCCCAAACTCCTCTCCTATCCAGGTTGCCACATAACATTGAGTAGAGTTTCCTGTACTGCTGCTGCCGCTAAGTCGATTCAGTTGTGTCCGACTCTGTGTGACCCCATAGACGGCAGCCCACCAGGCTCCCCCGTCCCTGGGATTCTCCAGGCAAGAACACTGGAGTGGGTTGCCATTTCCTTCTCCAGTGCATGAAAGTGAAAAGTGAAAGTGAAGTCGCTCAGTCGTGTCTGACTCTTCGCGACCCCATGGACTGCAGCCCACCAGGCTCCTCCGTCCATGAGATTTTCCAGGCAAGAGCACTGGAGTGGGCTGCCATGGCCTTCTCTGCTGTGCGGTACAGTAGGTCCTTGTTGGTTATCCATTTTAAATATAGCAGTGTATGCACTCTTTCTGAGATTCTTTTTCCATGAGGTTATTACAGAGTATTGAGCAGAGTTCCCCGTGCTCTACAGTAGGTCCTTGTTGGTTATCCATTTTAAAAACAGCAATGTGTACATGTCCATCCCAAGCTCCCTAACTATCCCTTCTCCCCATCCTGCCCCCAACACCCTCGGCAACCATAAGTTCATTCTCTAAGCCTATAAGTCTCTTTCTGTTTTGTGGTTCCACTGTTTTTAAAAGAGGAAGGAGAATGGACCAAGATTTTCTGCCTTTAAGGTAAGCTAACAGATCAGTGATAATTCAAATAAGAAATCCTGGTGCAGGAAGAGAACTGATTGTGCTCTGTCCTTGGTAGAGTTTTGAGTCATTCATGCAGTATAGTGTCTGGAGAGTTCTAGTGAGTCATGCATTGCTAACTATGGAAGAAAAAATGTATTTTCTAAAGCTGTCTGTTATGACTCATGTCTTTCAGTGAGCATCAGCAGATGTTGGTACCCTATTGACTGGTGATCTGATAGGAAGTTTCTCAGAGAGATCTGTGACACAATTTCCCTCTTGGATCAATCTGGCATGGGTCCTTTCATTTGGCTTGCAAGATGCTTGCATTAACATTGTGACTTATTTTTGGCTTGGTGTTAAAAAGATTGTTTAGTAACAAAAATGGAGCATTTGGATATTGTGGCAGCTGGGAGGAAGGCTCTTGTTTTAAAATGAAACAACTGAATGAATGTTTTTTACAGTGATTCATTCTTCATGTGGGAAACATTTCTTTGTATATATATTCTCTCTATTGGATACGTGAAGCTGTTTTACCTTCAATATTTAGGCAGAATTTCCTAGCGAGTGATTTGGGAACAACATCTATAAATGATAAAGATAGGTTCACCTGCAAAATAAGCAGTATGGAAACTATTAGGATTGAATGTTAGGAACCACTTGGATTCTACTCCTAACTGGGTCAGAGTCTGTGTATAACCTTGAGCTATTCATGTAATCTTTTTTAAACTTAGATTTTCTGTCTGAAATAGTCAGAAAATTGCTTACCTATTTAGCCAAGGCAGAAACAATTTCCTGATAGGAAGATGACTCAGCAGCCTGAGGAGGGAATGTAGCCTCTTGTCCTGGAAGTCTTTGGGGAGACGGAGGCAGCCAGCTGCCTGGATGGATTAAAGTTTAGTGCTTGAAGACTGGAGACCAGAACACGCAAATGAAGCCTGACCTTTAGGAACAGTAAAGAAATGTAGTCATTAAGGTCATGTGGTTTGCCTGGCACTGAGCTAGATTCTGAGAGATAATGGTGAACCAGATGTACCCAAAGTTTCTGCCCTTATGATGTTTATTGTTAAAGTTGCTTTGTGCATGTTTGAGATGATTCAGAAAGAGGTTCTATTATTTTTATTATTTTAGTCTCTGGATTTGAGGCTTTTTTTTTTTTTTTTTCTTTTAAAATATGGGATCATGCAGGGTCACTGCTCAAGAAATACAATTGTGGGAGTCTTACAGGAAAGGAGTCTGATGTTGTATGGGGTATTGCTAAAACAGGCCTTGTTAACACAGGGCTTAACTGCCCCAACTCAGATGGCGGTAATGGAGTCAAACTGGCATTGCCAATTACCTGAGATGAGCAGTGGGGAGAGTTTAACATCTATCACAGGGACTTTTGGGTCAAAGTTAATGGGGCCTCCACTGCCCCCAGAAGGGCTTTTCACCAATGTCCTGATGTCCAACTTAGATGATGATTATGGGGCTGCAGTAATTGAACCACGGATTCTGAACACATGAGTCATTCATTTTCTGCGGTCAGGAGCATATCCAGTGGAGATGTACAGACGGTGTAGTGGTATCACTGGTCTTGCACCAAGGTTTTGTTTAGAGCTCACATCTTACAAAGCAGTGGTTCTTCCTACCTTAAGAAATTTGAAATCTCCTTCTCTTGCCATTGTGCCTGTTGCTCATGCTGGGGCAAAGCTGCCTCGGGTGCTGAGATTAGGGTGGTGGAGAGAGAGCTGCAGCATCACATAGCAGGTCCTTTGAACAGATATCAACAGGCTGGGGTATCCCAAGTCTTTCAGTGTTATTGGCTCATTTGTTCCGTTATAGTTTTAATATTTTAATTGCAATATTTGCTTTACTGAAGTGGTCAGAACCGAACCCACAGTATCTCAGAGGTCTGCCTGTACCCCAAAGAATGGGAAGCAGAGTCTCGAAGAGATACTTGTAAACTCACATTCATAGACCGCTATTTATGATAGCCCCAAAGTGGAAGCAGCCCAAGTGTCGGTGGACAGACACATGGACCAGCGAAATGTAACCTAAACATACAATGGAATATCACTCAGCCTGCAGTGTTGGTCCCTCAGTCCTGTCTGACTCTCTGTGACCAATGGACTATAGCCTGCCAGCCTCCTCTGTTCATGGAATTCTCCAGGCAAGAATACCCAGGAGTGGGTTGTCATTTCCTTCTCCAGGGGATCTTTGTGGCCAGGGGTCAGGGATGGGGAGTTAGTGTTTCCTGGGGATGGAGTTTCAGTTCAGGAAGATGAGAAGGTTCTGGAGTTGTTGGTGGTTTGTGGTGGCTGCGCAGCAATGTGAAAGTACTTGATGCTACTGAGCTGTGTTAAAAATGGTTAAAATGCTACATTTTAAAAAATGAGTTTTTACAATTGAAAACTGCTGGCTACTATAGTTCTCCTGGAGCAGGTACCTTGGGAGGAGCCCGGCTGGGGGCCCTGTGGGGCCCTGTGGACCACTGCTCCCTGCTAGCTCCCGCCATCCAAGGCCGTGGACTGGCTCCTGGGGGTGCTGGCTCCCTCCCCGGCCTAGACTAGCAGGATGAGGCCCACTGGGGTTTGACTGCACCTTGATGTTGGCCTGAGACACCTAGTTGCTGATGGCGCCTTGGCCCTTGGCAAGGACACGCTCTGTGAGGCCGGTCCCAGGAGGCTGTGGCCAGGCCCTGAGCCATGCTGCTGCTGGGTAAGCTCACGGGGGAGGCGGCGGGCAGCGTGCTCTCTTCAGCCTACTGCATGGACACGCGGCTCGGACGGCTGCGGATCTGGGCCATGCCCACGGGGTCAGTGAGGCTGCCCTGGGGAGTGCAGCTCCTGGGCAGAGCCACTCGGGGACAGACCTCGGGGTCCCAGCATCGTGCTCCGGATTGGCTGGGCAGGAGCGGGGACTGTGTGTTCTGGCTGGAGTCCCATATTGTGGCCAGGTAGGCTGGGCTCCTCTGCAGGATCTCCTGGCGCTGGGTGCACTCGGCGGCCTTGCCCTTGCTGAGGTCATCCAGGGTGCACTGGGCCAGGTGGTGGTTCTTCTCCAGCACCTTCTGGATGGTCTGCTGCATGACGCCCTCCCCTTTGCCTCTTGGCGTGACCAGGGACACGGTGGTTGGTGCCCCATTATAATTTTTAAATTAAATGATTTTTAATTATAATTTTTAAATGAAAATGATTCCAAAGCCTATCCTACTTTGAGGGATGTCCCAGCAGCCATGGAATATCACTCATGATTCTTTTTTTTTTTTTTTAACTGAAGTGTATAGTTGACTTACAGTGTGTTAATTTCTGCTGTACAGCAAAATAATTCAGCTATACATGTGTATTACATTCTCTTTTATACTCTCTTCCATTATGGTTTATTTCAGGACACTGAATACAGATTCCTATGCTGTACAGTTGGACCTTGTTGTTTATCCATTCTATATATAATAGTTTGCATCTGCTTATCCCAAACTCCAGTCCATCCTTCCCCAGCCCCCTTCCCCCTTGGCAACCATAAGGCTGTTCTCTATGTGAGTCTGTTTCACAGATACGTTTGTTTGTGCCATATTTTAGATTCCACGCATAAGTGATATCATATGGCATTTGTCTTTTGCTTTTTGGCTTACTTCATTTAGTATGATAATCTCTAAGTCTCTCTGTGTTGCTGCAAATGGCATTATTACATTCTTTTTTTGTGGATGAGAAGTATTCTGTGGTATGTGTACCACGTCCTTTTTATTCACTCATCTGCTGATGAACATTTATGTTGTTTCCATGTCTTGGCTATTGTGCACAGTGCTTATGAACATAGGGGTGCATGCATCATTTTGAACTAAAGTTTTGTCTGGATATATGCCCAGAAGTGGGATTGCTGGATCATATAGTAATTCTGTTTTTAGTTTTTTGAGGAACCTCCATTCTGTTTTCCATAGTAGCTGCACCAACTTGCATTCCCACCAACAGTGTAGAAGAGTTCCCTTTTCTCCACACCCTTTCCAGTATTTATTTGTAGACTTAATGATTGCCATTTGGACTGGTGTGAGGAGGTTTTGATTTGCATTTCTCTCATAATTAATGATGTTGAGCATCTTTTCATGTGCTTTTGCTCATCTGTATGTCTTCTTTAGAGAAATGTCTATTTAGGGCTTCTGCTCATTTTTCAACTGGATTGTTTGTTTTTGTTGTGGTGGTGGTTGAGTTTTATTCCGTTTGTATCTCATGATTCTTAAGGGTTTATATTTCTGAGATCCTACAACAAATGGTGACTATCTGATATGGGAATGTAAAAAAATCAAATCTCTTGCCAGAAATCAAATATTAAACTGTTATCAAGTCTTTATTCTTTACTGTCTTCCTGCTTCTTCTACACTTGGAAACACTGGCCTGTTTCTGGTGTTTGGTGAAAGCGTCTCCAAAACTGTACATAAGACTGAATTAGGAAAAGTCACCCTCACATTGGCCATCTGTAGAACTGACACATCCTGAGTAATGATTTGTAACTGTGAACCTGAAAATTTGGGGACGTACTATGCTAAATTAAGGCAATCAAACTATAAACTCATCGGATTAGTTTAAGCTCTAAACCCATATTAGCCTGTTTGACAATACAGGCTAGTTTGTTGGTATTTGCACTGTGTAAAGGAAGATGGTTTACATGAAGAAATACATTGCAAAGAACTCAGAAAATATTTGAAGGGAAGTTGTTGAGTTTGATAATAACAGCCGCCAAAATCATGTCTCTTATTCCTTTGTCTTTGGTTCCCAGATAACAGTAATCTTCCCACTTGAGTTTGACTCTCTAGGTACCACACAGAGACCAATGGGAATGGGAATCCCAGTGTTCTTGATGGTTAGATTTCTCAATGAAAAATAATAGATGTTCCAGTTTATATATTATTCTTTTGTGAATTTTATTAATGTTAATTGGCACCCTAAAGCCTATCAGTCTCTAGGCATACCAACAGAACAAACCTTTCAGTCACAGAGTTGAGGACTAGACTCTAAATGAGATGACCAAAGACATCGTCATCCCCCGAGACCCTGACTGGCTCCCAGCCTAGACAAGAGCTCTGTCTCAGCTTTCCTTTATTGCCACATGTTGGACTGATAACATGTTTTGAGAAGGCAATGTCAGAACCTTAATGTTCTGAGCCAAAATCATCTGGTGGCACAGGCTGACAACCTGAATGTGTTTTTCAGCTGAAACTAGCACGTGGTCGCAGCAATCACCACAGCAACGGTGTGGCTGGAACCCTTAGGGGTTTTCGGCTGAGGAATAAGGGCAGCTATGAGGATGGCTTCTACTGGAATTAACAGTGACTAACTTACAGGATTAGCCTCCTGGGAATCCTTTATGCTTTTTTTCTAGTAGACTTAAGTACACACTGTGATTGTTCTTCAACATGAAACACTTCTCTTGACTTTCATTAGATACTACGACTCTTTTTCTCTTCTAGATTTTATAAATGTTAATAAATCTTCATAAGGGGCTCCAATTTAAAGAGTGGGAGAAAGGTGAAGACATTGTTTTAGGCTATAGAAAAACATAGGTTTTATCTCATTTTCAACTCTGCATTCCTGAGTTTTCCTTTTGTTACCTACCTACCGGGCTGCACTTATCTCCGAATTGAAAGAAAGACAAAGTAAAATTTTAAGGGGAGTACAACAGTGAACCTGAAGAGTTGTTTAGAATCTATTCTATGAAGTCAGAGTCTTTTACGTTTTTTTCACACTATAGACATACCAGTGCTAAAATCAAATTGATAACACTTAAATTCATATCAAAAACCAAAGACTGGGGGAAAAAATCAGGAAAGCTTTATAACAGAATTCAGACATTCAGACATGTATTCAAAATTTTTCATAATGGCTTATTATTGGGGAAAAAAAGAAAGATAAATAAGATAGGTATCTGTCATGAGAGTGGTGGCTGCAAAATTATACGAGAATAATAAGCAACATTTTTCAATAGATTAGTGTTTGGAAATACATATGGAGTATATTGTCACTGAAAAATATATTATGTTGGAAAGTTATGTTTTTTATGCAGCTCTAAAGATAATTATGATTAGAATCTAGAAAACAGAAAATAACTTTGTTTTTCCCCCTGGCTTTGTTGAGTAAAATTGGCAAATAAAACCTGTATATATTTTAAGTGTGCAATGTGATGTTTTGATATATGTATATCTTTTGAAATGATTACCATAGTCAAGTTGATGAAGATATTCATCATTTCATATAGTCACCATTTTTTGTTTGTGTGTTGGGAACACTTAAGACCTATTCTCTTAGAAAATTTCAAGTATGCAATAGTGTATTATTAACTACAGTCACCGTGCTATACATCAGATCCTCAGAAATGAAGTCAGTGTGATAACCATTTGCTTATTGATTTCATTTAGAATTCAGTCATATCATTACCTGTTTGGTTGTTAAGGTGTGGTGACATTGCAGGTATGACTGTAGTGAATGTGGATAAAATATGCTTAACTGCTACTCTGGGCTTCCCAGGTGGCTCAATGGGTAGATTATCTGCTTGCAACGCAGGTTCAACCCCTGGGTTGGGAAGATCCCCTGGAGAAGGGCCATGGCAATTCACCCCAGTATCCTTACCTGGAGAATCCTGTGGACAGAAGACCCTGGCAGGCTACAGTCCATAGGGTGGCAAAAAGCCAAACATGACTGAAGCAACTTAGCACGCACACAACTGGTACTCAAGGAATTGTTCAAATTGTTTTAAAAAAATCTTAAAGGAGCACAGATCTGAGAATGAAAGGTAAGGACATCTAGACACAGGGTTTATTGATGGTGTTTATCACATACAAATATAAATTCATAGACTGCAGTGAGGTGCCATCTTGGTGAAATAGACTTACAGGGTAAAGCCAAAGATGGTGACTGATTTAAGGTGCTTGTGACTTAGAGCAGATAATTGACTCACCATGTGGGCTCTTAGTTCCCCAACCAGGGATTGAACCTGCGCCCCCTGCACTGGAAGTGTGGAATCTTAACTACTGGACCACCAAGAAAGTCCCTAGGCGCTGTTTTGAAAGGCTTCAGTTTAGTGATTAAAGAGATAGCCATGGGGCAGGATAAAGGTCTATCCAATAAGGACTAGCACTAATGATGAATGTGCCGTTTCCTAGTTTAGCCTGGAAACATGGCTTTCAAGTCTCTTGTTTTGTTTTATTTAGCATTTAATTATTGCGCCTCTGGAGCAAAACCTCTTTTAGCCCGGTTAGCAGTTGGTGACTACTAAGTAAATCATGCATTGCTCAAATAGGATTCCCAGAGATTAAGGAATTTGCACAAATACAAAATTAACAGGCATCTCTGCTGAAAAGTTCACTTACCTGACACTTTCAGAGAATGAGATGGGTTTTCCAAATAAGGTCAGGACCTTCCCCAAGGTAAAGGGCCTTGGGCAACCCAGTCAGTGTAGGTTCCTGAGATAATCAATCACACTGGAAAGGAGACCCTCTGCCAGCATCTTTCGTGGTCCCTTGGATTATCTTTATTCAAGACAGAAAATTTTACATTGAATTTTAAAATGTTCCAAAATAGAAGAGTGTGGTATAGTACCACCATGGGACTGAGGAAAATTGGGTCCATTGCCCTCCCCAAGGCATGGCTCTAACTGGAATTTACCAGTTAAAAGGCCAACTCATTTTAATTTAGCCATTGTTGTTCCACCATTTCCTCCTACTTCCTGTTAATTGCCTCTCTTCTAGAAAGAAGTGTCCTGAGAAGTTGAAACAAATATCGTTAAGTCCAGTTTCACTCTAGTAACACAACTGTGTGTGCGTGCTAAGGCTCTTCAGTCATGTCCAACTGTTTGCGACCCTATGGACCATAGCCTGCCAGGTTCCTCTGTCCACGGAATTGTCCAGGCAAGAATACTGGAGTGGGTTGACGTGAGACATAAATCAACCAACCTCACCCCCAAAAGGGCTTACCACTAATTCTTCCATAATTCCAGTTTCCACACGGAGAACTACTTAAAATTGCATTTTAACATGGGTTTTATTCATGGTTTTACTCTTTTTATTCATCTTAGATTACTGATATGAATTACCTCAAGTACATAGTCATTCTTTCAACTATTGGTCTTTGTTTTTCCCAGGTGTATCTAAAGCAGTGAGGTGAGAGAATGAAATATTTGTGGGATGATGACTTGTCGTTCTATGCTTCCTTTTTATCTAGCCCAAGTTCTCCATCAAAGGATCAGAAACAAGCTTTGAGGAAAAGAAGAAACAAGCTCTGTTTGTTTCAGGTATTTAACAGTTCTTTGTTGGTTTGCACAATGAAGGATGTCAACAACCCCTGTTGTATTTTTGTAAAGAAAATTTCTTCAGAGTTAGACTATTTGATACTGGGTTGTCGATGGTGGCGGTGGGGGGTGGGGAGCCTGCTCTGGCCCCTCCTTCAGCTCCTCCCAACCCCCATACTACACAGTCTATGATTTAAGAGTTTCAGATGACAGGAAGAGAAAGAAAAACGTCTGTTCTTTTCTCTCAGGTATTCTTAGAAATGCCAACTCATTTTTCTGGAGTATATATAGCACAGGTTAACAAGAAAATGAGTCACTTCCAGCCCTGTGTGGGAACTATGACACGGTAGTAGCACAGCTTCCTTACTGTAGCCTGGGAGCAACATCCTCTTGAGTTTTTAACGTCATAATTGAATTACCAAACGGAGAGAGAGCGAGGCTAGGAGAAGGGTTGTCATCAGAGTTAATTGGACACACATTTAATAATAACATATGGAATTATTGTGCTGAATGGCAATTAAGTACAAACGGTGCTCAGCCTATAGAACTGAGCTCAATTCTGAGTATACCATGGGCAAGTGGGGCTCAATAGCCAAGGATCAGAGTTGGGGGGGCGGTCAGTAGATGGAAAATTACCAAGAGGAAACATCAGGGGTATGGAGGCATTCTGGTTAAACCAACTTGATAAGATTTCTGCTGAAGGCAGGGCCCTGGGGATGAAGAATTTGTTCAGATATGGAGGGTAAGGTTCTTGGTCAACTGACATGGCAGCGTTTTTGCTAAAATTGGGTGATGAAGAGATGGACACAGAATTTTAGTGGTTGGCTCCTACTTGAGAAGAAAGTTCTGAGGAACCTGACCAAAGTCTGGTCAGGGAAATAGCCTCCTTTTAAAAAAATTAAATAATTGATTAATATGTATTTTTGGCTGTGCTGAGTCTTCGTGGCTGTATGGGCTTTGTCTAGTTGTGTCGAGTGGAAGCTACTCTCTAGTTGTGGAGCACGGGCTTCTCATTGAAGTGGCTTCTCTGGTTGTGGAGCACGGGCTCTAGAATACGTGGGCTTCAGTAGTTGTTTGTGGTGCATGGGCTAACTTGCTCCACGGCATGTGGGGTCTTCCTGGACCAGGGATTGAACCTGTGTTCCCTACATTGCAAGGCAGATTCTTAACCAGTGGACCACCAGGGAAGCCTGAGGAGATAGTCTTTGTCATGCCTCATATCCCAGCATCTTTCCCCTGCAACAGTTTCTCTTTTCTCCAAACCACTCACCCATTTCTGCTGATGGTCCCCAGTCTCCACATCAAGCCTAAATCTGGACAAAAGCAATCACAAGAATGGCAAACAGATTTCAGAGATGCTTACCCTGCTTGACTGGCAGTAGCTTCCAGCTCAGATGAAGACATGCCATAGGATAGGAAAAGATGCTGCAGCCAGCACCCCCTGGGACATAACAAGATTGATAAAGCTTAAGATTTCTACAGTTTACAAAAAGACATGACCACACGAACAGATTGTCAGGGCCTTGGAAGGGGCCTTTGCAAAAGAAGGGTCTTAAAGCTTAGCTTCCTGGTATATCTGCCTCTGATTGAGACACAAACATTTCTTACTCTGATCCAACACTCTAGATCTCAGTGGCCCATTGTTCTTGCAACTAATCCAAATTATCTTTCCTTTATGACTAGCGTTCCTTGTGTCCTCCTTGAGATATCTTTGCCTATCGTGATGATATTTTCCTTTCCTCCTCCCTAATAATCAAGGTACCCAGTCATCATTGTCATCCTCCTCCTCCTAGTATTTATTAAAGCCTTGGTGTACACCTGGCAAGGTATTAAGAACTTCTACTGCGTTATCTCTTTTAGCCCTCATAGCCACTTAGATGGCAGATACTATTGCAGTCATTCCCACTGGACTGAGTTGGGCAATGAGGCTTAGAATGGTTGGCCACTTGCTCGGGGTCAACTTGCTCAAGAGCCAGTAAGAGGCAGAACCAGGTTTTAAACACAAAGTCTAAGTTCTTAACCCACCATGTAGTACTGCCAAAAGAATTAATTTGGATTTATGGAATCTGTCTACAATGCAGGAGACCCAGGTTAGATTCCTGGGTTGGGAAGATCCCCTGGAGAAGGAAATGGCAACCCACTCCAGTATTCTTGTCTGGAGAATCCCGTAGACAGAGGAGCCTAGTGGGCTACCATCCATGGGGTTGCAAGAGTTGAACACAACTTAGCACCTAAACCACCACCATGAAATTTAGGGCAAGAGAGAAGAGATGTGATAAGTCTAAAGTCCTTCTTTATCACTACATTAGTGGCTGTTTCCTTATAAGACAGTTTGGCCCCACTTGAAATCTAAAGTACTTCGCTACCATGAATCTCAGTTATGGCTTCCATCATTTAGTATTACAGCTTCAGTTTCTGTCTGTCCCTTTTGATAAATCTTGAGCTCCTTGAAGGAGCTCAGTTATCCTCTTTTATCTAGTGGAGGATTTGACATCCAGTAGGACTCAATAAGATTTTGTTATAAGAGGGCAGCTGGGGAGTTTAGAAGGGTTGCAATCAGAACATCAGTTTTGATATTTAATCCTGCTGCCTACAGGCTTTGTGATACTGGGCAAGGCATTTAACTTCTCTGAGGGTCTGTGCTGCTCCATTTCTGGAATATGGATGATTATTTCTTTAGAGCATTAGGGGATCTAAATGACCACATATATGTGAAGACCTTTTGAAATTTGCAAAAACTCTACCTAAATGTGAAGTGGGCTTCCCAGCTGGCTCAGTGGTAAAGAACTCGCCTGCCAATTCAGGGGAAGTGAGTTCGATCCCTGTGTCAGGAAGATCCCCTGGAGAAGGAAATGGCAACCCACTCCAGTATTCTTGTCTGGAGAATCCCATGGACAGAGCAGCCTGGTGGGTTATAGTCCATGGGGTTGCAGAGTTGAACACAACTGAGCAAGTAAATAATTACAACAAAATGTGAAGTATATCTGAGTATTGCTCCTGCCTTTTCTGGCCCAGCATCCTGGGACAGTTGGCAGTCTCCTAAGTTCATTTGTCTCCCCAGCACCCAGCAGTGTTCCTTCAGGGTGGTAGGTGCTACTAATCAGTATTGCCCATGTCATACAGAAAACCTGCTTCATTTAGAGTTGACTGTAACAAAATTGATGGATTTGAGGTTTATATTCTTCCGTGTCTTCTGCCCACGTTTGCTCTAGGTCCTAAGGAGATGTTAAATGAGCATAAATCTGGGTAACTATTAGGAAGAGGAAAGAAAGTAAGGGTCTCCACAGCTCAGGTTGCAGATAATTGGCTTCTTAGCTATTGAAGGTTAAGTATAGTGACTCACCAAAGCACAATGTTCTTCCTAACAGTCTTTATCATCGACATTTAACCGGGTTTGCTAAATGCAGCAGAGAACATAAAAATCTTAGGAAGCTGACATCTGAAAAAGCTTTTAGAAAGAAATGAATCAAAGATTCAAGAATTTCTTCAAATTTAACATCCACCACAAATTCAGCCTTCTTGTGCTTTAATTTTTTTTTATAATCAACTTTTCATTTTGGAGAAAAATTTTTCTTTTTTAAAAAATTCCTGTAGACTATATCTTCAATCATAACAAATTCTTTCAAGATATTCTGAAGCCTTTAAACACCTACTACTCTGCAAAGATAGGTATGATTTGCAACTGTCTTCTTTTCTTTTTAAAGATTTATTCATTCAAGTCAAGATAATGGTTTTACCAAAAGGATTTTAACTATACAAAGCTAACAATGATATATTTAGCATAAGCTCAACACTTTCTTTTGGACAATCATATAAAGAACAATATGAATACTTAGAATCATTAAATTGTATGTAGGAAAAAATGTTTACAAAATTATAAAAGTTCTCTTGACTCAGTAATTCTGTTTTTAGTAAACAATCTTGAGGAAATACTAAGGGAGAGATGGCATTTCTCATAACAGTGAATAATTGGGAAAAACTGAAAGGCCCAACTTTAGGGAGATGGTTAAATAAATTATTGTTTATTGACTAAACTGCAGCCATTAGAATGCTATTTTCCAAAAAATTAATTACAGGAAAAAATGCTGGCTAACATAATATCCAGTGAAAAGCCAAGTATGTGTATTTTTATATCATAGGCATTCTACTTAGAAAATATACACATATTTATGTAGAAAAAAGACCTCTGTCCATGGGATTTCCCAGACAAGAATATTGAAGTGGGTAGCTATTCCCTTCCCCAGGGGATATTTCCAACCCAGGGATCAGACCTGGTCGCCTACATTGCAGGAGGATTCTTTACCAGTTGAAACTCCAAGGAAGGTCAACTGAAAGGAAACCCACCAATACATTAGTGATTGAGGTTATATTATTATGTAATATAGTGGTATAATATAACATTATATTGAGGCTAACTGTGGGTGATGGATATGTATGTAAGATTCATTTTTGGTTTAATTTTTTTTGTATTTACCAGATTTTCTGCAATGAGAATGTTTAAAATTTATAATCAGACACATGTACAGGGGGGACACAGGTACACCCGTGGCTTATTCATGTCAATGTATGGCAAAAACCACCACAGCATTGTAAAGTAATTAGCCTCCAATTAAAATAAATAAGTTAATTTAAAAAATTTACAATCATAAAAAAGAGTTACTTTAAATATGCCTAACACAATATTTACAGTTATTACACAGCAGATGGTGACTGCAGCCATGAAATTAAAAGACGCTTGTTCCTTGGAAGAAAAGTTATGACCAACCTAGAGAGCATAATAAAAAGCAGAGACATTACTTTGCCAGCAAAGGTCTGTCTAGTCAAGGCTATGGTTTTTCCAGTAGTCATGTATGGATGTGAGAGTTGGACTATAAAGAAAGCTGGGCACTGAAGAATTGATGCTTTTGAACTGTGGTGTTGGAGAAGACTCTTGAGAGTCCTTTGGACTGCAAGGAGATCCAACCAGTGCATCCTAAAGGAAATCAGTCCTAATATTCACTGTCTGGAAGGACAGATGCTGAAGCCAAAACTCCAATACTTGGGCCACCTGATGGGAAGAACTGACTCATTTGAAAAGACCCTGATGCTGGGAAAGATTGAAGGTGGGAGGAGAAGGGGATGAGAGGATGAGATGGTTGGATGGCATCACTGACACAATGGACATGAGTTTGAGTAAACTCCGGGAGTTGGTGATGGACAGGGAAGCCTGGCGTGCTCTAGTCCATGGGGTTGCAAAGAGTCTGACACGACTGACCGACTGAACTGAAGTGAACTCAACACTGTCAGATTCTTACGTTATGATAAAACATTGAAAGCTTTATATTTCTCCTGAGATGGCTTCCTATACATGTTTATTTCCTGATTTTGTATGTCCACTTGACTGGATAGACCACAGAATTTTCTGGAAGAGTTCCATAAATCCTTCAGACCAATAAAGCACTTTCCATGTCCCGCTTTGTTGGGTCCTCAATCCCAGTTAGAACAGACTGGAGCTGTGGGTGGGGAGGGCAGGAAGGACTGGTGACCGAGTTCAGTGAAGAGAGTTTAGTAGCTGTGGTTATGGCAGGTCATGGGTTTCAATCCCAACTGCGTCTGTCATAGCCGCCACCTCTCTGCGGCTCTGTTTCCATGCGTGGATTAACTGACATAATGGAGGTTAGCGTGATGTCTGGCACTATAGTAAGCACTCAGTAAAAGTTAGCTTTTGTGTATGTGCTGCGCATGCATGCTCACTTGGTTGCTTAGTCGTGTCTGACCCCCATGGACCAAAGCCCTCCAGGGGCCTCTGTCCATGGGATTTCCCAGGCAAGAATATTGGAGTGGGTAGCAATTCCCTCCTCGAGGGGATATCTTCCCAACCCGGGGATCGAACCCCCTGTCCCCCTGTCTCCTGCATTGCAGGCAGATTCTTTACCACTGAGCCACCAGGGAAGCCCATAAAAGTTAGCTTTTACTGAACTTCAAAAGAAGTAGAACCCTTTCATCAACTCTGCAGGCAAGAGTTAGAACAATCTTAGCAGGTGTAGCCAACTAGTTGCCCTCTTGGTAGGAAGGAAGCAATTAACAGGTTGACTCTTTGTGTTTTGTTATTGCGGGTGAGGAGGGAGGCGGGGCTCAGAAAGCCCCATAAGGGCTGTGCCCGGGGAAGCACAGAGCTGGAGGCGCCAGATCAAGTGTTGTAAAAGAGGATTCAATTTTGGAGGGGCAGTTTAGGGACAGAATTGGGCGGAGCTAGGTGACAAATGTTTTAGGGACAGCCGACTGGGAGTGTGAGAGCTGCTCGCGTTCCTGAGTCCCAGACATCTTGGCCCAATGCACAAGGAGAGAAGGCCACCCCTGCTGTGGTCACTCTCCCCCCCCTCTCCAGCACAATGCTTCCTTCTTCTGAACCTGCCTCTCAGGGAGGGTGTTCAGTTCAGTTCAGTCGCCCAGTCGTGTCTGACTCTTTTCGACCCCATGAATCGCAGCACGCCAGGCCTCCCTGTCCATCACAAACTCCCGGAGTTTGCTCAAACTCATGCCCATCAAGCCGGTGATGCCATCCAGCCATCTCATCCTCTGTCATCCCCTTCTCCTCCTGCCCTCAATCCCTCCCAGCATCGGGGTCTTTTCCAACGAGTCAACTCTTCACATGAGGTGGCCAAAGTATTGGAGTTTCAGCTTCAGCATCAGTCCTTCCAATGAACACCCAGGACTGATCTCCTTTAGGATGGACTGGTTGGATCTCCTTGCAGTTCAAGGGACTCTCAAGAGTCTTCTCCAACACCACAGTTCAAAAGCATCAATTTTTTGGCGCTCAGCTTTCCTCACAGTCCAACTCTCACATCCATACATGACCACTGGAAAAACCGTAGCCTTGACCAGACTTTGTTGGCAAAGTAATGTCTCTGCTTTTTAATATGCTCTCTAGGTTGGTCATAACTTTCCTTCCAAGGAGCAAGCATCTTTTAATTTCATGGCTACAGTCACCATCTGCAGTGATTTTGGAGCTCAAAAAAATAAAGTCTGACACTGTTTCCACTGTCCCCCAATCTATTTCCCATGAGGTGATGGGACCAGATGCCATAGAGGAATAGATAATTCTGGTCACACTGATGAACTACTTAACCTAGGGGGAATAGGCAGTACCCTCCTCCCACCCCTCACCAGGGTGGAGTGTCAGGGACAAGCCGTGGAAAGCGTCACTCCTTCACTTTTTGCTGCCAAGGGTGATAGATGCTATTTCATTTGTTCAAAAGTGTGTTAGTGTGCACTCAGGGGAAATGAAGCAGTGAGAAGTATCCAGGGTGGCAAAAAAGTCAGGAATTTGACATTTGTGTTTTTGAATTGCTTAGAAAAAAATTAGTTCCCTGAATAGTTTGTAAAAGAGGATCCTTGTTCTCTGTGATGAGAAAATTTGAATTAAAAAGAAAAGTGACACGCTTTGGTAATACAGCATCGGAGAGTGAATTTTAGAGAAATCAAATTTCCTTCTTAAGGACGTCTGGGGAGTTCTGCTGGTTCTCAGCAGAACCAAGCAGCAGAATGAGGCTAAAATCAGTCTGATCATTTGCCACCTCACTGGCAGCTCAGTGGGATGGGAGAAAGGTGGTCAGCTCAAAGCCACCATTTGGCTTGGCCCATATGCAGTGGGTCAGGGACAAATTTCAGCCTGGGTTGACTTTATTTATTTAATTACTTTTTAATCTTTGCTTTTACATTTCTTATTGAAGTATAGCTATACAATATTATATAAGCTACAGGTGTACAATAGAGTTAGTTACAGTTTTTATATTTATATATAATTTGTATATATTATAAGCTACAGGTGTACAATAGTTACAATTTATATATTTATATATAATTTGCATATATTATAATATATTCTCCATTTATAGTTGTTATAAAATAATGGCGATATTCCCTGTGTTGTACAGCATATGCTTGCAGCTTATTTTATACCTAACAGTTTATGCTTCCTGGCTGACTTTAAATAGTGCCTGTTCCAGCTGCCAGGCACTCATTCTCATTCTCCAGTCTGAATTTAGTTGTAGTATCCTTTTGTGTGATCAGTTGCTCAGTTGTGTCCGACTCTTTGCGACCCCATGGACTGTAACCCACCCAGATCTTCTGTCCATGGGATTCTCCAGGCAAGAATACTGGAGTGGGTAGCCATTCCCTTCTCCAGGGGATCATTCTGACCCAGGGATCAAACCTGCAACTCTTATGTCTCCTGCATCTTTTTATCTCTGGTAAATAAGAATTGTTTTTCCAGTAAGAATCTGACATCAAAGGCCAGGATAATAATCCAGGAAAACTCAGGCCTCTCATGGAAATGGTGAAGAATTGGTAGAGGAGGGTGACTTGACTTAGGAAAATATCTTATTTCCGTGGTTTGTAAATTGTGAGACAGGCAAGGTCTTACCTGCTCCCTGCCTCCAGGCCTTTCCTTTCATCTAGAACTCTCCCTTCAGATTGTAATGAAATACTTTGCATTTGAAAAAGCTCATCCTACTGAATACTAACTTCTTTGGGATTTCAAGACTTTTTCTTTAAGAACTCTCTGTTAAAATGCATGGGATTCCCAGGTGGCTCATTGATAAAGAATCTGCCTGCCAATGCAGGAGACTTGTGTTCGATCCCTGGGTTGGAAAGGTCCCCTGGAGGAGGAAATGGCAACCCACTCCAGTATTCTTGCCTGGAAAATTCCATAGACAGAGGAGCCTGGTGGGCTATAGTCTGTGGGGTCGCAAAATTGGATATGACTGAGCATGTTCACACATTAAAATGCAAGCATTCCAGGAAGGAGTCAAGTCTGCAGTGTTGACAGTTAATACTTTATCAGTATCAGTCAGAATCACTTTAGCAAACATTTACTGAGTCCTTTCTACCTACTTATTTGTATATTTATTTGTTCATTTGTCTGTTTATTTAAAGTCGGGTTTATTGAGGTATAATTTACGTACAGTCAAGTTTATGCTTTTAATGTTCCACGCCTTTTGGGAAAAATACAGCAGTAATGTAACTAACCCTACAATCGAGGTGTTAAACATTTCACTTTGGGGATGGTCCCAGTGCCTGGCAACAATGCACCTGTTTTCTGTCCCCATTAGTTTTGCCTTTTCCAGTCTTTATTATTATTTTTTAAATGTTTTATTGGAGGATAGTTGATTTGCAATGTTGTTAGTTTCTGCTGTACAGCAAACTGAATCAGTTATACATACACAAATCCACTCTTTTTTAGATTCCTTTCCCATACAGGACATTACAGAGTACTGGGTACTGAGTACAGAGTACTGGGTACTGAGTACAGAGTACTGAGTACTGAGTACAGAGTACTGAGTACAGTTCCCTGTGCTATTCAGTAGATCCTTGTTAGTTATCTGTTTTATATACAGTACTGTGTGTATGTCGATCCCAAACTCTCAGTTTATCCCTCCCTTAGCCCTCCACGTCTGCTGTCCCCCTGGATAACCATAAGTTTGTTTTCTGTTAATACATCTGTGCCAGTCCTTATTATTTATAAAAATAAAACACCTTCTCCTTAAAAAATGACCCCAAACTGTATTTGACTCTGTTTGCAGTCTAGCTTCTTAGCCATTTCCCTTGGGGAGAGTATGGATAACCTTTCAGACTCATTTCCAGTCTCTATAGCCAGCCAAGCACTTGTTAACCGGGGAGCCAGTGAATGGGAGCTGGGAAGGAGAGAGGAGAACCAGGCAGGATGGGCATGTTGGGGGTGGGGCTGCTGATTTAGGAAGTACTCAGTAAGTCACTACACACTACCCTTCAAGCTGCAGACTTTCAAAGATGCAAACATGCAAAGATGCATCAATGTCAGGCATGAGTGAAATTCCAGCTTACCCTCCTATTGCTGACGACCCTTCAGCTCTACCATCTCCCATCTCCTCTCCTCCAGTTGGTAACTCTTCTTGCCTGTTCACTTGATGCCAGCCCCTATATGCCAGCTGCTGTATTGTGCTACTATACTTTTCAAGGCACTGGACTGTAAGATTAAAAATGTTTTCCTTATTTTTTATGTTTGTTTTTTAATGTATTATTTGTGTGAAAAGTATTATAAACCCATTACATTACAGTAGTATATAGCCAATTGTGTTAGTTGGGTACCAAGGCTAACTTTGTTGGACTGAATGAACAAATTGGACTTATGAACGCACTCTGGAAAGGGAACTTGTTCACATGTGGGGAACTTACTGTACTCATCTGGCCGCCAGCACTGCAGGTGGGCAAGTCACAGAGCGCCCTTCACCCGGGCTCCTGTTGGCCCTCTCATCCAAAAAAAATAAAGCCAGGTCAGAGGCAGACTGTCAGCTTTATGAGGATGGATCCCGTCTCTTGATCTCTATCATCCCTTTTACCCATTTGGTGGCATCTGCTACGAGTGACTCTGCCCGTGGTGGGTCAAGGACAGAGGAGGGTAGAATCACTTCCATATTTCTGGCCGCAGAGACTGGGTAGGTGATGGTGCCAGGAATAAGGGAGGAAAATGAGGAGAAATAATATTTTTTGCACTTCTTCCATGTCGCAAGCACACATGATTTCATTTAGTCCTCTCGTGCATCAGATGAGCCTCTGAGCCAGACACCAGTCCACGCCAGCTCTGTTCTCCCACCCCATGTTGTGCAGCATCAGTCGTGACTGTGACCGTCAGTTTACCCCTTAACTCCTTCCTCACCCTCCCTTCCTTTCCTCCTCACTGCTCTGTCTTCATTCAGTCTCATCATCTCTTGTCTGGATGCTTGCAATCATGTATTAGGATTCTCTCCACTCCAACCTGGTCCTCATTTATCCCTTTTGTGGCTACCAAAGTTATTTTTCCCAAATGCAAATCGGATCTTATTTGTCCCCTGCTTAGATTTCCTCTGTGACTTCCCATTATCCTCAGTGAAAAGTGACAACTCTGACTCCTGGTAAACAAGGACCCCTGATCCAGTGCAAGCCCCTTTCCCTACCTCCTCTATTGCACCCAGAAATCTGCTGGTGGCCCTAGGCGACCATGCTAGTTCATGCTCATCTTCTCCTCCTCCCTTTCCTAGCCGTTCCCTGGACTGCGTGGATCTTTCTTGTCTAGATGCAGTATTACCCTCTCCTGTTCCCTCTCCAAAGACACTGTTGACCCCTCCTTCCCCTGTTCTTCACGGCATCCTGACAGTGTTCTGTTAACAGCCCTTGTGTGTGCGTGTGTGAGCAGTCACTTCCGTCATGTTCGACTCTTTGCGACCCTATGGACTGTAGCCTGCCAGGCTTCTCTGTCCATAGCGATTCTTGACGAAAGAATACTTGGGTGGGTTGCCATGCCCTCCTCCAGGGGATCTTCCCGACCCAGGGATTGAACTCGAGTCTCTCATGTCTCCTGCATTGGCAGGTGGGTTCTTCACCACCAGTGCCACCTGGGAAGCCCCATTACAGCCCTTACCAGAGTTTATTGCACTCATGTGCTCACATCTCTGCCTTGAAATCACTCTTTTCCCTGCCTTTCTGCAATACAATTCTTAGTAACTGACAAAATCCCATTTTGTTTTACTTTTTTTAAAGGATTTTAAAAAACCACTTATTTTTATATATTTATTTGGCTTTGCTGAGTGTTAGTTGCAGCACAAAGGACCTTTGATCTTTGTTGTGGCATGCAGGAATTTTAGTTACGGCATACAAACTCTTAGTTGTGGCATATGGGATCTAGTTCCCTGACCAAGGGTCAAACCTGGTCCCCTGCATTGGGAGCATGGAGTCTTAGCCACTGGACCACCAGGGAAGTCCCTCAAGGACCTTAAATTCTTGCTTTCCACAACATGACTATCTCAAAGAGTTAAAGCTTGAACCTAGAAAACTGGCTGATACTCAAGCCCATGCTGCTTCTACAGCATAAACTGTAGAAGCACATTTGGGAAGAAAGATGATTTTACTGGGGGTGTGTTGTATTTGAGATGCCTGGGGTCACTGGGGTGACTGTGTGCAGTAGACAATTGGAAAGGAGAGTGTGCACTCGGAAAGCAGTTTGGGGTTGGTTTTCAGTAAATAACTGTTTGGTAGACCTGAAGCACTCTTAGCTTTGGAGGCTCTTTTCCACATCATATAAAATATATCAAAATAACTCATGTACAATGTTTTAAATAGGTAATCATATGAGTTACATTGCAGACCACTCACATGATTTAAAGACTTGATTAAACATTAAATTTTTTTTTCTCGTGTTTGGCTGCACTGTGGGGGCATGCAGGATCTTAGTTCTCCCACCTGGGATTGAACCTGTGCCACCTGCAGTGGAAGAGAGCTGTCTTAACCTCTGGACTGCCAGGGAAGTCCCTGATTAAACATTTATTCATTTCAGTTTTCAGTTTCCCCCCCTTCCTTTTTCTTTTCCTTCCTCCTTCCCCTTTTCTCTCAAAAATTTCCTTGACATTTGAAAAGAGATGGTACTTCTTATACCAGCACCCAATAAGCTGTCCCAAATAAAGAGAGGTATGCCAATAAAGGTATTTAGACTCCTCTGTAAACTCAGTTTCAAGGCAAATCTCCTACTTCTCACTGTAGAGAAATTCTGGTGTCTCTGCTGGGTTTGAATCAGTGATGTTCCTTTGTCAAATGAGAAGAGGGCTGAGAAAATCCAACAGAACCCTAACATTTGAAGTATCTGGCAGAGGAATAGGGGTCTGGGGAGAGGGCCAAGAGGCTAGAGGTATACCAGATAGTAAAGAGTGGAGGGTTCCTAAAAGGGAAAAGGTCAGTAGAAAGAGGGGTTTGGTATGAAAAAAATGGAAAATAGTTCATTGATAGGCAATTTAGGAGCCATTGGTGGGCAGAGCTAGGTCATCTCAAGATGGCACGGGAGAGGGAGCTAATTGAGCAGACCAAGTGTAGACAATATTTTAAAGACACTAGACTATTAAGGGAAGAAAGGAGAGATAAAGGGCATAACTAGATGCAATTGCAGTTTGCTTTGATTTGCGATGGGGAAGCCAAAAGGTGCTCAAGGAGGCTGAGGGGAAGGGGCCAGTGGAAAGCATGGGCATGGGTCATGGGAAGCATGAGTTATCCAGACTCAGCTCCGGCCAACCCGTTTATTTCTACTCAGTCCCATTGCTCCTGTACTCAAGGACATTGCTCCAGTAATGTTCTTTTTCTGTCATCTCACAGTAAACCTCTTTCGAGGTGTTGTGTTGAGAAGGAAAAGAGAAAACCAGGCAATGGCTTGAAAGGGGAACATGAATTCTAAAGATTTTGTTTTTAAGATGAGAGAAATCTCCGTGGGTTTGTATGTGGCTGGGAAAGATCCAGGAAAAGAAAAAAACCTGTGAAAAAAAGAAAAGTGAAAGTGTTAGTCACTCAGCTGTATCGGACTCTGCAACCCCACGGATTGATGCTTCCCTGGTGGCTCAGACGATAACGGATCTGCCTGCAATGCAGGGAACCTGGGCTTGATCCCTGGGTCAGGAAGATCTCCTGGAGAAGGGAATGGCAACCCACTCCAGTATTCTTGCCTGGAGAATCCCATGGACAGAGAAGCCCTGTGGGCTACAGTCCATGGGGTTGCAAAGAGTCATACATGACTGAATGAAGAACACTTCCACTTTTCATTTTTTCACAAGTTTTTTTCCCTTTTTCCTGGATCTTTCCCAGCCACATACAAACCCACTAAGATTTCTTTCATCTTAAAAACAAAATCTTTGGAATTCATGTTCCCCTTTCAAGCCATTGCCTGGTTTCTCTTTTCCTTCTCAACACAACACCTTGAAACAGGTTTACTGTATTCATTGTCTCTAACTCCTCATCTCCCATTCTTTCCTCCATTAACTCTAGTGAGTGCTGGTGGGGTCGGGGGGTGTGCCCCCCCCCCACCTTTCTGTTAAAAGTTCCCCGTCAAGGTTATTGAAGACATCAGGTGGCTAAATTCAACAGTCAGTGAAGAGTCCTCATTTCCTGCTGGTGTATTTGCAGCATTTGACAGGTGTGATCACCCTTATCCTGACATACTCTGTTCACTTGAGCTCCAGTCCTTGGTCCTCTTGTCTTTTTTGGTCTATACCCACTTCTACGGTGATTTCACCCTAATCTCCTGACTTAAATACTAGTCTGGACTTCTCCCCAGGGCTCCAACTTCATGTTCAACTTCTCCACTTGGATGTCTAATGAGCATTCAAAACAGAGCTCCTGAGAGACCACCCCATACCTGATCCTTCCAAGATCTTACTCATCCCAGCAGATAACAACTCCATCCTTGAAACTGTCAAAGCCCAACGTTTCAAGGTTCTCTTTGACTCTTCTCTTATTCTCATTGGAGAAGGAAATGGCAACCCACTCCAGTACTCTTGCCTGGAAAATCCCATGGACAGAGGATCCTGGTAGGCTACAGTCCATGGGGTCGCAGAGTTGGACACGACTTATTCTCATGCCCTGCGTCTATTAATTAGTAAGTACTGTTGGCGTCCATTCAAAATATAGCCAGCATCTGATCACTTCCTACCACCTCCACTGCTAACACCCTAGTGACTAGGGTCTTTCCAGACCACCATCATCTTTCACCTGGATTTGCTGCCTCAGCCTCCTAGCTGGGTTCCCTCCCTCTACCCTTGTGTTTGTCAATCTAGTCTCAGCACAGCAGCCGGGATGTTCCTATTAAAGTGTAATTCAGGGACTTCCCTCATGGTCCAGTGGTCAAGAATCCACCTTCCAATGCAGGGGACATGGGTTCAATCCCTGGACAGGGATCTAAGATCCCACATGCAATTAAGGCCACATGTTGCAACCACTGAGCCTGACTAGAGAGAATCCTGAGCGCTGTAATGAAGAGCCCATGTGCTGCAACTAAGACCCAAGACAGCCAATAAATACATAAATACATTAAAAAAATAAAAGTGCAATTCAGATCACATTACTCCTCTGGCCAAAACCTCCCGTGGCTTCCCAGATCACTCAAAAGAAAAGCCAGTTTTGCCATGATTTCCTTTCATTGGCTCCTTCACATACCTTGAGCGCACATTTGTTTTACTCCAAGGCCTTTGTACTTACTACTTCTTCTGCCTGAAATGTTCACTCCCTTGCCTCCTGCAGGGTTTTAAGCATCACCTTCTTAGGGTGACACCAACCCCTCTATTCGAAGTTGCAGCATTCTTTCCTGGATACATGACTTTCTATCCTCTGCTTTGTCTTTTCCTCAGGGAAAGGACTTCTATTTTATCCCCTGTGATTGATCCAGCACCTAGGCCCTTGCTTGGCACTTAAGATATTGAACGAATGAGAGCGATCCCACTGGAGGACAGAGGGATTATTAATAGATGAAGGCTCAGAAGGGAGCACGTGGAAAGACAGATGTAAAAAAAAACACTACATTTTTATCTAAAGAGACAGGGCAGAGTAGGGAATCAAGAAAACTCCTGATACCATCATTTGCACGTCGACTGAAGCAGATCAATACCAGTATGTCACCTTTCCTATGCATTTCTATTTTTTAAGGCTTTTATCTCTAATTGTGGTGGGACAAAAACTTTGTCCCTCTGTTAAAGGAATTGCACGTGCTATTAAGAAGATTGGTGGAGATTTACTCACAAAGCACAGAAGCCTTCTTGACCTTGACATTGTCTTACACCTGAGGTAAACCAGCTTTATTCTTGAAGACCTGTCATCCTGAAGCATAAAACAAGTCTTCTTTTTATTACCATTATTATTAGTAGTAGTAGTGTTGGCTTGCCCAGTTGTGAGGCTGCACTCTAGACATTCTAAGCACTGGTCCCATTGTATCCTTTCCAGCTTTGGACCCAAGACTCATCATATCCTGAGGAATCAGAGCTAACGTTGCTAATCTCTTTTTCTTCTCTGAGTGTCCCTTTCTTCCCCTTCAACATGAAAGTCCTGCTGATAATCCCCACCAACAATCACAAGCCCCAAATCACAGATTTTCTTTGACCTCAGGTCTTTAACACTTAACCCTAAGGGAAGTGAGCAATTACATAACTGCTCAAGGACAACTGTAGGGGTAGGGGATAGCAAAGATGGAAGGAGAGACAACCACGAAGAAGACTGCATGCCTAAAGGAGTAAGCAGGAAACTGAGGAAGCTTGTCTGTGCTTGATTTTCTTTATCAGATTAATTTTATTCTAAGTTTTATCTAAGTATAACCATGAACCCTCCATAAGAGCTAAACATGTATAAGCCCCTTACGACATTGGTTTCATTACTTTGCACTCATCCTTCATATTCTTGAGACTGCATAGCTTTTGCAACTAGAAAATAAAGAGGGAGTATTTTCAGGAAACCAATGACAAGCATGGTCTTCCGTGGATGAGGTGAATTCATAAAGTTCAAAGGATTTTAACCCTTACTTCATCAGCAGATTACCACGTACTTAGCAGGTTTCTGCTGTGAATGACTTGTATTGCTACCGAAGATAGATCATTTTGACCTTTTCATACTTCTGTTTGTTTGAACATAGTAACAAATGGGCTTCCCTGGTGGCTCAGTTAGATCCCCTGGAGAAGGAAATGGCAACCCACTCCAGTATCCTTGCCTGAAAAATTCCATGGACAGAGGAGCCTGGTGGGCTACAGTCCATGGGGTCACAAAGAGTCGGACATGACTGAGCGGCGTCACTCACTTCACTGGTGGCTCAGTGGTAAAGAATCTACCTGCCAATTCAGGAGACACAGCTTCGATCCCTGGGTCCGGAAGATCCCCTGGAGAAGGAAATGGCAATCCAATCCAGTATTGTTGCCTGGGAAATCCCATGGACAGAAGAACCTGGTGGGTACAGTCCATGAGATTGCAAAAGAGTCAGACACAACTTAGCGACTAAACAACAACAAAGGAGTAGCAAATAGGGATGAGATGAATGTGAGACATCATGGTGGTAAAATAAAGCAACAGGTATGCAGGTATCCTAGTTGAGGTTGGAAAGAACTGAAATGATGCAATATCAAAGTTCTAAAATTTTCAGTGTGTTTTGGTGATGCACCATAAGGACCTATATTAAAGGACTTTTCAATGAACTTGGTTTGGGGTCCACTCTAGTAGTTTTGATGCCAAATAGATTTTGACCTTTAGGTCTCTCAGTTTCAGAGAAGAAAATTCTTGGAAGAGGTACCTTCAAAAGGATCAATTAGACAATTCAGGCTACACATCCTTTCTTTGAATTCTGGTAATATCACAGGAACACCCTGTGGTTGCTACTTGCTATGCAAAGCCTGCATGGTAGACCTAAAAAGATTGTTCTATTGACAGTACAGTGTGACCATCATAGTCAAGTCCCTTAAAAACATACCAGATCAGAGTTTTCACATAACCCACAATTTATTACTCTGTGCTGCCTCTTTTATGGAAAATGAGAAGTTCATTTTTAAAACTCCTACTTATAAAGGGTTATAAAGGTTGTATATTTCAGTTTTAAATACTGAGATTCTATTCTGTAAGAATAGGACACAGAACAATAGTCTTAAGTCCCTAATTGTATAAAATGGAGGCATATTAAAGATTAACCTCATTTGCTTTCTTACGGTGGCCCATGTTTTATTTCTAATATTCTTTCCTAGTTAGATGTGGTCAAGATACTGGAGTTCATTCTATACCATGTAGCTGTAAGTCCCACAGGTTGTTCCCACTGGCGGTGGGTGGCTCTGAGTTACTGGTTTTGGTCACTTCATACTCATATGTAAGCCATATTATTAATCTCAAGACGATATGGGGTCAAACACACACATTCAATGTTGGATTTGGACCTTGGGTTCTCTGCAGGATTTGAAATGTGAAATTTAATCTTTCAGTATTATATAAAGGAAAAACAATATTGTTTCTTGTACAAATACAGCCTGAATAAAATTTGAAACTTCAGCTTCCTAGCACTAAGCGCCCTCCCCCCATTAAAACATGGTTTCTTATCAAAAGAAATAAACTTGGAAAAGTCAGTTTGGTTCTAGAGAAATCCTGTGGTTTCTTCTTATATTGTATACGTGTTGAATGAGGGACTTGTTGAAAGGCATTGATCCCAAAATAACAAAAGAAGAATGGAGGAGAATTTATTATTCCCAATGTTCTCTTCACTCTTCTTTCTAAGAGTTGGAAGGAGGGCAGTTTCTGTCTGCATCAGACAGAAAACCAAATAGGTAAATTAGTTGGACATGCTTACTATTAATACTTTAAAGTAGCCCAAAGTCCAGGTTTCCCTGGAGAAATGCCCCAGTGAATATGTTAGGATTCTACAGACAAGTAAAATAGGGAATCCACTTCTCATGGCTCTGGCCACATAAGACTTAGAAACAACAACAAAATGAGAAGCTACCTCTTGTCTCGTTTTCCCAGGGCTAAATGAAGCCTTAATTATCTCCTGTTTCCAGCTTTGTGTATAGCACCCACATTGCAGCTATTGCTTCTCTAAGCAGTCTACCCTCTCACCCCTACAGGGCAGGGCTTTAGGCTTGATTTCTGACCCTAAATGAGCATTTGAGATGTGAAGGACAATATATCACAGGAATGGACTTTCCAGTGAAAAGGAAACTTATCCTTTCAAATGAATTTAGATTTTACTTTCCTCTCCCCTGTCTCTAACTGTTTAGAAATGTTTAGTTTATTTTAAGAAAGTTTGCACTTGTATGTCAGTAACAAAGACTCTCAGTTGAGACTTGAAAAATACTTTCATGTCCCAACTTTTAAAGGAAATTTGGAGTCAACTCTCCATGAACTTGGGAGTAACTAGTTAGTCCAGTGGTTCTTGGGTTCCTTAGACTCAGAACCTTCCTTTAAAGAACCACACATTTTGAGATATCCCTTTCCTATTCTGAAATGAAATTCACAGGTAAGGCAATCTAACTATACAGATTAAAAAAAAATGTGAAATACCAACTGTCATATGAAAGAGAAATATAAAGAATATAACCTGATATGTATGTTAACATGTACATGGCTAAACTGGAAGATAAATTCTACAAATTTCCAAAACACTTTATTGGGAGGAGAACTAAGCTGGGTGAGACCACTTAGTGCTCTGTTCTCACTGGTGCTGGGTGGTGCAAGAAGTGATTGACAAGTAGGTTCTCTGTGACTTAGAGCAGGTTACTTTTTTCTCTGAGCTGGAGTGTCCTCATACTGAAATGCGAGCACTACTTATTTCACAGGAATGCTTCCTGTCTCACTTAACACTACATTCGAAGCACTTAGAAACACATAGCCCATAGTAGGATCTCAGTGAATGTTGATTCTCATTCCCTTCTTGGAGGAGTCAAAGTGACTGTGAGTCCAAGTGTTAGTAGTCCTCTTTGCAAGGTTTACCTGGTTGGGCTTAGTGCTTTTCTACTGGGGGAAATGAGAAGTGGAGTAATTCAAAGACCAAACTGTTAAAGAAACAGTGACTTTTACTGCTCCCCACTGCTCCCGTCCCTTCTCCAAGTAGGTGAAATTAACATGGGTCAAATTGCCCTTGCTTCTCCCCAGCCCAGTCTTTTCATGCTAGGGACCTTATGCAGATTCCAACTACCTGTCACGGGAGGTAAGGGCACTTTGCAAGCTGTTGTTAGATGGTTGAGGACTGGATTGTGATTTGGAAAGCAATCTGAAGTCTCTGCTTCTCTCGGATAAAGGTTTATGAGGCTGAGCCATTTGTAGGGGCAGGTAGAGCTGGTGGAGAAGAAGAGAGGTGGTAAATAGTTTCTCCATTCTCGGCTATTTATGCTGTTAGCACCCTATGCTAACTATAAAGCAGAAACCAAGGAGGCTTTCTTTTTAATCTCTAGAAACAATGTGGCAGTTCCTTTTTAAAACTAGTAGCCTCCAAATAAAATCCTCTAAAATATTTTGGAGGTGAAACAGGCAGCTCTCTTAAGAAAACAATTCAGGCTACAGTCTATGTTTGCAGTTTGGGAAAAGATTATTTTTGTTGTTGTTTAGTGAACGGAGGGGAGATTTTAAAGTAGATGTTCTCCCCCCTGTTCATTTAGAGATCCCTGCAAACAATGATGTTTTAACCATCGTGTTTTCACGTTTTAGAAAGCATAGCAGGATGAAGTCCTTATTCTGCATTGCAAAACAAGATCCTTTAAAAATTATCTGGAGCAGCAAAATGTCATCCTCTGTTTTATACCCTCATAAACAACCTCAATTGGATGAAAAGTGCTTGTTGGGGGTGGGTGGAGGCAGGCCTCTCTGGTTACTGCCTCTTCTAGGTTTCCCTTCTCTGTCTGATTCTCCTTTTTGATAAGAGATCAGGTAACCATGACAACGCTGCACAGTGGAAGTCCTTTTATTTTTGTGCTTTACATAATTCTGAAAATAAATCTGCTACCTGTTTGACATTTGCTTCCTTTTCTTACAAACTTTTTTTTTTCCCTTTAATCTTAGCACAGTATCTCCTGAAAGAAACTTGCTACTTCAGAGGCTTTGCTCCCACCGATGTACTTCCTGTGGGTAGCAGGGTTGACTTTGCATTCTCTGGGGCTTGGATTCCCACTGGAAATTCTCCCCACACACACTTCAAACTAAATTGTACCTCTATTATCCAGTTATTGAAGAGTAGCAAGACTGTGATGGTTCATGGGGGTCTTTTCTGATTTAAGACTCACACAGTTCAAGTCTATGTCATCCAAAATGGCAGCTGTTGTTATTAGGCCAGTCCCTAGAACTCAGCATCACAGGGCTGGTTTCATAGGGATAATTCTCATAGGAATCTTCCAAAAGTCTGCAGTGGATTTGAAGCACTGGTTTTACACTCAGATTTTGACAGTGTGAAAAGACAGTTTAACCTAATCTTCCTTGAAAAATCAAGACTGGAATATAATTTAATATATGAGTCTTGACCATCTGCCCTTGCAGTGAGAGTGTGTACTGTACACACTTGGAAATGTTAGAAATTTTTTTTTGGAAATGTTAGAATTTTGTTGTTGTTGTTGTTGTTCTTCAGTCGCTCAGTTGTGTCTGACTCCTCGAAATGCTATGGACTGCAACACGCCAGGCTTCCTTGTCCTTCACTATCTCCTGGAGTTCACTCAAACTCATGTCCATTGAGTTGATGATGCCATCAACCATCTCATCCTCTGTCATCCCCTTCTACTCCAGCCCTCAATCTTTCCCGGCATCAGGGTCTTTTCCTGTGAGTCGACTCTTCACATCAGGTGGCCAAAGTATTGGCACGTCAGCATCAGCATCAGTCCTTCCAGTGAATATTCAGGACTGATTTCCTTTAGGATGGACTGGTTGGATCTCCCTGCAGTCCAAGGGGCTCTCAAGAGTCTTCTCCAACACCACAGTTCAAAAGCATCAATTCTTTGGTGCTCAGCCTTCTTTATGGTCCAACTCTCACATTCATACATGACTACCAGAAAAATTTTGAGCCATCCCCAAAGACTGATTCCTTCCTTCCTTCCTTTCTTTTTTCCTCGCTCCCTCCCTCCCTTCTCTCTTTCTTTTTGCTATCAGTGAGAAGAAAGATTTGATTCCATACTGTAAATTCTGGAGACTTCCAGACTTCCACAGTAACGAAGTCTTATCCTACAATAAAAGGAAATGACTCAGTTTTTTTTGGTTTTGTTTCCTACATTAATGGCTTCATGGAGACTCAGAAATTTGAATGCTGTATAGCTCTTGGTTGGATGAGGAAAGTATCATTAGGGTCAGAAGCAGGTCATTGTTTTGAAAGCAGACCTGTTCTTACCGTTACCCACTGACTTGGATTGTGTGCAGGCGAACTGTTATTGATTGGGTTTATTTCCCTAATGGTTGCGTTCTGCTCTCTCTCGGGATCTTTAATGTACAAGACACATAGAGCTTTCCCCTGCATGTCTGCCGATTAAGTGTTATTGAGTTTAATGAGTCTATTCAACAGCACCCAACTCTCTAGTCTTTATTCAGACAATCTCCTAGGAGTTGGAGCTCAGAGAAAGGACTGCAGAAAGAAACCTACTAATTTGTTAAATAACCTTATATTTGCTTTTAAGTTCAGGCTTATTCTCCCTGTGTGTAATTACATGGAGTGTAATCATATCGCTGTCATTCAAAATGACTGGACATTCAAATGACCTTTATTCAAAATGACTGGGCTAAGTTCAGGGTCTCTGTGTATACTGCAGAGGTTGTGCCTTGATTAAGGGTGGTACAGAGAGTTAGAGTGAATCCAGCCTGTGTCAGCTCAGGGGGAAGGTGCATTTTGCTAACTCCCCCAAAGACTCTGCCTATGATGGCTTTGGGTGAAGTGGTTTTGGTACCTCACTGTTCACATTCAACCACCTGGGTGAACAATGTCTCACTGTTAGGATGCTATAATGGTGAGCAGAGGAAAGGAATAAAAAGATATAAGGTGGAGGTAAAAGGAAAAATAAATGCACAGACATCTGAATATCATAACACATTATTGACTGGAGAAGTGAACGCCACAGGCATTAGTTTCTGCAAAAATCCCCTGGTCAGTGGTGTGTTAACTGTTGACTGTTAGATAACCGATATCTGGTTGAATTCCAGATTTGGTGTGACCTAGGGGGCCTCTTTGTGTTCCTTATGTCTGTGACTTTGATTCCTCATCTTTCCTACCTTGTGGAACTGCTGTGGGGCTTCCCAGGGGGCACAGTGGTAAAGAATCTGCCTGCTAATGCAGGAAACACAGGAGACTCAGGTTTGATTTCTGGGTCAGGAAGATTCCCTGGAGTAGGAAATGGCAACCCACTCCAGTATTCTTGTCTGAAAAATCCCATGGACAGAGGAGCCTGGTGGGTTACAGTCCCTGGGGTTGCAAAGAGTCAGACACAACTGAACCCACACACACCTTTCAGAACTGTTGTGAGGATTCCGTGAGATAATGAACATAGAGCTCTTGGTGCAGTGCTCAGCAAACAGTAAGTGCTCAATAAAAGTTTTCAGGATTGCCACTCCCCTCTCCCAGTCCCTGACTGGAATTTAGTCTTTACTGGCCACTTTGTAGGAGCTGATAGTCAGTCTGTGACACCACATGGGGTACAGGGCGAAGAGGAAGGGAAGCTGGAGTGTGGGGAATGAATGCAGCATACGGGATGGGACTTGAAGCATGTAGGGCTACAGGGAGATTTAATCAGCAACACATTTAACCAAGAAGAATCTTTAAAACTCAGACTAGATTTATCTAGGTTTTTGTTCTGATTATTTTTGTAAACCACATCTTATGATCCTAAATACACAAGAAATCTGCACATTTCTCTGAAGGTGGTAAAGAGTTTGCTTCTGATAATTACTGCTTGTGAATTCAAAAAGTAGAGGGCAGGTTGTATTTACATCTCTGTCTCTGACTACCAAGACTATCGCTCACATCAGAGGAGGAGTAAATCTTCTGTCCCTTGTTGTCCAGTGTGGTCATCTGACCTCAGTGTCCACTATGGGCAGTGACCATATAATACTCAAGGGAACAGGGCTGAGGCCCTCCCCTGTCCACATTTAAATACAGCATATGTATTTTTGTCTTCCAAACTTAACTGGAAACCAACTGGCTTTACAACTGGATATTTAGCCTTAATGGTTTCCCACGATCACTCTAAATGCTGTATTTATATACTATTTAAGCTCTCTAGTTAGGGGAAATTCGAGGCTCAGAAATATGCTTACTTGCTCTAAACAAAATGCCACGATGCCATCTGCAAACCCTTTGAGAACCATCTGAAGCAAATGTGTCTAACTGGGTCGAGTTCAGTACCTGGGTCGGGAAGATCCCCTGGAGAAGGAAATGGCAACCCACTCCAGTATTCTTGCCTGGAGAATCCCATGGAGAGAGGAGCCTGGCGGGAGCCCCTGGTAGGACAGAGGAGTCCATGGGGTCGCAGAGGTCACAGAGTCAGACACAACTGAAGTGACTGAGTACAGCACATAGGAATCCCTTGTTTTAAGCTAATTTGGTTGTTTTGGGATTTTTTTTTTTCCAGCCACAAGAATGACAGGGAGAGCACTGGCCCAGAGTCGGACCTGAGCTGTAGAACCTGATCTGTTTCTAACTGATCTTGGGCACAGTGTCTTCCAGCCTCAGTTTTGTCAGACGTGAAATGGGAGGTTGAGCAATTGTCTTTAACAGGGCTGGGTTCACAGTGAGGCCCAGTGTAAAATGAAAATGTAGGACCCCTTGTTCAAAAGGCAGGAGCTATGAAAGGTATGTAACATGACACTTTTCCTTTCTTCCAAGTGTTCTCAAGTTGTCTTGGTGGGTTTTGTTGTTGTTGTTATATCATGCTTGTTGTTATTGCACCGCGTGGCTTATGGGATCTTAGTTCTCTGGCTAGAGGTTGAACCTGTGCCCCTTGTAGAGGAAGGGTGGAGGAGTCTGAACCACTGGGCCACCAGGGAAGTCCCAGAGGTTTAAAATTTGCTTTTAAATTTGCTATTTAATATCATTCTAAGTGAAATCAGAATTTTAAATTATTAATGTGTATTTTATCATTTGTCTCTACATTATGCAATTTTTAAATACAAATGTGAGAGCGTTTAACTTCTGTGAAATCACGATATGTAATTAGAACATACGGGTCACATGCATATGTCTTTCATTCTTAGAATGGTGGGTACAGTGCACAAACCGAACTCAGCTGTTTTCATTTCACTTCTTGATATGAGTACCTCCGATTAACACCCTCCATCTTCACCTTACTGATGAGTAAGAAAGGATGGAAAGGAAAGGGACCCAGAGAGAGTCCTGTCTCTCCCTTTCTTCCACGTCGTCATCTTCAGTGGAAGTAGTTAGCTGATACACGGAAGTTATGCAAGTCCGAGGGGATGGGATAGGTTTTCTTGGTTGTTCCTACTTCTTAGAACTCCTTTGCCATCTTTCTGTGTTGGAAGCGAGTTCCATTTTAAATAAAAAGAGTGATATCTCGGGGGCTGTCATTCCCCTCCCTCTACCTACTTAGTTGTAGAAGGAAGCCGCTTACCTCCTGGTTCTTCTGAGCCTTGCAGAAACCCCATGCATTGTGGGTCACCAGGACTCTCTGCTTATGGGACATCAGGAGTCTTTTTGCTGTGTGTGAAGGGGGCGGCAGGGGACTCTGGGCACACATACTGCACGTCCTCCCCTCTGCTCCAATATCCTGTGGCCTTCGCTAACAGAACACAAGTTAAAAGGTGAAATAATTAAGAAGTTCAAGACGGATGGCAATCATAGCATAAAACAGAGGCTGGGGCCCTTCTGAGCAGCTGGGCTTTGTGTGGCTCCACAGGTCTCCCCAGCCCCAGGAGGCGGCCCTCATCTGGAAGTCTCTAGATCTCATATAATCATCTGATTGCATCATGACTTTATTCATTCCTGGACATGTTCTATCTTTGCAGAGTGGCTGTTTAGAGTTAGTTGCTCAGTCCTGTCTGACTCTTTTTGACCTCATGAACTGTAGCCTGCCAGACTCCTCTGTCCATGGGATTCTCCAGTCAAGAATACTGGAGAGGGTAGCCATTTCCTTCTCCATAACTTTACATAGGTGTAATTCACTCACTGTAAATGAACAGTCTGATCATTTTTAGCAAATGTATCCAGCTGTGCACCCATCACATCAATCCAGTTTTAGAACACCGTCATCACCCCCTAAAGTTACTTGTGCCCACAGCAGTGCATTTCTATGTCCACCCCAGCCCAGGCATCACTTCCCATCATGAAATATTTATATAGCAGCCTCTTTGGACAAATTTGCAGTGGCAGTTGTGTGTCTATGAGGCAACTAGTGATTCAGACACAAGGGCAAAATTACAGAAACATAGGCTCCCATAAAGATACCCAAGGCATGGAAATTGATTGGAGAGGTTCTTGTGCCACTTAAGAAGTGCCTTTCAGTGGATTCAAAAACCATGTCTGAATGCCGCAACTAAGACCTGGCTCAGCCAAATAAATAATTTTTTTTTTTTTTTTAAGTTTGCCTCTTTCAGACAGAGTCAGCTCCATGGCTTAGAAAACTCAGCTTGGGCTACACTTTTATCTCCACTTCCCCCATGACCTACACTCACAGCTTGGGGCTCCTTTGTCAGATACAACCTGTAGGTACAGCCCAGTGGTCTTAGGAAAAGCACTGTTATTAAGAGTGGGGAATGACAGCTTAGACCCCTTCTCAGTACTAAACCTGGGTACCATATTAACTTTTCTGAACCTCTGTTTCCACATCTACCCAGTGAGGACAGTAGAATTTACCTTGCTGAGTTGTGGGAACATTGTGGCAGGCAGCAATACGCATTTAGAGGCTCCAAAATGTGCAGAGTGCTCCAAACTGTTAGTAATTGTTTTTACTGGCTGAAAAGTATTACAGGTGCTGTTATTTTCAGCACTGTATCCCAGGAGCAACAGCAATCCAGGAGTGTCTGGTTCCCTCTTTAACTCTTAAATTACCAAGTGTTTTCTTTCTTTTTTTTTAAAAAAAGTATTTATTTATTTGGCTGCACCAGGTCTTAGTTGCAGCACAGGGGATCTTTAGTTATAGCATTTGGGATCAGTTCTCCAGCCAGGGATTGAACCCAGGCCCCCTGCATTGGGAGTGTGGAGTCTTAGCCACTGGACCCCCAGGGGAGTCCTGCAAATGCTTTCAACTGAGTTCATTGATAGACTATAGTCTCAACTCTATTCCCAATTGTAGAACAAAAAATTAACAGGTACCTAGAATTTCATTTTAAAAATTCAATTCATGGACAAGTGCTGGAATACAAGTACTCCAGGAGTTTACTCTTCATTTTCTCCTTCCTATTTTTCTTTTCATTTAACCAAAAAGCTTTGAAAATGCAGGAAAGGTTCTGCCAGTAACTAGTTTTTTCATGCTAGCCAAATCATTTGCCTTCTCTGGGTATCAATTTCTTCCTTTATGAAATGAAGAGTATGGACTGTAGATATTCTAAGAGTTTCTTCCAGTTCTAAAATGCTGTGGTCAGTGCTTACCTCTGGGGAAGAAGGAAACACACTCATACAAAGAAAAACCCTGGTCTATTTAAATCAAATTTCTTCTTCCCATGTCTTTCTGTTCCTTTTTTTTTTCTATTTGCAATAAAATTTGTGGGTATTGTACCTAGTCAGATCCCAGCTGTGATGTCACAGCAGGAAGGAGCATCAGTCTTTGGGTCCCTCTCACTCCCAGTCTTGGCAAATTGTTGGGAAGCAGCCTCCTGGCTCAGTGCGGCTCCTGGGTGTCATCATGGAGTAAGTAGGGCAGGTTTGCTGTGAAAAGGGGAGAAGTGAGGAGTAGAGAGGGTAGAGTCTACACCGGGCAGAGGATGCCCCATGTGCATCCTGACAGATGGAAGTGCTGTAATCATTTATCATCCTTGACTCTGAGTTATAACAGGAGGTGTTTGCATTTATTGCTTTTTCTGATTAAAAAATAACGAAGGAAAGTTTTGCTCTTTTGCTTTTTAATTTTTTAATTGAAGGATAATTGCTTTACAGAGGTTTGTGGTTTTCTGTCATACATCAGCAAGTGTCAGCCATAGGTCCACCCATGTCCCCTCCCTCCTGAACCTCCCTCCCTTCTCCCTCCCCACCCCACCCTCAGCCGGTCACAGAGCCCCAGTTTGAATTCCCTGAGTCATACAGAAAATTCTCATGGGCTGTCTACTTTACATATGGTGATGTAAATTTCCATGTTATTCTCTCCCCTTCTCCTGCCTCTCCTCCCCGCATGTCCATAGGTCTGTTCTCTATGTCTGTTTCTCCATTGCTGCCCTGAAAATGAATCCATCAGTGCCATCTTTTTAGATTCCATATACATGAGTCAGTATATGGTATTTATATTTCTCTTTCTGACTTACTTCACTCTGTATAATAGTTCATCCACCTCATTAGAGCTGACTCAAATGTGTTCCTTTTCATGGTGGAGCAATATTCCATTGTGTAGATGTACCGCAGTTTCTTTATCCATTCATCTGTCGATGGACATCTAGGTTGCTTCCATGTTCCAGCTATTGTAAATAGTGCTGCAATGAACACTGGGATACATGTGTCTTTTTCAATTTTGGTTTCCTCGGGGTATATGCCTAGGACTGGGATTGCTGGGTCACATGGTTGTTTTGTTCCTAGCTTTTTAAGGAATTTCCATACCATCTTCCATAGTGGCTGTATCAGTTTATATTTCCACCAGCAATGCAAGAGTGTTCCCTTTTCTCCACACCCTCTTCCACATTTATTGCTTGTAGACGTTTTGATGATGGCCATTCTGACTGATGTGAGGCGGTATCTCATTGTAGTTTTGATTTGCATTTCTTTAATAGCAAGTGATGTTTAGCATCTTTTCAGGTGCTTGTTAGCCATCTGTATGTCTTCTTTGGAGAAATGTCTCTTCAGGCCCTTTTCCCACTTTTTGATTAGGTTGTTTGCTTTTCTAAGTTTTGCCCTTTTTATGAATGACATCTCTGCCTTGGTTTTTATAATGTGTGTGCGCTCAGTTGTTTCAGTCGTGTCCGACTCTTTGCGACCCTTTGGACCGTAGCCCACCAGGCTCCTCTGTCCATGGGATTCTCCAGGCAAGAATACTGGAGTGGGTTGCCATGCCCTCCTCCAGGGGATCTTCCCGACCCAGGGATCAAACCCTTGCCTCTTATGTCTCCTGCTTTGGTAAGCAGGATCTTTACCACTAGAGCCACCTGGGAAGCCCTTTTTATGATGAAAAGTAATTAAAAAATAAAGATGACATGTCTGGAGAAGTGAAAGGGACTTTGAAAAGGATTCATGTCCACTTCTTTCTTTTTACAATGGAATACACAAAAGCAGAGAGAAAAACATGCAATAACAATTACCCATCACCCATAATCAACAGTTATTCACTCTGGCCAATTTTGTTTTTTTCTCCAGTGTTCCTGCTACTCACTACCACTCTGTAGATTGTTCTGCAGTAAATCCCACAGATCATATCAGTTCAACTCAAGTGCTTTAGTATATATCTCTAAAATGTAAGAACTTTTTAATAAAAGCACAATCAGAATATAATTATCATGCCTAAAGAAGAGAATAATTGATTAATGTTAGCAAATAGTAGTCATATTTTTCGAATTATCTAAACTTTTCCACAGCTTGTTTAGGGTCCAAAAGGTGGTGCTAGTGGTAAAGAACCCAACTGCCAATACAGGAGACATAAGAGACACAGGTTTGATCCCTGGGTCCGGAGGATCCCCTGGAGGAGGGCATGGCAACCACTCCACTATTCTGGCCTGGAGAATCCCATGGACAGAGGAGCCTGTCCATTGGGTTGCAATGAGTCAGATAACTGAAGTGACCGAGCATGCATGCATGTAAGGTCCATATATTGTAATCTGTAAATTGGTCTCCTAAGTCACTAATCCAGTGGTTCCCAAAGTGTGGATCCCAGACAAGCATCATTAGTACCAGGTAGGATCTTCTTAGAAATGCAGTTTCTCTGGCATTAGCTACCACTCTGTAGATTGTTCTGCAGTAAATCCCACACATCATATCAATTCAACTCTAGTGCTTTAGTATATATCTAAAATGTAAGTACTTTTTAATAAAAGCACAATCAGAATATAATTATCATGCCTAAAGAAGAGAACAATTGATTAATGTTAGCAAATTGTCAGTAGTAAAACCACTAGACCATTCAGGTATGACCTAAATCAAATCCCTTATGACTATACAGTGGAAGTGAGAAATAGATTTAAGGGACTAGATCTGATAGACAGAGGGACTGATGAACTATGGGTGGAGGTTCATGACATTGTACAGGAGACAGGGATCAAGACCATCCCCAAGGAAAAAAAATGGAAAAAAGCAAAATGGCTGTCTGAGGAGGCCTTACAAATAGCTGTGAAAAGAAGGGAAGTTGTAATTAGCCTCCAACTAATAAAAATAAATGAAAAAAAAAAAAGAAAGAAAGAAAAGAAATGAAGGGAAGTGAAAAGCAAAGGAGAAAAGGAAAGATATTCCCATCTGAATGCAGAATTCCAAAGAATAGCAAGGAGAGATAAGAAAGTCTTCCTCAGTGATCAATGCAAAGAAATAGAGGAAAACAACAGAATGGGAAAGACTAGAGATCTCTTCAAGAAAATTAGAGATACCAAGGGAAAATTTCATGCAAAGATGGGTACAATAAAGGGCAGAAATGATATGGATCTAACAGAAGCAGAAGATATTAAGAAGAGGTGGCAAGAATACACAGAAGAACTGTACAAAAAAGATCTTCACGACCCAGATAATCACGATGGTGTGATCACTCACCTAGAGCCAGACATCCTGGAATGTGAAGTCAAGTGGGCCTTAGGAAGCATCACTACGAACGAAGCTAGTAGAGGTGATGGAATTCCAGTTGGGCTATTTCAAATCCTGAAAGATGATGCTGTGAAAGTGCTGCACGTAATATGCCAGCAAATTTGGAAAACTCAGCAGTGGCCACAGGACTGGAAAAGCTCAGTTTTCATTCCAATCCCAAAGAAAGGCAATCCCAAAGAATGCTCAAACTACCACACAATTGCACTCTTCTCACATGCTAGTAAAGTAATGGTCAAAATTCTCCAAGCCAGGCTTCAGCAATATGTGAACCATGAAATTCCAGGTGTTCAAGCTGGTTTTAGAAAAGGCAGAGGAACCAGAGGTCAAATTGCCAACATCCACTGGATCATCGAAAAAGCAAGAGAGTTCCAGAAAAATACCTATTTCTGCTTTATTGACTACGCCAAAGCCTTTGACTGTGTGGATCACAATAAACTGCGGAAAATTCTTCAAGAGATGGGAATACCAGACCACCTGACCTGCCTCTTGAGAAACCTGTATGCAGGTCAGGAAGCAACAGTTAGAACTGGACAGGGAAGCAAACAGACTGGTTCCAAATTAGGAAAGGAGTTAACTTCAAGGCGTATATTGTCACCGGCTTATTTAAGCATATAGCAGTAGTAACAGTCATGATGAAACGCGGGCTGGAAGAAGCACATAAGCTGGCCTCAAGATTGCCAGAGGAAATAATCAATAACCTCAGATATGCAGATGACTACCACCCTTGATTGGCAGAGAGGAAGAGGAACCCTAAGAGCCTCTTGATGAAATTGAAAGAGGAGAGTGAAGAAACAGTTGGCTTAAAGCTGCTAACATTCACAAAACTATAGAACCATGGCAGTCTGGTCCATCACTTCGTGGGAAAATAGATGGGAACTTGGGAAGCAGTGTCAGACTTTGTTTTTTTGGGCTCCAAAATCACTGCAGATGGTGACTGCAGCCATGAAATTAAAAGACGCTTACTCCTTGGAAGGAAAGTTATGACCAAGCTAGACAGCATATTAAAAAGCGTTGCTTTTCCAACAAAGGTCTGTCTAGTCAAGGCTATGGTTTTTCCAGTAGTAATGTATGGATGTGAGAGTTGGACTGTGAAGAATGCTGAGCACCAAAGAATGGATGCTTTTGAACTGTGGTGTTGGAGAGGACTCTTGAGAGTCCCTTGGACTGCCAGGAGATCCAACCAGTCCATCCTAAAGGAGATCAGTCCTGGATTTTCATTGGAAGGACTGATGCTGAAGCTGAAACTCCTATACTTTGGCCACCTGATGTGAACAGCTGACTCATTGGAAAAGACCCTGATGCTGGGAGGGATTGAGGGCAGGAGGAGAAGGGGATGATAGAGGATGAGATGGTTGGATGGCATCACTGACTCTATGGACATGGGTTTGGGTAGACTCCGGGAGTTGGTGATGGACAGGGAGGCCTGGCATGCTGCAGTGCGTGGGGTCGCAGAGAGTCGGACATGACTGAGCAACTGAACTGAACCGAACTGAACTGAGTCAGAAACATTGAAGGTGGGACACTGAAAGCTGCCTTCTAGGTGATTCTGATACAAAGTTTGGAAGTGCTGCTCTAATCTTTAGGTTTCTCTCTCTCTCTCTCAGAATATCTGTTGAAGAAACTGATTGTATGGTCATTATACACTTCCCCATAGGTTCGATTTTGCCAGTTGTGTTCCTATAGTAATGCAACAATTGTTTTTTAAGCAAACTGAATAATAATAAATGTGCTCTCTCCATATGGATCAATTCACATAAAGTATCACCACAGTTAGCATAATGAGCCACTATCAGCTGACAGTATTAGTTACTGTTTGTTCTGCCAGTTTGAAAGTGTTACTAAGAGAAGCCAATGGATGTTTTGAAAGTATTTGGGCTTAATTTTTATTTTTAGAATTATAAATACCCCATTTTTGGACTTGTTAGCATTCCTGTTATGCCAAATAATAGGCTCATTAACACATATTATAAAGCTGACACATCCAATGCCATGATGGTAGGTCAGTTGTCTGGTTCCCTGCTTCCCACCTCCCTGCTCTCCTCCCAGTTTATAGAGTCTTTTGCCCATGGATGATTTCATGCTACCAAAGTGATGTCATTGACTTGACATCACTTGATTGCTGGCACAGTCAGCAATCAAGAGCCAATAGGAGCTGGCTCCATCACACCACTGGCTCAGTCTTTTAGAATCTGGCCTTTACAGCCACAGTAACTTGTGTAGTTTAGGCAAAAACCACTATTTTCCTTCATCTGTGTGAATCTAAACTAAGGTGCATGTGATAGTTGATTTTACTTGTTAACTTGGCCAGGCCACATGTCCAGATATTTGGTCAAACAGTATTTTTGGTATTTTTGTGAAGATGTTTTTATGAAGGACATTAACATTTAAATCAGTGGACATTTAACATTTAAATCTGCTTGGAGTAAAGCAGATTGCTCCCTGCAATGTGGGTGAGCCTCATTTAATCAGTTGAAAGTCTTAAGTGAAGAATGACTTTCCCTGAGGAAGAGAAAATTCTGCCTTTGGACTCAAACTGCAACATCAGTTCTTCTCTGAGTCTCCAGCCTGCTAGCCTGTTCTGCAACTTTTGAACCTACCAAGCCTCCACAATCTTGTGAGCCAATTCTTTAAAATAATCTCTCCTCTTCTCTCTCTGTCTCTCTCTCTGACTTCCTCTTCCCTTGCCCCCCAGCTTGCTTTCTCTCTCTCTCCAAATGCATATGCATATACATACACATACACTCTGTTGGTTGGTTCTATTTATGTTCCATAAAGCTAATTTTCCATAGAACTTAAATATTTAAAAAAAATATTGGGTTGGCCAAAAAGTTCATCCTGATAATAAAGTTAGTCATAACTCTAACCTTATAACCCTGTAGTAGGCTGAGATCTGTGATTGGACAAAGACTAATTTAAGGGCCGTTTCCCCCAAGCATCTTCCTATTGGCTTTTCTACAGTGCTTGAAACTCCTACCTCATTTACATAAGGTGAGGCCTTGATGCTTGCATGCATACTCAGGTGATAATTTGTGTCTGACTCTTTGTGACCCCATGGACTGTAGCCCACCAGACTCCTCTGTCCATGAGATTTCCCAGGCAAGAATACTGGAGTGGCTTTCCTCTCTAGGGGATTTTGGAGATTTCCTCCTCCAGGGATCTTCCTAACCCAGGGACTGAGCCCGCGTCTCTTGCATTGGCAGGCTGATTCTTTAGCAGTGTGCCGCCAGGGAAGCCCCTAAGGCCTTGATAGCTCCTGTTAAAATATGGAGCAGGACAGCAATCAGGTTAGTATCACCTGTCAGCATCTTAATGGGCTTTATGGGCAGATTTTCTGTCCAATCACCCCTGATAAATCTGTGCAGACAAGTTCTAAATATGGTCCCCTGGCAGCTAGAAGTCCTCATGAAGCCCTATCTAAGACACAGGTGGGCCTCTGTTCACTAATTTATGTACTTAAGTACCTCCCAACTAGCTCTGGAAAGGATTTAAGATGGCTTTCAAAGAAATAAGTAGTGTAGCAAGGCCAGAGGGATTGAAAAAAAAAGTGAAGCAAAGGGAAAATGATGGTAGAAGAGGATGGAACCAGGAGCAAGGCAAATGTGCAAATTAGATTTCCTGAAAGCTATGTGCTTCCAGAGGTGTGTTATACAATTGAGTTAAAAACTTCTAGGAGAATGTGTGAAGGGGGCTAAAGGGAGTCATATAACATAAAAGATAAAGAGTTAATCTGTTGCTTAGATAAGTCCAAGTCCTTTGGTTGTTAAGGCCAGAGTAAGATTTCTTCAGTAGGTCTTCCAAGAGAAAACTCTGGATAATGTAAACAATTATGTCTTTGCAACATCTTTGGACTAAATGAAGTGACTGACTTCAAAGGACCCCTTTTGATCATACTCTTCACTTAGCCAAGAGGATTATATCAAAGTGCAATTCAGTAGAAGTACTTTTCAGGTACCTGCCATGATACATCCCAGGTGTAAAGTCACTAGTGATCTGGTTTCATCCAGGGATAAGTTATAAATTATCTAGCTGTTCTCAAGTGCCAGTCTGGCAGGCAGTGATGAAAGTTCCATGGGTTCATGATGAAAATTAAAAAAACAGTGCAGTCACTAGTGAATTTTCCATAACACTAACTTTCCATAAGACTTCAGTTTAAAATACTGTCCTTAAAATTAAAAAAAAAAAAAAAAAAGACTGTCCTTTTGTTATATCCTTACTTGGTAAAAATAAGTTAGCACCCTATGTCAGTAAACAGCATTAAAAATTTTTTTTTTTAACTAGCCAGTGAAAATATAAAAATCTGGGAAACCACTGACCTAAGAGAATGGAAAGACACACAATCCTCCATGAATATTATTTTTCTCAGCAAGGCTTTTGATATCTTTATAACTTGCAGTAATATACTAGAAATCAAACCCTATGACGACTATCTGGAATGCAACTCTCCAACATTACAAGTCTAATTCAAAACCATACATTTTAAAAATCAGTCAATCTGGAGCTAGCACTGATAGACTGTTACAAAAATTTAGGAACCAAACAAGGGCCATGCCTAACTAGAAACCACCCCCACTGTCACTTTGAGTTGAGCCAAGGGACGGCTGGGCCAAGAGTGTCCTCGGGATGTTATTTTGAAAGTTCACTAACCTCACAGACATATAGGTGAGAGAGATTCCCAAGTTTTACACCATTGAGCACTGCTGCAATAACTCTAATTTGAGAATTATTTTAAAGTAGACATAACCAAATATACTATTAAACATCTGAACCACACAATAGCAGCAACCAAAATTGCCAAACAAAAGCTACACAGTAATAAAACCTACAGAATCCTTTGCTTTGAGTCATCGGGCTTTTTTAGTTTCTCTAGAGGTGAGCAACTGTGTGTTAACAGATGATATCATCTGGTAGACAGGATGTGGTCCATATGTAGATGGTTAATATTTTGGGGGGCTTCCCTGGTGGCTCAGAAGTTAAGAATCCATCTGCAGTGCAAGAGACGCAGGAGACTCAGGTTTGATCTCTGGGTTGGGTAGATCCCCTGGAGAAGGAAATGGCAACCTGCTCAGTATTCTTGCCAGGAAAAGCCCATGGACAGAAGAGCCTGCAGGCTATGGTCTGTGGGGTCGCAGAGTCAGACACAACTGAAGCAATTAAGCAATATTTCTTGAGCACTGTTTTAAACATTTTATGTATAAATACCTTCAATCTTGACAACAACCTTATGAGATATGAATCATTATTATTATATTCTCAATTTACAAATGAACAAACTGAGGCCAAGAGCTATTAAATAAATGTCATCCAATGACTATGAGGTAGAACCAGATTTCAAACTCCAGTAGAGTAACCCCAGAGACCATACTTAGAACAAGATGCTTCATTGATTCTGTAGAACTAGCTAATACATCTGGAGGAAGCTAAGAGATGATTCCTAGAAATGGTGCCCTTGATCTTAGAACAGTTCATTTGTGACCATTCTTTCTGGAAGTTACCAAATGACAAGGACAATTTTCTTGGAAGGTCATTTCTAGCCTGTGTTAATAAAATTGTATCATCTTCAGATAAGAGGGTGCTTCTTGTACTGTTCTTTAGAGTCCTTGGCCTCAAGCTCAGCAGAAGCACCATCAGATTATTTCAATATGAGCTGAAAACAAGGGGAATGGGGAGTGGAGAGTGACTCTGGTGCTCAGAACATATCTTCATTCTACACACAAATTTTTTTAATTTTATTTTTAATTGGAGGATAATCACTTTACAATATTGTGATGGTTTCTGTCATACATCAACACAAATCATCATCGGTATATACTTGTCTCCTTTCTCTTAAACCTCCCTCCTGATCCTAGCCCTCTAGGTTGTCACAAAGCACTGGTTTACACACAAAATTTTATTGGTTTGGCCAATAAAATTGGCCAAAGAGATTCAGGTCACCCCTGAATCTCTGGCTTATAGAAAGTACTGGGTGGCAACCTCTGTGTGAATGTCAATGTCTGTGGTGTCTCTTGAATTCTGGTACTGTCACCCACACTGGAAATGGTAACCCACTCCAGTATTCTTGCCTGGAAAATCCCATGGACGGAGAAGCCTGGTAGGCTACAGGCCATGGGGTCGCAAAGAGTCGGACATGACTGAACGACTTCACTTTGCTTCACCCACACTGGATTCTATTCCACTGAGTCAAAGACCTAAGAAAGATTAAAAATAAATTGCAATCTGTCTTTTATTAGGCCTACCCAATTTCTTCCAAGAAAAGAGCATAAAGAATGGTCAGTAGCAGATAAAGGACAGAAATGGTATGGACCTAACAGAAGCAGACGATATTAAGAAGAGGTGGCAAGAATACACAGAAGAACTGCACAAAAAAGATCTTTACGACCCAGATAATCACGATGGTGTGATCACTCACCTAGAGCCAGACATCCTGGAATGTGAAGGCAAGTGGGCCTTAGGAAGCATCACTACAAACGAAGCTAGTAGAGGTGATGGAATTCCAGTTGGGCTATTTCAAATCCTGAAAGATGAGGCTGTGAAAGTGCTGCATGCAATATGCGAACAAATTTGGAAAACTCAGCAGTGGCCACAGGACTGGAAATGGTCAGTTTTCATTCCAATCCCAAAGGAAGACAACCCCAAAGAATGCTCAAACTACTGCACAATTGCATTCATCTCACACGGTAGTAAAGTAACGCTCAAAATTCTCCAAGCCAGGCTTCAGCAATACATGAATCGTGAATTTCCAGATGTTCAAGCTGGTTTTAGAAAAGGCAGAGGAACCAGAGGTCAAATTGCCAACATCTGCTGGATCATTGAAAAAGCAAGAGAGTTCCAGAAAAACATCTATTTCTGCTTATTGACTATGCCAAAGCCTTTGACTGTGTGGATCACAATAAACTGGAAAATTCTTCAAGAGATGGGAATACCAGACCACCTGACCTGCCTCTTGAGAAACTTGTATGCAGGTTAGGAAGCAACAGTTTGAACTGGACATGGAACAACAGACTGGTTCCAAATAGGAAAAGGAGTACTTCAAGGCTGTATATTGTCACCCTGCTTATTTAACTTCTATGCAGTGTACATCATGAGAAACGCTGGGCTGGAAGAAGCACAAGCTGGAATCAAGATTGCCTGGAGAAATATCAATAACCTCAGATATGCAGATGACACCACCCTTATGGCAGAGAGTGAAGAGTAACTAAAAAGCCTCTTGATGAAAGTGAAAGAGGAGAGTGAAAAAGTTGGCTTAAAGCTCAGCATTCAGAAAACTAAGATCATGACATCTGGTCCCATCACTTCATGGGAAATAGATGGGGAAACAGTGGAAGCAGTGTCAGACTTTGTTTTTTTGGGCTCCAAAATCACTGCAGATGGTGACTGCAGCCATGAAATAAAAAGACACTTACTCCTTGGAAGGAAAGTTATGACCAACCTAGAAAGCATATTAAAAAGCAGAGACATTACTTTGCCAACAAAGGTCCATCTAATCAAGACTATGGTTTTTCCAGTGGTCATGTAGGGATGTGAGAGTTGGACTGTAAAGAAAGCTGAGCACCAAAGAATGGATGCTTTTGAACTGTGGTGTTGGAGAAGACTCTTGAGAGTCCCTTGGACTGCCAGGAGATCCAACCAGTCCATCCTAAAGGAGATCAGTCCTGGGTGTTCATTGGAAGGACTGATGCTGAAGCTGAAACTCCAGTACTTTGGCCACCTGATGCGAAGAGCTGACTCACTGGAAAAGACCCTGATGCTGGGAGGGATTGGGGGCAGGAGGAGAAGGGGATGACAGAGGATGAGATGGTTGGATGGCATCACTGCCTTGATGGACATGAGTTTGAGTAAACTCCAAGAGTTGGTGATGGACAGGGAGGCCTGGCGTGCTGTGATTCATGGGGTCGCAAAGAGTCGGACACGACTGAGCGACTGAACTGAATTGAACTGAATGCTGACCTCCTGGGATGGAGGCAGAGGCAGCAGACAGCTCATTATCAGTGTGTTCCCCAGAGTGCTGGAGGCCGCGATGTTGTGCTTTCAGTCTGGAAGCCCTCCGATCTCTCACCCCACCCCCCGACTCCAATTTGTAAGTTGTCATCATGACAATACTCACTCCATGCCCTTCTGGTTTCTGGTCTGCTGTAATATAGGCTGTCTCCAGCCAGTGAGTCAATAGAAGTTCAAAGTATTTACAAGTGAGGAAATCATGGGTTCCCAGAGCCAGTAAGTGTCTAGCTTTTGAGACCATTCTCCTAATTTCCCTGAGTCCAAATATCTTTTTTCTTTCATTTGGCTGTGCCAGATTTTAGTTGTGGTGTGTAAACTCTTAGTTGCAGCATGCATGATCTAGTTTCCTGACCAGGGATTGAACCTGGGCCTGCTGCACTGGGTTTGCAGAGTCTTACCCAATGGAGCACCAGGGAAGTCCCCTAATATCATGCTTCTGCCTGCAACCTTTGGGAAGAGTTTATTCTCTTTGTTTTGGGCTGCTCAGGGGATCTGTTCTCCTTCTACTTCAAATACTTCTTTTTCAACTCAAACTTTTCTCTGATTTCCTAACCTAGCTTTTCTTTCTTTCTGACCAGCACTGTGGAGTCTTTGTTCTCTTTGACTGAAAGTCCTAAAAGTCTCAGAGTCCCTCCTGGGGAAAACGATCTTGTTTATCCATAGTTATCAGTCCTGTCATTGATGCAGCAACATGCAGTAAACTATCCACAAGAGGCCAGTACAAAAGGTGGATGCTTCTCACCAGAGGGGAGGGACAGGGATCCGGAAATAAAGCTACAGGCGCACAGAGGACAAATTTGCCTGCTCCCCAAATTGTTATTTTTGACTTGCCAGAGGAACATTAAATATTCACACACAGACTCATTCAACAAATGTTTATTGTAAAGTACTGTGCTAAAGCCAGTCATGGAGTTACTTGGGCTCTGCCTTTAAGGAGTTTTTGGCCCAGCAGGAAAGCTGTGGCATGCATTGTACAAGACAAAGATTCTATTACAGGGACTTCCGTGGTAGTCAGGAGCAGTCATTGTCTTCCAATGAAGGGGGTGCAGGTTTGATTCCTGGTCCCAGAGCTAAGATTCCACGTGCCTCATGGTCAAAAAGCCAAAACATAAAACAATATTGTGACAAATTCAATAAAGACTTTAAAACATGATCCACATTAAAAAAAATCTTTAAAAAAGAGATTATATTATAGGCAGAAAGTGATAGAGTTCTAAGAAATGTACAAATAAAGTGCCGTGGGTGTCTAGATTACTTCACTGAAAAATCTGAAGTGAATCAAAATTTTAAGAAGTAGGAATAAGAATTTATAGTGGGAGTGAATTTAAAGGTCAAGTAGTTCATCTGATTCACTTTGTAGATGTAACAGTGTCAAATGCATTTTTTTAAGAAGCTAGACACAAACCCAAGTTTATTAGTAATTATATTATATTATATTACAGAGCAAATGCACCAAGTTAAAAAAGAAAAGTATGTTAAGAATAGATTTCAAATACTTAGGTATTTTATTTTGGTTTTTATTTTTGCTTTTGGCTGTGCTAGGTCCTTGGTGCTTGTGAACGGGCCCTCTCCAGTTGCCAAAAAAAATGCATTTTAAAAAGTTAAAAAGGAGATATACAGTTTAATTGTGACAAAATTGGTCTAAAACATAAGCCCCTGCATTTCTAGCCTGGAGCTATTTTCTTTACACCAAGTAGCTTTCCCCAATAAACCAAGAACATGTGGACCACAAATTGAATCTAAATTAGCAATAGCCAGCAAAGCTGTTGTTTTAAAAATGGGGATGACCATATTAATTGGAGAACGTCTCAGAAAATATGGGAAAGAACTCTCTGGTTATATTTGGCATTGATTCATTTCTTGTTATAAGAAACTACATCCAAAAGAGAGCTATAAAAATAAAGGAATAAGAAATGAGACCCTAAGAAAGGTTATGGAAATCAGAGTTATTTAGTCTGAAAAAAAGAATGTTAATGGGGGAATTCTTCAGCCTTCAGGGATCAGGAGGTCCCCCAACAGCTGTTCTCCATTTCTCCAGAAGGTAGAAAACCAGAGAAAATAGACTTGAATATCAAGCAGAAAAGATGGAGTCAGATGTAAGGAAGAGGCCCCTGATCTGAAGGTCTGACACACACAGACAGAGGAAACTGCAGGATCCTGTGGCTTGTCTTTCTCTTTCAGTCTCAGGAAAGGGAACCAACGCCTTTCCTAGAAGTTCTATAGACCTGGCTGCAAGTGAGGATGGAGTCGTTTAAACCTTTTATGGATTCTTCCCAGTCTTTGGGAGATTATTCCAACCCCAACACCCTTGCTCTATTTGATCTTACAAATGAGGGGAAAACAGAAAGATAAAAATAAAATGCTGCTTAATATTTCCTGGCAAATATAAACAGAATTGTGCTGGTTTAATTGCTAAGTCGTGTCTGACTCTTTTGTGAACCCATGGACTATAGACTGCCAGGCTCCTCTCTCCATGGAATTTTCCATGCAAGGATACTGGAGTGGGTTGCTGTTTCCTTCTCCAGGGGATCTTCCCAACTCAGGGAAGAAACCCATGTCTTCTGCATCTCTTACATTACAGGCAGATTCCTTACCCCTGAGCCACCTGGGAAGCTGGAGCTGCATAAATAGAATGGGATCAGACATTTCCGTAAGGTGTCTGATCTGAAATTGCTAAGGAAGGGTCCTGTTTTGCAAATAGCCACTGTGAGTCAAGGCTAAACAGGAGACTGAGAAGGAGCCGTGCTAGTTTCTCAAGCCTTTCCACGGACTTCCAGAGCCTTCCATTCTCACTCTTCCCTTTCCCAGACTATCATTTCTGAAAACATCCCTCAGGTGTTGATGAATCCTCAGAATTACTAACTGAGGATGGCATAAGTCCCTGGTTCCAAAACCTGGGCATAGAATTATCTAGAGAGTTGAAAATAAAATAGAAAAGTCTAGGTCTTACTCCAGAGCGTCTTACTTAGTAGGTGGGGAAAAAAAGAAGGAAAAACCAAACCAAACAAAAACCCAACTCTCCAGGTGGTCCCAATGACCAGATCTGAGGATAATTAACCTGTGATATTTTCCTCTCCTGAGGTATTTTCACTTTAAGAAGGGTCTCTTAAAGACCTCAGAGAGTTTCAAATCCCTAGTAATTGCAAGATGGTGAAACCCCTGCTGCAGGTGGTCAGAGAAGTGATTTTGGGGATTTCATCCCCTAAATTGTTCCACATGGACTCCACCTACTCTGCAGACTTGGTTGTGACCTTGGCTTTGCAAAGGGGAGTGTCGCTCTTGCATGGGAATAATTTTAAGGAAAGGAGCAGAACCGAAAATCCTGGGACAAGTGACAGCGGTCCTTAGGGAGGGATGAAGTGAAATGCAAGGCAGGCAGACCAGCAGACTGTTTTGGGGGCTCTGCATGGGTTGTGTAAACCCCTCTCACCTGCTGTTTTGTATTCTTTTATGAAATGGCCAGTTAGGTGTGGTCAGAAAAGGTGACAGCGGAAAGGCTCAGGAAAAAATAGAGTTTGTTACACTCACACGTCCATGAGAGCACAGCACGGCACACAAGGCTACATGGGGAAATCATCAGGGTGGCCCAGAGGTGGAAGGCAAGAGGGAGGGGAAGCTTTAGCCCAGAGACTTTATTGGCGTTTCCTTGGCAAAAGCAAGGCAGAGCGGGGTCAACAGTTTAGGATTGGCTACTTTGAGTAAGTTCTGCAGGCTTTGGGCTCTAGGGGTGGTCCCTAGAAGCCTGGAACTTGGCTCTAGGATGACTAAGGCAGAGGAATATTGCCTCCTGGGGCCTGTGGGCCCAATAGTGGAAGTAAGGCTCTGGACTGGTTAGTTTGCATAACAAGGGCATGTTCCTGACTGGGTCCTTTTTCACGTCTCTACAAATTAGCTAGCCCAGGGAGACATAGTCTCTCCCCAGCCAGAAAGGTTTTCTAAAGATGTCAAAACATTATAATAAACCAAAAATTAAAAATATTTACAAGACAATTGGTTTCCTATCCAAGGGACTTTATTACTATTATCTTTATTTTATTTTTTACCATACCCCATGAGCTGGTCCCCATAGTGTGGTAGGTTGCTGAAATTGTTGAAAATCTAGAAGATGTGCCAATTTTCCTCCTGTCTTGAGACATTAAAAAAAAAAAAAAAAATTAGGTAAGGAAACTAAAGGACAATAAGAAACAAGCCTGCAAGGAAATGGGCTATGAATTGTTTACTGACCCTTAAAGCTCAGCCTTTCTGCACTGATCCTCAGCCTGGACAGATAATCAGAGCTGTTCTGAAAAATTCCTTGCTTCATAAATTGGAGTACTTGAGTATCACACTGACAGGAACTCAATATTTTTCTTGGAAGGATTTGGTCAGCCTGAACTGGCTGTTAATTAGTAAGTGGAGTCATGCCCAGGTAGTGATTACCAGCTAGTGTTTATCTCAACTACAGTGTGGCAGAGTCTTAGTTGTCCTTCTAAAAATCTCTTCTTCCCTTCTTATTAACTGGTCACCTAACTGCCTAGTTAGAGACTGGATTACCCAGCCAACTTTGCAGCGAGCATGACTATGAGATTCTATTGTCCCTCAATCAGTAAATTTGGGGACAATTTGATGCTAGTGACTTCCGCTTAACTTAATTGAAAGAAAATTGCTTGCCTAGGACTCTCTTTCATTAAATGGAAAGCACACCTATCAGAGAGTCAGCTGCAGTCATGGAGAAGAGGCCAATGCCCCACGGGAGCAGAGCAATGAGATGGAAGGAACCTGGGACCCTGAGGCATCTCTCAGAATCAAGCCAACCTAGCAACCGGAAGTACTCCCCTTGGGACTTTTACATAAGAAATAGACTTCTGTTTTATTTAAACCTTGTATTGTGGATCTCTTTGTTATGACTGCAGAGCATTATCTAATTAATATACATAGTTATAAGTTGCCACTTTTTTTTTTCTAGAAGGAATTATTGTTTTCACAGAAACAGAGAATCTTAGAATGTAGAATAGACTCCCATGCAGGAGTCCCCTCTACACTATGCCTTCAGGAGGTCACTCAGGCTCTCTAACCCTTTTGTGATGGGATCTATACCTCTTCACCAGGTGGCCCAGACCATGGGGCCGCTTTGTCTATACTGTGGATGAAGCATGTCGCCTACCATGTCAGTAAACAAAGGATGTTTGTAGCCATCAAGCCACCAGCCTCTGCAGCTAACCCCAAAGATGTACCCTGAGGGGATTCAGGATGGAGAAAAGCAGGGTACTGGCCTTAGATAGTTAAAGTGCTTATCAAAGGAACAAGGTCAATAAGCCCAGACTCTGGCATCTTCCCACACACAGACAAGCACTAAATCCGTTAACTTGAGGTCTGGTTTTCTTTAATCGACAGCAATCTTTTAATGTTCCTACTACCTGCTTTTTTGTTTGTTTGGTTTTTTGCAAAATTCCTATATATCCTGGCCTCCTCCCTGATCTTTTCCGAACAGTCCCTCAGAGCAATCTGAGAGTCTGTCTCCTGGGCTTAAGTCCTCAGTAAACCCACTGAATGAAATGTAATTCTCAACTTTTAGATTGTGCAGATTTTCCAGTACACAATACTTTTATATCTTCCTCCTGTGGCCAATGGTGTAGTGTGTTGCTACAAAACTAACTGGCCTATGAAACATGTAACCCCTCCCTCCCCTAATTATGGTCTTGTAGCAACCATTCTAGAAGGTACTCCTCAGATACAGCGTTTTGGAGCCAAATAAATTTTGAAAATACTTACACTATACCTACCTCTAAAGAGTATATATTAATGTTTTCAGGTGTAGAAAAGTCTGAAATAAATTTGTTTAACTTGCTTTAATCCAGATTTTATTGAACATATTTAGCCATAAACCACCCCTAATTAAAAAAATTAATTTTTCCTGAATAATATCCATCCCTATCATGTAATAGTGTGTTCTATAAAACACATTTAGGAAACACAGATCTGACCCATGACCTGGCCTTAATTGGCACTGTTTCCTAGACCACTGAGCAGGTCAGTCACAGACACACAGAATCTAACGCCACACTGGATAGAAAAATGTTGGAATTTGTTTATATTGCTTGGTTACTGGATGTTAGCCCAGTCAGTAGTAAACAGGAAATGTTTTTATTTGAGAATATAGCAAGAACTCCAGAGACAAAGAAAATACACATCCCAAATAAAATCCTTACCCAACAAACTATGAACACATAACTAAACTCTTCCTTCCCATAATTCCCTTTTACAGGGCTTACTAATAGAGAATCTAATCTTTACTGATAAGAAAACCTGGTTTGTCTTCTGTGTAATCTCAGCCTGGTTTAGAAGGAAGTATATGCCTCTGGAGTCAAACAGCTTGATTTGAATCCCACTTACTGTCTTTGTGATTTTAGAAAAAGTTGTTTATTCTAACTGAGGCTTAATTTCCTTTTTTATAAAGTGGGAATAAAAATACCTCATTATGGAGGACTTCTCTGGTGGTCCAGTGGTTAAGACTTTGTCTTCCAATGCAGGGTGTGAGGGTTTGATCCCTGTAGGATCCCACATGCCTGGTGGCCAAAAAACCAAAACATAAAACAGAATAAATATTGTAACAAATTTAATAAAGACTTTAAAAATGGTCCACATCAAAGAAAATCTTAAAACAAAAATATATCATGTTTGCAGGGATTAAGTGAGAATGCCGGCAGAGCCCCACACAAAGCATCTGGCAAATAGTAGGAGTTTAAAAAAAAAAAAACTATCTCAACTTCTCTATTCTCATCTCACCCTCCTCTTTGTAGATATTTCTATTTCAGATTGACCTTTCCATATATTTCATTACTATAGGATGCATCCCATATTCCTTAGCCAAATCCAAGAAATTTATTTAACATCTGTTTAAAATTAATAAATATAATTTGTTCATCTTGCTGCCCAGATAAAGTCTTTCTCTTCCTGATAGTTGTTATAGGATATGAATAGTTAGGCCCCCCTCTTCTATTCAATGAAATTTTTGAGTTTTATCATTGAGGGCGCTATGGTGCCTTTTTACTATAATAATTGATTAACACTTGAAGAATATCAAAGACAGACACATTAACATTTTTCAACTAAACTGGATTTTTCCTCTTCTTTATGGAGACAGAATATTGTGTCTATAATTAATTTTCATTTATTCCCCTACAACTCTATTTTAACAGATGTGAGCACTAAGTGCCACTGAAAGTCAAAACTACACTTTGAGTAACCAAAGAATTTTTCAGGAACTGAAAGAGGTCAAAAGGTTAACTAATGGTTAGGAATTTGTTTGAAGTTCTGTTGGTTCCTCACATTTGTAAAAGGCAAAAGTTTTGTTTGTGGCTATCATTGAGCAGCTTACGACAAACCCTCCCCTGAGCACAATTATAAGAGCTGAAGAGCAATTTTTAAAAGAACTCAGCTATTTGAAGATACCAGAAAACAACCATGGCAGCCAGGACTTCAAGGGCCAAAATTCCAGAGATAGCCCTTGACATAAGAATCTGATAAAAATGGAACAAGAAAAGAATGTTACAGACTTCTCACACTCATGAGCCTAGTTGCAGAAATCATAAACAAAATATTTACAAACAGAATTCAATACTATATATAAAATGAATTCATTATCATAACCAAGTTGAGCTTATTCTAAGAATGCATGATTGTTTAACATTAGAAAAATCAACCAATGCAATTTTCTGTCTTAACAGAATAAAGGGAGAAAATTATATGATCGTCTCAATAGATGCAGTGTAATTATTTGGTAAATTTCAGCTTCCCAAAGGACTTGCAGAAACCTAGAAACAGAAAGGAAGTTCTTTAATTTAAAATTAAAAATGTTTCTGCAACAACCTACATCAAACTTTGTACTTAATGGGGAAATATTAAAAGCTTTTCTCTTGAGATCAGTAATAAGTCAGAGATGACTGCATCAGTTCTAATCAACATTCTATTAGAGTTTCCGGGCAATGAAATAAGGACTGAAAAATAAAGAAATATCATAAAGACTTGAAAGGAATATATAAAACCATCATGATTTGCAGATAATATAATTTAGTACATTGAAAACTCATAAAAATAAACTTAAAATTAAAAAGTGAATTTAACAATGTCTCTGGATACAAGGTCAATATACAAAATTCAACTGTATATCTGAACACTAGAAAGAAATAAGTAGAAATAAAAATTTTTAATGATATCATTTGTATTAGCAAAAAACATACTTATTCAAATATGTGTTATACCTCTATACCCAAACCCACAAAACACTAGGAAGAGAAATCAAAGAAGACTTAAATAATATACCATACTCATGGATTGAAAGACTCAAAACTGAAAAGCTATCAGTTCTCCCCAAACTGATTTATAAACTTAATGCAATTTCAATCAAAACTCTGCAGAGTTTGTGTGCACATATGTGTGTTGACTGACAGATTGCTTCTAAATTTTACAGGGAACAACTTAGGGCCAAGAATAATCAAGACAATCTTGAAGAATCAAATTGGGAACTTATCTTGATGAATATATTTATACAATGCAGCAGTAATTACGGGGGCTTCCCAGGTGGCGCTAGTGATAAAGAACCCGCCTGCCAATGTAGGTCAGACGTAACAGATGCAATTCCATCTCTGTGTTGGGAAGATCCCCTGGGGGAGGAAATGGCAACCCACTCCAGTATTCTTGCCTGGAGAATCCCATGGACAGAGGAGCCTGGTGGGCTACAATCCGTGGGGTTGTTGGACATGACTGAGTGACTAACACACATAGCAATTAGGACAGTGTGATATTGTGCAAGGAGAGGCAAACAGGTTAAAGGAAAAAAAAGGGTTCAGAAATAGAGGAACACCTATTATGTCATTTGATTCAAAACAAAGATAACTATTGAAAAACAGTGGAAAAATATAGTCTTTTCAATAGATAATACTAAGCCAATTGGACATCTAACTGGAAAAAATAAATATAGATTTCTACTTTGCACCATTCATTACACCAATTCTAAGTTGATTGTGGACTTAAATGTGAAAATAACATAGGAATATAACATTGGAATATGCAAAGATATCTTTCATGGATTACCAAAAGTGAAAGTGAAGTGAAGTTGCTCAGTCGTGTCCAACTCTTTGCGACCACATGGACTGTAGTCTACCAAGCTCCTCCGTCCATGGGATTTTCCAAGCAATAGTACTGGAGTGGGTTGTCATTTCCTTCTCCAACCAAAAGTATTAAGCATAAATGAAAAAATGGATAAATTGGAGTTATTAAAGTTAAGAACTTTACTAAAAAATAGATGAAAGTGAAAAAGCAAGCCTCAGATATGGCTATTTATAATACATATGTCTGATATATCCAGACTTGATATGTGTATATGTAATAACTCCTATAAATCAATAAGAAAAGATGGATATTATTACTCGCTCTCCTTTCCCCAAAAATGGACCAAAGTTTTCGGCAGGCATTTCACCAAAGAGGATATCCAAATGGTCAACAGATATATGAAAATGTGCTCAACATCATTAGTTATGAGGTAAATGCAAATTAAAGTCATGGTAAGAAAGCACCCCCCATGTACCTTTTCTTAGGAACATTCTAGAGGAAATGTTCTGCTAAAGTTAGAGATTAAACCAAGAAAGAGGATGATGTAGAATCCAGAAAACCGAAGAGCCTACACAAGATGGGGTGCTGGGTATTACCCAGAGAATGGTCAATGGTCCAGACTGAAGCAGCTCAGAAGTTTCTGGGAGATCTGTCTTCAAGAAGATGAAATTCGTTCCATATCTTTAGGAGTTTTAAAATATAAGATAGACTCAACTTTAGGGAATTTGAGTTGGATTTGTGATTATGCATAGAAAATTGGGCTTCCCAAGTGGCGCAGTGATAAAGAATCTGCCTGCCAATGCAGGAGATGCAAGAGACCCAGATTATATACCTGTGTCAGGAAGATCCCCTGAAGTACAAAGTGTCAACCCACTCCAGTATTCTTGCCAGGAAATTTCCATGGACAGAGGAGTCCGTGGGGTCACAAAGAGTCAGATACGACTGAGCAACTGAGCGCACATGCACACACAAAATAAGCAAAATAAAAACATAGTAATTATTAACTTCGGGGGGGGGGGAAAGAAAACAGAAAGGAAAAGCAATTATGATACACTTCATAGCTCAACTGTAAATAATATTTATGTCATTAAATTAAATATTGATTACTGATCTAAACAGAATTATAACTACACAGAGAGAAGAGAGGATTGGAAAATGTGTGTTTTCTGTTTCAAGCTATATCTGAAATTGAAACAATAAAATATTTAGAGAGATTAAAGTAAATAATAGAACCAGTTAAAAACATTTTTAAAAGTAACTATTTTGGGGGATTAGGAAAAGGAGGGTGGGTGAGAATGGCTATTTTTTGTAACAGTCTTGTAGAGCTATTTGACTGGAAGTATGTTAAATTGTGAGAAAAATAGAAACAAACAAAAAAGAAAACTATGGAAAGACTTGAATTTTCTGTGACCTTGGACAAGTAACTTCTCAGGACATGATTTGTAAAATAAAGGGATATGTAATCTATTCTGGATGATCTCTGGCCCAATAAATTTGTGTATTATAAATACACATTTATAATAAATGTGTATTTATAATTTATAAATTATAATAAATTATATATATTATAATAAATTATAAATTTATAATAAATTTATAAATAAAGCTTAGTTCTAACTTCAAAATGCTTAACATCCTAGGAAATGACATCAAATTTTAGACTTGGAAGGGTTAATGATGTTACGGAGTTTAATCCCTCAGTTTCCAAGCAGGAAATCCAGAGAAGCTTTGTCTGTTCTTTCTTTATAGGCAGCAGCTCCTGAGTGCCTGGGAACACACTGGGACATGAGTATATTCATCTCTTGATCCAAACACCCTTTCTATCTTACCCCGACGCCAGTGAGAGACAGACCAAAAAAATCAGAGAACCATAACTGCCCCCCCCCCCAACCTCCGCAGCCCCCAATTCTTAGAATATCATTTCCTGTGGTTGAGCAGGAAAAGTCATTTGATTGAAACCTCTCCCATCCACTCCACCCACCTCCTTCTTGATAGATTTGTGTGTCTAACTCTAATTGCAGCAAAAGGTCAAAGGCGAGAGAAGCCCATTTCTAATACAGAGATAAATCCAACTTCCCAATGCAGAGATTACACCAGAACCAATTTTATTGTGTGTCACCAAACCTTTCCTGAGGCCATTAGTAATTTTCCAGACTTCGGTCCCACACTGAGTCTGCAGCTGAATCAATGCTGGGGTTATAACAGAGATGCAGAGTGACGAGCCAGTCCGCAGACTGTTAGAGGCGACATTCTGCCTAGAGCACACTCTGTATGCGGCGAACCTCTTCCCTTCCCCCAGTCAATTTGCTGTGCTCGCCTGGATGCAAACATAAGAGGGACATCTAAGAGCAGTTACTAAGGAAACAAAACAGGTGCTTGGCATGAGTCATCCTCTTTGGAAGGAATCTGGGTAAATTTTCTAGGGTGGAAGCTTCAGTGGTGATTAATTCACTTTTGACATCCATTTCAATGCACAGGGGCTGAAGAATTAATTTCAAATTAAACTGTACTTTTTTTTTTTTCCCCCCACCACACTGGCAGGTGAAAGTAGAAAATGATTCACTGCAGTCTGGTCTGGGGTTACAGGAATCCCTCTGCTCTGCTGGGGGAAGGAGGGACAGAGGCAGAAGCTGCTGGTTGCCTAGATGGCTCTGCCTCTGGGCTGAGGAAAAGCGTGGGTGACAAATCAGTCATTTGGCTCAGCAGAAAGGGCTGGGGAAAGGACCGGATGTTAAAATGCTCCTAACCTGCGCTAAATCCTACAGAACAGCCAGTCCCATTCGGGCAGTCAATCTTGATAAGCCAGATAAAGGATTTGGGATGGGAGACAGGGCTTCCGTGGTGGCGCAGTGGTAAAAAATCCACCTGCTAGTGCAGGAGATGCAAGAGCCAAGAGTTCGAGCCCTGCGTCAGGAAGATCCTCTGGAGAAGGAAATGACAACCCACTCCAGTATTCTCGCCTGGAAGATCTCGTGAACAGAGGAGTCTGGTGGGCTACAGTCCATAGGGTCACAAAGAGTAGCTGAGAACGGATGAGATGGGGGTAGGAGACAAGAGAGAATACAATTTAGATTTGACTTTCATCCTGGGAGGCAGCAGCTTGATGGAAACATCACGGGTTTAGCAATCAGATCAGTGATAATTACCATCCCAAGAATGCCAGGTAATGGCTCTGGGTCCTTAACCTTTCTGAGCATGGATAGTATGGGAACAATGTCTGCATCAAAGGTTGTTGTAAGGACTTACACAGAGCACGCTCCTAGAAAATTGTGGCATTCCTGTCTCTTCTTCTATGAGTTATGAACACAGGTTTAGATAAAACTCACATAAATCCACCTCTAGAAAGGGACATTTGGTCACTTGGAATGCTTAAACAAACTCTAACCCCCCTAAAAGGAGTCCAAAATTTCTGCTCAAGCATCTCTAGTAAGAGGGAATTTCCATTTCCAGAAGGAAGTCCTCTTTTTAAAAAAATTTTGACTGTGCTACATGGCATGTGGGATCCTAGTTCCCCGCCCAGGGATCGAACCCACAACCCCTGACTGGAAGCACAGAGTCTCAACCACTGGACCTCCAGGGAAGTCCCATAGAAAGCAATATTTTAATCTTCTGATAATTATTTTGGAAAGTCCTTTACCTATATGTCTCAGTTTGAGCCCCTAGATCCACAGAGAATAAACTAGTCTAATCACTTCCACGGGAAGCACAATACTTTTCTTCCTAACATGATATGCAACTTTCTCCCATCATTCTGATGGCTGTTTCTTTGAGAGTTTATAGCAGAGAACTGTCATCTAGCTACCTAAATCCATTCTTCCATCCCTTTGTTACTATAGAATTATAGTTAGGTAGCTTTAGTTAATTAGCTGAGCCCCCTTTCCCAGCCTGTCATGCAGTGAGGTATGGGTATACCGGGTCACAGTGAATGTGAACAGAGAAGTTCCAATTCTTGGTCAGCACTTCAAGACGGTGGAAATGTCCTTCCTCTGCTCCCTCAGTTGTAACCTGGTCATTGTGGTAACCCTGTTTCAACACCATTGTTGTCGGGTCGTTAATTCATGTCCAACTGTTTGTGACCCCATGGCCTGTAGCCTTTCAGGTTCCTCTGCCCGTGGGATTTCCCAGGCAAGAATACTAGAGTGGGTTGCCATTTCCTTCTCCAGGGCATCTTCCCAACCCAGGGACTGAACCCACATCTCCTGCATTGGCAGACAGATTCTTTACCACTGAGCCATCAGGGAAGCCCTAGCAGATGATAATGCCCTGGTGGATGATGAAGCAATGATTGTGGAAGGAACCTGGTTCTCCAACTGACCACATGGAACAGAGCCACTTACCATCTTAGAATACTCACCTGGGACTGTTAATGCGAGAGAAGCAAGCTTCTTTGTTCCTTAAGCCACTGACTCAATAGATCTCACTGTATCAGCTGCTAAGTCGTGCCTGACTCTTTGTGACCCCTTGGACTGCAGCACACCAGGCTCTCCTAGTAGACCCTAACTAAGACAGGTCCTCTTCAGGTGTTCCCAAGAAATGGTGCAATAATCAGGTGGTGGTATGGTTTCACTAGAGCAAAGACACTTATTTTTCTTTTGCCAGATACTATCGCATTTTATGAAAGGAATCTAAGACTAATTATTCCTGTGTAGTCACATCATATTGGCTGTGAAAAGTGAAAGTCTGACTCTTTGCGACCCCATGGACTATATAGTCCATGAAATTCTCCAGGCCAGAATACTGGAGTGGGTAGCTTTTCCCTTCTACAAAGGATCTTCCCAACCCAGGGATGGAACCCAGGTCTCCTGCATTAGCAGACAGATTCTTTACCAGCTGAGCCACAAGAGAAGCCCAAGAATACTGGAGTGGGGTAGCCTATCCCTTCTCCAGTGGATCTTCCCGACTCGGGACTTGAACTGGGGTCTCCTGCATTGCAGGCGGATTCTTTACCAGCTATCAGCTTTACCAGCCCTTTACCAGGGCTCTATCAGGGAAGCCCTGGCTGTACAGTAAGCTAATATCTCAAAACACTTTTTCCCGTGTTGTTGCTAAACTACATAGCCTCCAACCTGTACTTGTGGAATGGGTTTTTGGATGCAAAGGAAATCCCTTATACTTATCATCTTTATTAAACCTCAACTTGACAGAATCCATCCTTCTAGTTTGCCAAGATCCTATTGTTTTCTGGTTGTCAGCCACTCTCTTGGTTCCTCCTCTCAACTTCCAGTGATCCATATTTTTAAGCATCATGCCAGCTATAGCCTTTGATTAGCTTCATTTCTTCTTTTGATACTTGGATTAAGGAATAAAATACCTTACATATATTTTTCCTGCTAAAATGAACCTAGAGTTCTCAGTCTACAGCTTAACAATATGATTATGATCCCCTGTGATGCAAGTAATACTCATAGGGTTGCCCCTGACATGGTGCCTTACCAGACAGTACAAAAACGCCGGTGAACATCACTATGCTGGGAACATACTCAGTTCAGAGCCTCTCTTCCCTATCCTGCAGGTGATGTCAAAACCTTGTCCACCCACAGGGGTATACTGCTTATTTCTAAATGGAAAAACGGTCCAACTCTTCTGCTTCTTGGCAAGTGAGTTTCTTTTGTTCCTTTCTCATTTGTAGACATACATCTGCAGACACAAACTTATTAAAAAGTGCGTTACCATTTTAATTATCTGTCATCTGTAAATGGACACATTAATGTAGCAGGCTAATTAAAAATTAACAACGCAGCATCACTCCGAAGCTAAAAGCCAAGTTTTAGCTTCTAGTGACTGTTTGAGATTAGAGTACAGTTACTGAATAAAAATCGTCTGATTCTCTTTAATTTAGTAGAAATGAAGGAGGTGATGAAACTTGCCAGAGGTAGCTGGAATTCACACATGAGTTACCTTACATTTCTGTGTGTTTCTGTTGCCAAACATGATGCCAGAGCTGGCCGAATCCTGGGTGGGAGGCGGAGTCTCGGACTTGGACCTGTTCCGAGACCCCTGCGGGGCTCTGCGCTTCTGTAGAGCCACTGCCTTCCCTTGCCCTTGGGCCTCACTGTAGCCTCTTGAATCCCCAGGCTTATTAGGAAGTTTCCAGCTGGTTGTGCCCAGGACTCCAGTGCTAGGCCAACTTAAGCTAGTGCCCCTCAGCAGGTAGATGTGATCCATACCCAGAGGATCAAAAATATGCCGAGCCATCAAAGACATGATGGCCTGTGTCTTGAGTCCTGTTGGAGTGAATTCAGCATCACCAAATTTTAGGAGTAGAATGAACTCCAGAGATCCTCGAGGGATTTAGTATGTTTCCATAAACTAAGAACCTTATCAACCATGCCTGGAGCAGCATGGAGTTTCCATAAAGCATGACCTCTAAACTCCAGCTGTCATCTGTTAGATTCTTCTAATTTCTCTTCCTTAGCCTCAGAGAAAAACACTTAAAAAATTGACCCATGGTGACTACTTAGGAAGTTCTTTCCATTTTAGGGCCTCTTCCACATCTATCTGCATAGCTTCTTTAAGTGTCTTATTTTGTTATCTGAATAAAACGGTGTGGGAAATAGTAACTACCTGTGGTTTCCACTGAAGCTGTGCCTTTTTCCACTAGCCTGTCTTTTCTTCACCTTGTTTTCCCATCCAGTTCCCACATGCTTCTCTGTAGACAGGGCAAAACCACCATGGTTCCTTCTCAGCCAGAAGAAAAACATTTCATCTTTAACAGTTTTTGCATCGGATGACGTACATATCCAAAGCCTAATCTGGTCCTCCTCCTATGTTCGCTTGTCTTAGTGAATGGCACTGGTATGAGTTTTTAGCTCAGAGATTATTTCTTCAGCCATGTCCAATCTACCAATAAGCCCATCAAAGGCATTCTTCATTTCTGTTACAGTGTTTTTTTGTTTTTTAAATCTCTAGCAATTTTTTTGATTCTTTCATAGGATTTCCATCTCTCTGCTTACATTGCCCATCTGTTCTTGCGTGTTGTCTACTTTACCCATCAAAGTCCTTAGTATATTAATCATAGTTGTTTTAAATTTCCTGTCTGATAATTTCAACATCCCTACCATGTCTGGTTCTGATGCGTGTGTGTTCTGCTTGTAATTTTTCCTTGGTGGGTGGACATGATGTACTGGGTAAAAGAAACTGCTGTAAATAATCCTTTACTAATCTGATGGTGACGTGTGTGTGTGTGTGTGTATGTGTGTGTGGCAGGTGTGTATGTATGTGTGTACGTATGTGTGTGTATGTGTATATGTGTGTATATGTGTGTGTGTGTGGTGGGTGTGTTCTATCGTCCTGTGACTAGGTAGATCTCCGTGTTTTTAGCTCCTGTGTCTGTTAACTGTGAACTTTGCAAGCGTTTCTGCTTTTTCTTCCCCCTTTAGTGTGGCCGAATGGCTAAAGCAGTCTGGAGTTGGGTATTTCCCTTCCCCCAGGTCAGTTAGGCTCTGATCATATCCCAGCAGGTTAGGTCTGGTTAACTAGTTGCCCTTACGGGCAGGCTTTGTTGAGAACACAGTGCTCTGACTTGTTTCACAATGGTTTCTTTCCTCCTCTGGCTGGAGGCACAAGGAGATTTTTTTTTTTTTTCCCTCTGATGTTTATTGTGGGAATCTGATCAAGCTCCTGGAGGTAAGTCTCACCATAATTGGGGCCCCTGTGTGACTGGCTCACCCTGGAGTTTTTAACTCTTGGAGCTGTTCACTCCACGTCTCCAGCAACTCACGACAGTTCAGATTTTCTAACCCCACCACTGGCTTCCATAGGTTTCTTTATTTCTTCTTCTTTCCTTCCTATAATTTATTGAAAGCTGTATTATAAAAAAGAATTCTTTTTAAAAATTCAGCTTGATATGGTGGATTTCTGTTTTTATTTTTTATTGGAGGATGATTGCTTTACAATGTTGTGCTGGTTTCTGCCGTACAACAACATGAATCAATGTTGATTCAACAATGCGAATCAGCCATAAATATATACATAGACCCCCTCTTTCTTGAGCCTCTCCCCTCACCCATCATCCCACTCCTCTCGGTCATCACAGAGTGCCAGACGGGGCGCCCTGTGTTATGCATCGGCTTCCCACGGGTTATCTCTTTCACACATGGCAGTGTCTATATGTCAATGCTCCTTCCTCAATTCGTTCCCCCCTCTCCTTCCCCTGCTGTGTCCACACGTCTGTTCTCTACGTCTGTGTCTCCATTCCTTCCCTGTAAATAGGTTCATCAGTACCATTTTGCACAGGTTTCTGCTCGCAAGTTTCTGGCCCCATAAGCCGAACTGCCCTGTCTTGGTGCAGCAGTTTGCTCCATATGCCCCCTCTCTCATATGGATCCAAGAAGAGTTGGCGATTTTTCAGCCTGTTCAGCTTGCTACTTGTTGTTAGAATGGACTGGGAACCCTCAAGCTCCTTACATGTAGAACTGGAAACTGACAGTCCTCCTGTTGCGAATTTTTAATGAGTTTGGAAATCCATCTAGTTGTGTGATTCATAAACGAATCTCATCTCCAGATCACCTCCTGAGCCTTTTGACACTTACCTCCTAAATATCCCCTGGACTGTTCCCCTTCCCTCCTTTATTGGCTCCACACTGATCAAAGCCACCTCACTTCACTGCTCTCAGCACCCCCAGTGTGGACCTCCAGTTCCACACACTGGAGCCAGAGCAATACTTCCAGAGCAGAAATCTCTGTATTACTAACCCTCTTTCGAAACCCTTGTGGCCAAAGGATAGTGAGGCCTTGCCCATGGAAAGCCCCTAAATGGACAGAGAGAATTTCCAGATTCTGCAACAAAGATGCAGAAAAGTCTTAAATATAGCCCAGCAGGAATTTCATCACTCAGGACTGGGTAATGTGGACTTCTGAGTGGGCAGAATTGTTGCCTTACCCGGGTGGGCAAATAAATACTGGAAGGCTCATGGTTCAGGGCCTTTCATACTTAAAGGACTGGTCTCTCTGACAGGCTGCTGACCACAGTTGATACCCTGAGAAGCAGAGAGGGAGACTCAGGAGGTGTCTTTTTTTAAGTCTTCATTGAATTTGTTACAGTTTTACTTCTGTTTTCTGTTTTGGATCTTAGCTCCCGACCAGGGATAGAACACATACCCCCTGCATTGGAAGGTGAAGGTTTTTTTTTATAATTAAATTAATTAATTTATTATATTTTTGGGCTGTGCTGGGTCTTGGTTGCTGCGTGGGCTTTTCTCTAGTTGCAGAGAGCAGGAGCTAATCTCTAGTTGTGGTTCACGGGCTGCTTGTTGCTGGGGCTTCTCTCATTGCAGCGCATGGGCTCAGCAGTTGTGGCACACAGGCTTAGTTGGTCTGCGGCATGTGGTATCTTCCCGGATCAGGTATCGAACCTGCATCTCCTACATTGGTAGGTGGATTCTTTACCAATGAGCCACCAGGGAAGCCCCCAGGAGGTGAAGTCTTAACCACTGGATCGCCAGGGAAGTCCTAGGAGGTGTCTTTTGTCCATGTTGTTCTTATATGCCCCATGATGCTTCAAAGTGCTTGTGAGGGGAACTGGATGGGGCCCACAGGTTTCATGGTTCCTACTCACAAGCCCAGCCCTCATTCCATGGCCTAAGAAGCCTTTCAATGATTTCTCATGGCTCTTAGGATAAAGCAGACTCTTCAGCTGTGGTCCCTGGCTGGGTTTTCAGGTTCCTATCCTGCCCTGCTTCCCCTCCCTCCCTCTCTCCAGATCCAGTGACTTCCCGGTTCTGTGTACCTGCCACTCTCTCCCACCTGAGCTCTTCTTTTAGTCAGGGATACTTCTTTCTGCTTTCCTCAGCTACATCACTTGCACGCATCTTTATGATCTTAGCTCAAGGACCATTTCTTCAGAGAAGATGTTCCTGAGCTGTCTAACTACTCAAATCCCAGGGTAGGTTTTTATAGCATCTTGTATCTTTTCCTAACATTGGTCACCATTGTAGTTTGCATGTGTTGCGTGCTAAGTCACTTCAGTTGTATCTGACTCTGTGTGACCCCATGGACTGTAGGCCCCCAGACTCCGCTGTCCATGGGGAGTCTCCAGGCAAGAATACTGGAGTGGGTTGCCATGTCCTCCTCCAGGGAATTTTTCTGACCCAGGGATTGAACCCATGTCTCTTATGTCTCCTGCATTGGCAGGTGGGTTTTCTACCACTAGTAACACCTGGAAAGCCCTGTAGTTTGTATAGCTTTTGATTATTTGATCAGTATCTGTTGCTCCATGAAGGCGAAGACAATGGCTTGTTTTGCTTATTTTCATTTCCTCTGTGCCTGGCTTGGTGCTTAGCCGTGGGAGGCACTCAACAAATGTAATGAGTGAATGAGTGAATGCCCTTGTATTGGTTATAAAGAGGAATCATTGCATAACTGACATTTTCTTTCCTTTTTTTTGGATGGGGTTTGGCTGTTCATCAGAAAGTATTTATTGAGCTTGTATGAGGCAGAGAGTATTGTTTGTTGCTGTATTTTTTAATAGTCCCATGGTATATGGTATGTGAATTCTGTGCTGTGATTCCAAGGAAGACAAATAAGGTATACAAATAAGGTGAAAGAGGCTGATCTTCTTCATCTTCTTTATGCAATATGCTAGCATAAAAGAAGTAACCAAAGACCAACAAACAAGTGATGAAATCGCTTCCAAAAATAACACAAGTTAGTGATGGAGCTCAGAGTGATGGAAGGAAAGTTACCAACTGTTCCCTCTCCCTTCAGCCACTTTGTACATTTCTGTTAAGAGTTTCTCTGTTCTAGGTAAGTGTAGTGTGACCTGGGGACACATGGCGAGTAGTACGGAGTGAGTTTTACATAATGCATTGCAGGCAGCCAGTGAAAGTTGCTGTAAGTTTCTCTCACCGGGAGAGAGAGAGAAGCCATTCTCCAGCAGGGCCCTGGAGAGGGTCCCCATCTGCAGGCCTGTGACCCAAAACAAAGGGAACAGTTGTCTCATTCCCCTTCTATAGGCTGCTGCTGGTTTAGAGGCATGCCCTGTTTTCACCACTCATTAGCATGGACTCCATGTCCTTACTGAGTGGTTGTGCAATAGCAAAAGTGATTCAAGGGGAATTTAAGCCAGAAGGCTTGTTTACCAAATGTTAACTTTGGTCTGAGTACCGAGGCACTGATGTGTGCCATATGCAACAACACAATTTTGTTGGCCAGAGCAGGCACTGTGTAGACAAACCTCCTCCTTCCTGGGAAGGAGGTTTGGCTGGTACAGAAGAGCCTGGAATGAAGGCTGAGCCTGAAGCCCTCCCTGATGGCCAGGGGAACTATAGTGAAGCAAGGACTCACTTTGTAAATATCTGATGCCTGTTGAACAGCATGTGTGTCTTACTGGAGAAATGCTCGGCATGCTGTTGTGCTGATTGTTAAACCAGTTGCTTAAGAAAACACACACACACACACACACACACACACACACACACACACATTTATTCCAGACGTCTACTGGAAACCCAGTGTAATCTCATTTGGACTTGATTTCCAGGGATGGTAATAGACTATCTCTTCACACTTCACCTTTATTAAGTATTTTGGAGATCATGAAATTAACCTCTCAAATAGTTTTAAAAAACCCCAAATCACTCATGATTCAGCCCCGGATTAATACCCTTTCAAAAGATGTGGATGAAGAAGTGAACCAAGGGAAGTGGGAATTTGTGAGGTACCGGAAATGTGGAGTTGTGAGAATTTTAATATCAAAAGGATCAGTCATGGGTTTGAAAATATTTTTAATAGATTCTATTTTGTAGTTTTAGGTTCATAGCAAAATTGAGCAGAATTTTCCCATATATCTTGAATATGCAGAGCCTCTGTCCTTCTGGATCAGTCATGGACTTTGAAACATAAGATAATGGGTAGGAAATGGCCTTTTATTGGCTGTCCAACATCAATGCCCTTCCACAGCATCCTGATTTCACTGGAAAGAAATGTCCTTCCCCCATGGATATTGTCCTCATGGCATAGAGAAGACATCTCTTTGTCTAAGCTGCAGGGGTCCCCAACCTCTGGCATCTAATGCCTGATGATCTGTAGTGGAGCTGATGTAATAATAATAATAGACATAAAGTGCACAATAAATATAATGCACTTGAATTATCCCAAAGCCACCCCCGACCCCCCGCCCCAGTCCATGGAAAAATTGTCTTCCACAAAAGTAGTCCTCTGTGCCAAAAATGTTGGGGACAACTGCTCTAAGGAACCTGAAAGGAACCAACCCCTCCCTCTCCCTGGGAGTCGGATGGCACATGATCTGGGCTCAACCAATCAGACTCACTGCCTCAGGAACTGGAATCTTGACAAAGTGTTGAGAGGACATGAGAAAGGGGCCACAGGGAGGGACCTGAAGAAGTGACCCAGCAACCACCACACTGGGTGGCCGTGGTTCTTCTTTTACCTGGTCTTCTGGAAACCCTCGGTTCCTGCCGATTTTAATGGTTTAATGCCTACAGCCCCTTGTCGATTCTCTGAGCCCTCACGTCCTTCCAAGAAATGGCTTTGGCTTAAGATTGTCAGAGATGTTGTTGTTCAGTTGCTGAGTCATGTTGACTCTTTGTGACCCCATAGACTGCAGTATGCAACGCTTCCCTGTCCTTCACCATCTCCTGGAGTTTGCTCAAACTCACATCCATTGAATCAGTGATGCTATCTAACCATCTCATCCTCTGTTGCCCCCTTCTCTTCCTGCCTTCAATATTTCCCAGCATCAGGGTCTTTTCCAATGAGTCGGCTCTTTGCATCAGATGACCAAAGTATTGGAGCTTCAGCTTCAGCATCAGTCCTTCCCATGAATATTTAGGGTTGCTTTCCTTTAGGACTGACTGGTTTGATCTCCTTGTGGTCCAGGGGACTCTCAAGAGTCTTCTCCAACACCACAACTTGAAAGCATGAATTCTTCGGTGCTAAGTCTTCTTTATGAGTTGCTGACTAATATGCAAATGGTAAATTAGTAAGAAGGTTGTTGAGATGGTAAGACATTAAAAAAGGACTCAAGAGTGTACCCTCAGGAGGAAACGGCAGGGCTGGGTAAATTTGGGGCCAGAGTCAGAGGGCGCTTTTGGGTCAGGTTTTCACGAAAATGAGAGAAATGAGCGATGGGAAACTTTTCAGGTTTCAAGGTAGACTTCAGAGTCAGAATAAAGCTACGTTACCTTCCCACACTGAGTCATCAAGGACATAGAGGAAAACAGCACTACTGTGGCAGCAAGACAGAAAAGGCAACTTTTTTCATAGTGGAATCAATATGGAAAATGATACATCGTGTTCAGAATAATTCAAAAAGTGAACCTCTTCCAAAAAAAAAAAAAAAACTAAAAATAAAAAAAAGGACTTCCCCCAAAGCCCAGTGATTAGAACTCCATGCTTTCACTGCCAAAGACCTGGGTTCAACCCTTTGTTGGGGAACTAAGATCCCACGAGCTGCGAGGTGTGGCAAAAAAAAAAAAAAAAAAAGTGAACAGAGGAAGGTGAGGCAACACAGAGATAAGCAAGCAGGAAGCAGCAACTACCTCCCACCCCTGTCTGGAAGGACAAAAGAAGGAGGTGGTATAACTATGGTGGGACATGGGTGGGACATGGGTGGGGGAGATTCCTGCACTGTGAAGGCAAGAACTTTGGAGAGACATCCTGACGGGTGGGAGCAGGACTTGCAGTAGATGTAGCAGGAGATGCAATAACTCCCAGAGGTGCCATTTCCATGGTCCAGAGAGAAGGTAGAAAATGCTCTGGCTTCTCCTCCCATCCTGCCTTCTGGTCTTCTAATGCCTGCCATTGGCTGAACCCTGCTGGTAACCAGGTGATGGGAATCTGGAAATTTCAGCCTGCAGGGAAAGGCAGATGAGAGCCAATAAACAATGACCCCACTGAGTAGAAATGGGGTTGTCTAGCCAGAGAGGCCTCATAATATTCAAAGAAGACCTGGAGAGGAGTCATATAATATGAGTGAAACTAGAGCTGTCTGGAAAAGACTGCTCCTATTAATTTCCTAACAAATGATCACAAATAGATTGGCTGAAAACATTACAAATTTATCCTTTCACATTCTGGGAGTCAGAAGTCTAAAATCAGTTTCACTAGGCTAAAGTCAGAGTGTCACCAGGGCTGATTTATTCTAGAGGCGTCAGAGGAAGATCTATTTCATTGCCGTTTTCAGCTTCTAGAGGCTGCCTGCATTCCTTGGCTTGTGGCCCCTTCCTCAAATCACTCCAACCTCTTCCTTGCATCATCACACCTCCTTCTTTGGCACTCACCTTCCACCTGCCTCTAGTAAAAACTCTTTTTAATTCCGTTGAGCCTATCTGGAAAATTTAGGATCATCTGTCCATTTCAAGACCCTCAGCATATTCATATCTTCAGAGTCCTTGTTGCCATATAAGGTCACATATTCGAAGTGTCCAGGCTTAGGATATGAACATCTCTGGGGGCCATTACTCAGCCTACCACATGTGAACACTTGGAGCTGAGTCAAAATATGGGTCTTCCTTGGGACTGGGAATAGTCATTTGTTTTACAGCTTGAGTCCTGAGACCTTGCTCCTCACAGTGAAACAAGACACATCGCACTTTGCACATGTACTGTACCGCTGTAGAATTGACATCTCAGAGGAGAAGGAAGTTTGAGTGGGACTCTCAGGGGGACGTTGTTTGGATTAAACATTCTCTTTGGTCCCTTTTCAGCTGAGTCACCCAGTTCAACATCAGGGACAGAATGAAACCACCTGCAAGGCCACTTCCTTTGCTTCATTTCCTCTTGTCTCAAACCAGCTCTAAAGTTGCAACCACACAGCATGAAGAAGGTGTGAGAGGAGTGCAGAATCTAATTGGACCTGCCAGGAAGTGGTATGGTCTACAAATAATAAGAGAATCTAGAATTCAATAAGGTACATAAGAAAATAGCTTAGCCTGGGTAAGGGTTTGAAAACTTGAGATCATCACATAAGGGACTGGCATAAAGCATGACTTTAAACCTGGATCGACTCAACTCATCTGCAGGATATAGGATTTGATGTCTTTTATTGTCATAGAGTCTATCCCCAAAAGGCTCAGGATGTCTTTCAGTGACTCAGAAAGAATCCCCTTAGATTTATTCATCCCCCATTCCTGCCTACTGACTTCAGATCTATGATCAATAAGCAATCTCAGGCTCCCTGAGATGATGATCTTGTTGTGGTCACTGGCAAGGCAATTACCTCAACTCTCTATAGGAAACTATAAGATGAGAAGAACTGAAAGCAGAGATGACAAACCCATATATGAACACATGCGTGCTAGGTATGGGAGTATTTCATTGATGCTTGATAATAAAAGTACATGTGATATCTTAGAGAATTTAGTATATTAGAGAAACTGCCAGCTTAGTCTTATGCACTTGATTTAAAATGTATAATTGGTTTTAGGCTTGCCTTTTAAGTAAAAAGCATAAGAAAAATGGACCTCGCTTGTAAGTGGTATTATACTGTTTAAAAGGACTTACATTTTAATTCACTAGATGGACAAAAGTTTCTAATGATACTTCTGGTTGTAAGTCTTCCCTTTAGGCATTTGAAGGGCTTAAAAAGCAATCAAATACAGTATTTTAAAATTAATTTCTTTAATTAATTTATTCTATAATTAATGAAGTTTAAAAATTTTAAAGGAGGAATTTCCTGGTTGTCCAGTGGTTGGGTCTTGGCATTTTCATCTCAGGAGGCATGGGTTTGATCCCTTGTCTGGGACCTAAGATCCCATAAGTGGCAAGGCATGGCCAAATAAATAAGTAAAATGTTTAGAGGGATCTGATTAAGTTTGTAAATGGGATTTATTGTTAGAATGTTCAGTGTGAATGTATCAAGTACCCATCAAAGGCCTTCTTGTTTTTATTTTACACAATTTACCAGACTTATAAATAGCCTAATAAGATTTTTAGGTGAAACCTCAGGCCATAATGTAAACAACATTTTAAATTTATTAATCAACTAGTTTAATTTTATAGGCTTCCCAGGTGGCTCAGTATTAAAGAATCTGCCTGCCAATGCAGGACATGTAGGAGACGAGTTCGATCCCTGGATCGGGAAGCTCCCTTGGAGAAGGAAATGGCAACCCACTCCAGTATTTTTGCCTGGAGAATCCCATGGACAAAGGAGACGGGCGGGCTACAGTCCATGGGGTCGCAAAGAGTTGGACACGACTAAGCATGCATGCACATCAGTAGTTTAATTTTAAACTTGATAACTGTAAATATTATTTTCTGTGCACCATTCCAATATCAGAATACTCACACTGACAGCTCACAAACCTATATGGGAAAGCTCAGGGTTGGATTAGCTTGGAGTTCTCTCCAGCAGAAAGCAATTTAACTAGGATTACACAGATGGAGATTTTGAGAAGGCTGCCCAACATATAACTTTTCATGTTGGAGATTTCTGATATGCTGCAAATCACATATCTACTTCCAAGTGTGGCCTTCAATTCATCCATACCATTGTCACCTCAGTGTCAAGACCTGCCATTCTCTTCTGAATTGATTTGTTTGGTTGGTTTTCCAGCCACCCCCAAAACAAACTTGGTTCTCAAACTCTCTCCTTTCTCATCATGCTTCTACTCTGTAGGACTGGGACTGTTTGCCTTTCAGTTTTGCCATGAAGTCTGTAGCACAGAGATTGATTCAGTTCTGCATCTCTCTCTCCAAATTTACAGCTTGTTTATGATTTCCTACTTTGCATCTATTAGATTGTTGTCTTTTTTTCCTCATCCTCCTATCCGATTCATGACATTTTGCTTTGCTTTGGAATCAGTCTCTCAGGAAGTACTTGGTGAGATTTTGTGTTGATGACATTAGATGAATGTGAACAGCATTTTGTGTTGCAAAGGAAAAAGGATTGCATTTGTGTATTTTGGATTAATGCAAGGAAAGTGAGCTTCTGTATGATTGTGGGGTGAAAGTGACAGGATCTTGTCTAATTTTTAAGGCAACAGGGAAAACAAATTTAGACTGAAATAGCCAGAATGGAGCTGAAAGGCATCCTATTACCTGAGCATTAGGGCAGAGAGCTAATCAATCTCAGACAGCCCCGCCAGCTCACATTTTCCAGGTCATCTGTCTTATCACTCCATTGTGTAACTCAGGACAATTCATAGCCTGCTCATGGTCATTTTGTGTTTATGTTTTTCAGAGTATGTGCTGAAAAGCTCAAATTCAGCTGATTTTGCTGAGTTCCTCATGTGTGCATTTGTCTTCTTTTTTGGCCTTGATTATTTTGCAATAGGAAATTTACTCTGACTTTAGAATCCCGACTTAGGAGGGTAAAAGTTGGGGATCTCACTTGAAATTGATACAAAATATACAAATATAGAGGGGCTTTCTCTATGGCTCAGAGGGTAGAGAATTCATCTGCAATGCAGGGGACACAAGAGATGCAGCTTTAACCCCTGGGTCGGGAAGATCCCCTGGAGGAGGAAATGGCTACCCACTCCAGTATTCTTGCCTGGAGAATCCCATGGACAGAGAAACCTGGTGAGCTATAGTCCATGGGGTCGCAAGAGTCAGACATGACTGAATACACACACATACACACACACACACACACACACACACACGCATATAAATATAGAGTGAATGATGAAGTCTTAGGGGCATTAGCTTCATCTTCATCTGGGAAAATTGATCCACATTATTTCCACACTCAAGATACCCTCACATTTATGATAAGGCACCCCCAAATGAACTGCTTTTTCACAGGGAGCTTGTGTTTACATACGAGACATGAATAGTTCAGGAGATTGTTGTTTAGTCGCTCAGTCGTGTCTGGCTCCTGCGACCTCGCAGACTGTAGCCAGCCAGGAACCTCTGTCCAGGAAATTTCCCAAGTAAGAATATTGGAGTGGGTTGCCATTTCCTCCTCCAGGGGATCTTCCCAATCCAGGGGTCGAATCTGCATCTCCCACATTGGCAGGCAGATTTTTTACCACTGAACCAGCAGGAAAGAGCAGGGACTGCAGATAAAACAAGAAAACAAGATAGGCCATGAGTTAGTAACTGTTGGGGTTGGGTGATGGGTTCATGAGGGTGCATCGTACTGTCTACTTTTGTTTACGTCTGGAAGACTCTGATGCTGGGAAAGACTGAGAGCGGGAGAACAAGGGAGCGGCAGAGGATGAGATGGCTGGATGGCATCACCAACTCAACGGACATGAGTTTGAGCAAACTCCGGGAGTTGGTGATGGATAGGGAGGCCTGGCGTGCTACAGTCCCTGGGGTCGCAAAGAGTTGGGACATGACTTAGCAACTTAAGAACAACATCAAATTAACATAAACTTTACTTTTTCCCTACTGCTCAGAATATAGTTTAAACTCCCTGACAAATTTATCACTCCAAGCACTTCTCTGGTGCCCAGTGGCTAAGACTCCACGCTCCCAATGTAGGGGGCCCAGGTTTGATCCCTGGTCAGGGATTTAGATCCCACATGCCACAACTAAGATCCAGCACAGTCAAATAAATAAACAAATATTTTAAAAATAGAATAAATGAAAAGTCATTTTCACCAAAAAAGTCAATTTTGTTCAAGAAAAAAACAAAAATTATCACTTCATGTACTTAGGAGAACGTATTCTTTGGGAAAACCATAAATCATGGTTTAAAATTTTTAAAATTATAGCCCATAACTAATTTACAGTCTTAAAAATAATTTGCATATGGTAAAGAAAATCTGTATTTTAAACAATTCTTATCAAATCTAAAAATTTCCTCTAACCTCTTGTTAGCTGTGGCAAAAACGGGGTAAATTTTCACTAAAATTCTCATTCTCTTCTTCCTTGGCTACATTTCTTAGACTTTTTGCCTCTGGGTGGGGCAGTATGACTAGTGGCTTTTGAACTGGAGGTGTCACCCGCAGACCAGGCAGTTAAAAGTTGGGGTGCTCTTCCTGTGCAATCTTTTCTTTCAGTTCAGTTCAGTTGCTCAGTCATGTCTAACTCTTTGCGACCTCATGAACCACAGCACGTCAGGCCTCCCTGTCCATCACCAGCTCCCGGAGTCCACCCAAATCCATGTCTATCGAGTTGGTGACGCCATCCAATCATCTCATCCTCTGTCGTCCCCTTCTCCTACCCTCAATCTTTCCCAGCATCAGAGTCCTTTCCAATGAGTCAGCTCTTAGCATCAGGTGGTCAAAGTATTGGAGTTTCAGCTTCAGCATCAGTCCTTCCAATGAACACCGAGGACTGATCTCCTTTAGGATGGACTGGTTGGACCTCCCTGCAGTCCAAGGGACTCTCAAGAGTCTTCTCCAACACCACAGTTAAAAAGTATCTTTGGCGCTCAGCCTTCTTTATAGTCCAACTCTCACATCCATACATGACTACTGGAAAAACCATAGCCTTGACTAGACAGACCTTTCTTGACAAAGTAATGTCTCCGCTTTTTAATATGCTGTCTAGGTTGGTCATAACTTTCCTTCCAAGGAGTAAACGTCTTTTAATTTCATGGCTACAATCACCATCTGCAGTGATTTTGGAGCCCAGAAAAATAAAGTTAGCCACTATTTCCACTGTTTCCCCATCTATTTGCCATGAAGTGATGGGACCAGATGCCATGATATTAGTTTTCTGAATGTTGAGTTTCAAGATCCAGTGGTGAACCTCAGTGCTCTTTCAAGATGGCAGAACCTTTGACTCAAAGGAACCTGGGCCCCTGAGTGATTGTGTGGAGCAAAGCTCCCTGCTGACACTCACTGGAGTGTGAAAGTGAAATCACTCAGCCTCTTCGCGACCCTAGGGACTATACAGTCCAAGGAATTCTCTAGGCCAGAATACTGGAGTGGGAAAATCCCTTCTCCAGGGGATCTTCCCAACCCAGGTATCAAATCCAGGTCTTCCGCATTGCAGGTGGATTCTTTACCAGCTGAGCCACCATGAGCAGTAAAAACATCTATTATGTTGAGCCACTAACATTTTGATGTCATTACTGCAGTTATTTTGCCCTGATTAAGATACTGGATAAGCATTAGTGCTTGCTTAGGAAAATGACTCTGAGTGCTGATTAACTGGCATTTTTCCCCTCCAGAATGGTTTCAATGGTCTTATGGCTCTGACAGTGTGTGGGGGAAAAAAAGCTTACACACGTCCTTGCCAACACTGACTATTATCCTATTTAAAATTTTTTTGCCAACCTATGTTTAATATAAAAGAGTATTTTATTCTTTGATTTTGCATTCCTCTCATTATTAATGAGGTCGAATATCTTATTTATATACAAGTTAACCATTCTCATTTTCTGTTCTATACATTGTTCATTCATATGGTTTGCCCATTTTTAAAACTGGGATCCCAAGTTTTTTCTTATTAATTTATGAGAGTTCCTTGAAATACTAATCTTTTATGATTTTTTGACTTGCAAATATTTTCTCCCAACATTACACTCAATTATTAAGTTTTTCTATTGTGCTGTTTGTTGAAAAGAATTCCTTAACCTTGATGTAGTCAGATCCATAGTTTTGGTCTTGCGTTTAGTACTTTTGAAGTCTCTCCTGGGAAACTATTTGTACTCCAACGTGATAGAGGTAGGATCTGACACTTTTCCATTTATATTTTTTTAAGCAATCTGGAATGTTTCTTTGTATATAGAGTGAGTGAAGTAGGCATAAACTTCATTATTCTCATTATGTGAAAAAGGCCAGAATTTCCCATAGTATTTCCCATAGAAGATGAACCACGTGAGATGTTAAGTGGGCAGCAGAAAAAAAAAGAGTTCCATGGGTAAATACATTTGAGATAGGTCTGATTAAACAATGGCAAATACACTTTTACCCTACATATTTTTTTTCGAGTCTTTAATGCACTAGTATACATTTTGAACATTCAGGGAGAATCCATAGTAGGGTTAGGCAAACTACCCACCAGTCCATGGGCCAAAACTGGCCTGTGGCCTCTTTTTTTGTACAACCTGCAAGCAGTATTTATCACATTTTTAAAAAGGTTGAGAAGAAGATGCAGCCAGGCAGGGGGAGAAGAGAAGGAAGAGGAAGGCTGGAGGGGGAAGAAGGGGAATATGTAACGGAGATCATATATAGTCCATGAAGCCTAAAATATTTGCCGTCTGGCCCTTTCTAGGAAAAGTTTTTCCATCACTAGTTCTAAAAGGTGTTCAAAAGAAATTGATCCTAGAACCTTTAGGATGAAGGTGGTCTCATGGCATTTGATTTCTGCCACACAAACACCAGGAAGCACTGACCTCAGCTAGGTCGAAACCATATTAACAAAAGCAGAAAATCTGGTGATTTTCCAATTAATCTGAATACTGTAGAGTCACAGAATTATTAAAGATTTAGCTGACCTTATTGGTCGTTCAGTCACAATCTTCTACCCAAAGTGGGTCCAATCAATAAAAACACAACTGCAGAGGAGAAACACGTCTGGAAACACCTCCACACACATTTCTTTCCCCGAAGCCATCCTGCCACCTACACTGATGCTGCAGTGTGTCTGTGCTTCTGCTTCAACCCACTCACTCTGAACTCTAAATTCTATTTTTATTTTTCCATTGCTTCGAGGTTGCTGAAAATATTGATAAACCTTCCATTTCATAGCCTTGCGCTCCTGCTTTTTTCCTGAAATTGTTTCTTAAGGGATCTATCTAAGATGGTTTCCTTCCTATATATATTTAAAAACACTTTGAAAGAGACGGATTAGAAATTATTTACTATGTAAATAACAGTAAAAAACATAGTAAAAAACAGTTATGGGGTAGGACAATGTGACAAGAATCAACACAATGGACCAGTGGATAATATGCAGAAGTTTTAAAGATATTTATCCTCTTGACTGAATAAAAGGATTCTCTGCCTTTTAGAGATGAACTTTGGGAAGAGACATGGAGAATTTAGAAAGTTCCCCTAATATGCAGCCAAAATAATTAGGTGGTTAAAAAGGAGTGTGAAGGGTATTTTGAATGTGAGCTAGACATGTATCCAAATAATGAAGTTTCAGTTCAGTTCAGCTGCTCAGTTGTGGCCAACTGTTTGCAACCCCATGGACTGCAGCACGCCAGGCCTCCCTGTCCATTGACAATACTTGGAGCTTGCTCAAACTCACATCCATCGAGTCGGTGATACCATCCAACCATCTCATCCTCTGTTGTCCCCTTCTCCTCCTGCCTAGCATCAAGGTCTTTTCCAGTGAGTCAGTTCTTCACATCAGGTGGCCAAAGTATTGGAGTTTCAGCTTCACTATCAGTCCTTCCAATGAATATTCAGGACTGATTTCCTTTAGGGTGGACTGGTTGGATCTTCTTGCAGTCCAAGGGACTCTCAAGAGTCTTCTCCAACACCACAGTTCAAAAGCATCAATTCTTCACTGCTCAGCTTTCTTTATGGTCTAACTCTCATATCCATACATGACTATTGGAAAAAACATAGCTTTGCCTAGATGAACCTTTGTTGGCAAAGTAATGTCTCTGCTTTTTAATATGCTGTCTAGGTTGGTCATAGCTTTTCTTCCAAGGAGCAAGTGTCTTTTAATTTCACTGCTGCAGTTAGCATCAGCAGTGACTTTGGAGCCCCCCAAAATAAAGTCTCTCACTGTTTTCATTGTTTCCCCATCTATTTGCCATGAAGTGATGGGACCAGATGCCATGATCTTAGCTTTTTGAATGGTGAATTTTAAACCAGTTTTTTCATTCTCCTCTGTCACTTTCATTAAGAGGCTCTTTAGTTCCTCTTTGCTTTCTGCCATAAGGGTGGTATCATCTGCATATCTGAGGTTACTGATATTTTCCCCGGCAAGCTTGATTCCAGCTTGTATTTCATCCAGCCCAGCATTCTCATGATGTACTCTGCATATAAGTTAAATAAGCAGGGTGACAATATACAGCCTTGACATACTCCTTACCCAATTTAGAAGGAGAAAAATATAAAATTTATAGTGGTGAAAACTGGCAAATACTACCTTAACCAGATGAATAAGGTTAACTTTACCAGTGATGTCCTATAACTGACGTGTACCCCCAATACAATATGATGAGAAAGGGACTTCACCTCTGTGTTATTCTTTCCAAAATCCTATAATGACAGTTTTCTCTTAAGAAAAGCAACAGACCAACCTAGATAAGGGACATGCTACAAAATCCTTAACTCATATACCTCAAAAACTATCAAGGTCAAGGGGGTGGAAAAAAAAAAACAAGGAAAACTGAGAAATTCTCAGTGTAAGACAAGAACATACGAAGGAAACATGACAACTAAATGCAAAGTGGTGTTCCAGAATGGTTCCTGGAACAGGAAAATAACTTGAAGGAAAACCTGGTGAAATCAGAATAAGATTTGGAGTTCAGTTAATAGAATGTGCCAGTGTTGGTTTCTTAATTTTAACTAATGGAGTCTCATAGTGTAGGATGGTAGCAAGTGGGTGTGGGAACTGGGTGAGGGGAGTGAATATAGGAAACCTCTGTAATATTTTTACAATTCTTGCAAATTTAGATTCTTGCAAATCTAAAACTGTGCTAAAGTACGATAAGATGTTTATTTTAAAAATGAAATTGGAGGGAGAACAGAAAACATGTGAAACAGTGGTGAATGGTGATGGTATTAGGAAGTGTTCAGTTGTGAAGTGCAGACTGAATTCTTCAGGCATTCAAAGCATAGAGAGACTAATAAGGGCTGAGATGGAAGGTTTCATGGAGCGTTGGATGGGAAAGTGAGCACCTTACAGATGAGGGGGTCACCATGAGTGGACGGAGTACTGAAGGAGTCCTGCTCAGGGACCAACAGAAATGAGCTCACCAGAGCCGTGTGGGCAGAGGTAGCAAGGAGATGGGTTTGGACAGGTGGTGTGAAGCAAGGTAGGGGTGAAGCTCCTGGATTGGAGGGGCAGCTCAGAACAGATGTGTCTGTATAAAACCATTGAGGAATTATTGGAAAGGAAAAGATCTTTATTGGCCAGAGGAGAGAAAGCATGGTTAATAGTTCTTTGCAGGCACCTTAATCATTTTAATAACTGGGAGGTACAAATCATAAATGAGAAATAAAAGTCTTGTAATAGGTAAAGTGCTTTTCTTTTCTTCAATATTTGGCCGCACCTTGAGGCTAGTGGGATCTTAGTCCTCTGATCAGGGATTGAACCCGCGCTCTTGGCAGTGAAAGCATGGATTCTTAACCACAGGATCACAAGGGAATTTCATAAAATACATTGCTATGAGGGAGAATAAGCAGCCCCTTTGCATGGGCATGATGATCTGAATGTGTGTGGTAAGGGAGACTTAAATTAGACAAGATACAGTGCCGTTTGATTGAGAAGCCATTAAGTCTTAGAATATGCCATGTGGGCTGGCATAGAATCTCTTACAGAGAAGGGCATACAGATCAGGCTGGAGGGCTGGTGTACCTTCTCGGCAGGATAACCCTTTACTCCAGGTTTCTACCAGATCTATGGCTCTGTGATTTGAAAAACAGTTTTGAAGACCTGGGTCGTGGCTCCTGGTGAAAAAAATCAATGACTGTACAGGGCTTTCCCACTTAGTTTTTCATTTTTACATTCTTAGGTCAAGCTGGTGGCTGTAACACTCAGGAAAATGATAGACTGCCCTGCTCAGAGCTGCAGGAAGTTGGAGGAGAAATACAGAGCGTGTTCCTTTGGGTGCCTGGCTCTTTGGACTGGGGCCTGTCCTATGGCATTCCTGCTAACCCGCATGGGCCTCTCCAGCTGTTGATATGATGAAACCAGTGCTTCTGATTCTGTATTTGCTCTTTGATCCAGTCACTCTTGGCTACACGTAGTCTGTTACAGAGAGCAGGAGCAGTATTTCATAGAGGCAGAGAAGCTTCCATGAACATCTGCTGAGTCTCACAAGCTTCCCGTCCCAGGGGAAGGACACCATTTCTCAATCACAGCTGCCAAGAGTTTTTGCATCCATCACATACAAGCAAGAGTTTTTCTGGTAGCTCATTTCCCTGGTATGCTTTATGGAAAAGCAAATAAAACTCTCTTGTCATCTCGACTTATATGCTCTTTCTGTTATCCACATGTTGCTGCATGTGAATAAGACATAGCTTGGGTTCCTACAGATAGAGAGAGTCATGGAGAAGATGGGGGCCTTCTGGGGGGGAGGTATTTTTATGTCCTAGCTGTGTCAGACTGATGGGGTCCTTGAGGCTGTCACAAGTGACACAAGCTGATTTTTTTCCCTTATCACACTGAGATCTCCCCTCCTGCCAACACAGCATCCTCTGGCCATCACAGAAGGCAGAAAACACTGTTATCTTTCCTCCAGTCAGAGTGCTCTTTCCCTTGCTCCCTGGGAAATGAGGTCTACCTTTATTGGTATCCTGATGTCAGGGGGAGGGTTGGTAGGAGGGGGATGGTGGGGATCAGCAAGCTGAGCTGCTTCCATAGATTCCAGCTTGGAAGAGGGGTTCAGGCTCACCATTCCCCATGGCTCCTGAGAAAACAAAATGTGAAAGTTAAAACCACCACCTACTACCCATCACTGCCTCTGTGATTCATAGACACTATAGCCTGGGAGCAGCATATATACATCAATCACTTAAATGGAGGGTAGCATTTCAATGTTTTGTTTCATCTCTAACTTCTTCTCTACCCTCTTCCCCCTCTCCACTTCCAGATGATGCTTTCACCCTTCTCTTATTACTGATATTCTCTACACCGTGTCTGAGACGATGTTCGATAAATGGAGTAAGGTTGACTCTCCATGAGAAGAGAGATGTCTATTAAGATACAGCTACAGAATTCAAGCTCTTGAGGGAAATGGAACAAAATATCAATAGAATATATTGACCACTGAATTCAGGGACCATTAAATTTGGCAAGATGGAGGCCATGGGTGGCCTTGCCTAGAGTAGTCACAATGGAGTGGTGGGGAGAGGATCTCAGTTCAGTTGGTTTGAGGAAGGCAAGCGTAAGAAGGAAGTGGGACACTGACCATGGGCTAGTCTTACAAGAGTTTTTCACTGTCAAAGGGCATGAAGTCAAGGGAGGGTTTTAGAGGCTACTAAAGCATCTCTGTCTGCCGGTGTTGATGCTCTTTGCTGATCTAGGAAAAAAGAGAGAACTGATGAGATGCAGTCGTCTCTTTTTCTTACTTTTAAAAAAGCAAAGTCCATTGAGAAGGATTCAATTTCACTTCATGGCCACTGCCCTTTCTACTAGTTTATAACTGTGTCAGGGTGGAAATCATATCTGATCCATTTCTGCGTTTCAAAAAGTGCTTGGACATCAGGTCCATCAGAGCAGGGATCAGGACTGCCTTTATTCTCATTGTGTCCATAGTGGCCAGCACCATACTTTGAGCATAGTAGGTACTCAATAAACTGTTGTGGCATTGAGTGATTGCTTAAAGAATGATTGCGTGAGCACAGGCATGAGTAGACTCGACTATCTACTTCATGGAGTTTCTATCAGAAATTTTGAATCATGAACTTCCTTCTCTCCTCTGCCTCTGTCAGTTCTAAAAACTTGCTCTCTAAAACACAGATTCATACTCAGAAAATGTTAAATTTAATATACACCTAGAAAAACAGGTTTGTTGCAAAGGAACCTACCTGTAAGTTTCAAGTTCCCAGTAGGACTGATTTTGGGGGGTTTTCCTCCATTTTAGAATATCTTTTAGTTACAGCTTTCTTTTTTTTTGGCCATGTTGTGTAGCTTTTGGGATCTTAGTTTCCCAACCAGGGATAGAACCTGGGCCCTCGCAGTGAAAGCAGCACATCCTAACCACCGGATCTCCAGGGAATCCCCTCATTATAGTTTTCTTTATGAAGTGTGTTCTCACCTGTCATCTCAACCTTTTATCAGTCCTGAAGCGAAGTGAGGGTTGGATATGACTCCCATTTTAGAAATGGGAAAGCAGAGGCCCAGAGGACTTCAATTTACTTGAGTTCACACAGCTCATTGCTGCAGATCAGGAACTTGACCTCAAATATTCTTGCCCTCCGTTTAATGAATTAGTATTTAAGTTCTCAATTTAGTAAGAGCTCTTCACCCACATCCTGTGACTCAGAGGACCCACTCCTGTTTTTCTTCCACTTGTTTCCTTTCTGTGCAAAGCAATAACAAATCTGTATTTCTCCAGGGCAGGCCATGGTTCATCAAAGCTTCTGCCAAGTGTTAACCTTTTCTAATACTTGAGGCAGATGGGACAGGCCATAATAAGACTGACTTTGCTTTGTGGGAATTGCTGGGTTGGACCAGACACACGCGTCCAGCCTGGAGGCTGAATCCTCCAGTGGCATTTAGGGTTTTGTGATGTGTGGGCTTCTGAGCAGGCAGGCAGGGGATGAAGCACTACTGTTTACCAAATCAAAGCAGACGTTCCACTCTTTGAAAGGTGAGATGGAGGCCCCTCCCCTCTGAAATCTGTTTTAAAATGTGTCAATCTGGGAAATGTAGGCTCCAGACACACACACCTGAGACTCTGTTATGCGACAAGCTTGACAAATGGGCTTCCCTGGAGGCTCTGCCTGGTAAAGAACCCACCTGCCAATGCAGGAGACAAAAGAGACTTGGGTTCGATCCCTGGGTCAGGAAGATCTCCTGGAGGAGGCAACAACGGACACAAGAGCCTATTGTATCTTCTGGGAAATGAAATAAACATAATGATAAACTAAAGACAGTGAATATTAGAGATACTAAGTTAAGATTCACTCATACATGTGTCTAGGACATTCCCTTGGTTAAGTGTTGGGCTGACATATGAGCATAATGAAGTGAAAGTCACTCAGTCGTGTCCAACTCTTTGCAACCCCATGGACTATACAGTCCGTGGAATTCTCCAGGCCAGAATACTGGAGTGGGTAGCCCTTCCCTTCTCCAGGGGATCTTCCCAACCCAGAATCAAACCCAGGTCTCACACATTTCAGGCGGATTCTTTACCAGCAGAGCCACAAGGGAAGCCTGACATATGAACACAGCGGATCGAGTTGCACAAGCTATCCAGTGTTTACAGACCAGCCAACTAATTAAAAGACTCAAAATGTGAACAACTGGATTATATTGCTGCACTCTATCAACTCCTAGAGGGATATGTGGTTCTGTTTCTTTTGTTTTTCCTTTTTTTAATTTTAGTTTTCAGTTCAGTTCAGTTCAGTCGCTCAGTCATGTCCGACTCTTTGCGACCCCATGAATCGCAGCACGCCAGACCTCCCTGTCCATCACCAACTCCCGGAGTTTACTCAAACTCATGCCCATCGAGTCAGTGATGCCATCCAGCCATCTCATCCTCTGCCGTCCCATTCTCCTCCTGCCCCCAATCCCTCCCAGCATCAGGGTCTTTTCCAATGAGTCAACTCGTTGCATGAGGTGGCCAAATTACTGGAGTTTCAGCTTCAGCATCAGTCCTTCCAATGAACACCCAGGACTATCTCCTTTAGGATGGACTGGTTGGATCTCCTTGCAGTCCAAGGGACTCTCAAGAGTCTTCTCCAACACCACAGTTCAAAAGCATCAATTCTTCGGTGCTCAGCTTTCTTCACAGTCCAACTCTCACATCCATACATGATTTACTGAGGCATAATTGACGTAAAATTGTAGGATGTGCATAGTGTACCGAATGGGGATTTGATATACATATACATTGCCTTGGGCTTCCCAGGTGGCTCAGATAGTAAAGAATCTGCCTGCAGTGTAGGAGACCCAGGTTTGATCCCTTGGTTGGGATGATCCCCTGGAGAAGGGATAGGCTACCCACCACAGTATTCTTGCCTGGAGAATTCCGTGGACAAAGGACCCTGGTGGGCTACAGTCCAGAGGGTTGAAAAGAGTTGGACACAACTGAGTGACTAACACTTTCACTTTTCATACATTGCATTGTTTCTTTATTTTTAATCTATCATAAAATAGAGTTAGCTGAGGCATTTGACATTGTCAGAAGTTGACCACTTCAGTGAAATAAGGATGTACATAAGAATATACATGCATTTCTGTATACATTTTGTCTTCACCTAATCATGTCCTTGCCTGGAGAATCCCAGGGACGGAGGAGCCTGGTGGGCTTCCGTCTATGGGGTCGCACAGAGTCGGACACGACTGAAGCGACTTAGCAGCAGCAGCAGCAATCATGAAGGAATTTAGCGGAAGAGTTGGTGATTATTGAGTTTGGATCGACTTATTTCCTCCTTCCACCCTCTTTCCCCCCACTGAACACACACTCTGTGTTAGACCCTTCTCTAAGTATTGGGGATACAGTAGTGAATACGGTGGACATGGTCCTTGGTTTTACGGAACTTAAAGTTGAGGTGGGGAGAGTATAGTGGATGGGTTGATTGGAATTATGTAGATAATTAATTATAATGTTTGTAAGTACTGTATAGAAATGTAAAGTGCTTAAACAGGGAAGACAGCAATGGATACATTCAATGTCCATTCAATGGATATGTGAGCTGAATCAACAGGGCTGGTAATTCATTCGATATGGGTGGGGGTGGTATTTGATATGGGAGGGTAAGTGAGGGGTCAAGGATGGGACTGGGTGATTAGCTGGATGGATGGTGGGGGAAGATGGAGGAGGAACAGATTAGTCAGAAAAAATCTGAGGGAAATTGAATTTTTTTCTGGGTGAAGATATCTTATACCGATCTCCCTTCCTCTCTCCCTCTCTCTGTTTCTCTCTCCAGTATCTTCCTTCCCACCCCGCACTCCCCCAAAGAAAATATGATCTCTGAAAGTGCTTTTTTGATTCCCCAAAAGAAAATTATTATCTCAATGAGCCAGGAAGACAGGTCCAGAAAAAGCCTGTTGTGCAGGCTTTTCCACTCCTGATTGTATATGGCACTCTAATCTCACCCTTTGTAGGAACCATGATGGCGATCTGCTTCTCCATTTAATGTCCTGCCAGCCTGTCTTTTCCTTGTTATGTATTATATTGTGAGCTTCCTGAAGGTGAGGGTAGCATTTTTTTTATTTACTTTTCTCCCTCCGTCTAAATAGAGCATGGCATTTAGTAGGTAACAATAATTATTTGTTGAACTGAATGATAAGACAGTTGTATGAATGCTGGCTATAATGAACTTGGGTTCTTTTATGCTTGCCTAGACTTTACATGATCTTCCTAAGCACTGTGTATTTCTGCGTGTGGCTCCTTTTAAGGAAGGGGTGTGTCTATCTTTCCAACCACTGCCTCTCCAATCCTGATATGTGGTTAAGTTCCAAAATACTTGTACAAGACCGGTGGTTGCCGGGGGGAGGAGAGTTGGGGATGAGTAAAACATGAAAAGGGGTTCACGAGGTACAAGTTTCCAGTTGCAAACTAAATAAATGACGGGGATATAAAGTATGGCATGGCGACAAGGGTCAATGAGAGTGGAGAGCGTACTTGAAAGTTGCCGAGAGAGTAAGTCCTCAAAGTTAACTTTGTGCGGTGACAGGTGGTAACTAGACTTACTGTGGCGAACATTTCACAGTATCCACAAATATAAAAGCTTTACGTGGTATACCTGAAACACTATAGTGTTATATGCCAGTTATACCTCAGTAAATTTGTTTTTTAAAATACTTGCTCCTTTTTTGAAAAGAAGAGGGCAAAGTTATTAAAAACCTCTGAAAGCATTCTGCATATTACGCAGGTAAGGGAACGACAACGACGACAAAGTATGCCCCTGATGAAACTGAAGAGCCTCAGAAGTACTGCTGAGGTTTATTTTATATATTTAGTTAATTTATTTATTTTTTGGCTGCACTGTGAGACATGTGGGATCTTCACTCCCCAACCTGGGATAGAACCATGCTCTGAAATGAGGAGTCTTAACCACTGGACTGCCAGGCAAGTTCCTACCATGGTTCATTATACAGTAGAGTGTTTTTACCCACAGCCTGACCATCTTTAGATTAGACAAGTTTGACTCAGATATTAGACCCTAAATTAATTTTCATAGTCAACAAGATTGGACAAATTTGACGTTTTGATATTCAAACCAGAAAGGATGGAGGCTTTTCTTCATTGGTTTTCCATGATGTTCCGCAGAGTCTTTGGGATTTCTTGGAAAGCTTGAGCAAGCCAGTTGGGTGGGGCTCTGACATGTTACTTCTGCCTTCACCCAGTACACCTCATCTGTATTTATTTTGTTTACATACCTGTAAAATTTCCTTTGAAGAACAAGCTCAATGACTTAAAAGGAAAAAAAAAAAACAAACCCCAATGTCAGATAACAACCTAACACTGTTCTCAAATAATTATAATATTCCTACATGTAAATTTCTTACCTGAGAATTGATGGTGGCATCTGCTTATCTTTGGGAAGCAACAGTTTGGTCTCCTAGAAAGTACACAAATCATTATCAGTTCAAACATCAGAAAATTACAGATATGCTTGTAAAATGCACGTTTCTAACCATTGCATTTTTTTCTTTTTTTTTTTTTTTAACTTGCCTGTTTTCTGGTGTAGGCTTCCCAACGACTTGCCTGTTTTCTTGTGTGTACTTTCCATTGTGAACTCTTTGAGAGCAGTAGCAATAACTTTTGTTTCTTTTGAGGTTAGCACAGTGCCTAGCACAATAAACTTATACTGAATAAATAAATGGATGTTTGGATGCATGAATGGATGGATAGATGGATCACTTTGACTAGTAGAAGAGTGACTGTGACAGAACACTAATGCCTGAGACTTGGTAACTTTTTTCTAATCCTGTCTCAGCAATCCTGTTTTGTAAGACCATGAATAAATTGATTTTTGTATCTCATTATACTAAATATAAAAATTAAAAATAGAGTGTGTTTTGCAAATTAAGGATAATGAGTCACTGTTTCTTGGGAATAGAGAGTGCATGAACAAATTAATTATAAAGTCTTATGTTATTATCATTATAATACTAATTATAAGATATAGCTGCTGTTGATGAAACTAACCCAGGAAAGAAATGTTATATGAGCAGTTGGTTCAAATTTTGGGCCAATATTCTGGTGAACAAAATTATTGTTTATGACACAGAGGACCTCAGACCAAAGTTTGACAGAATATAGGCTGTGTTGGGTTTCTGCAGATTCAGTAACAGCAATGACCTAGTAGCCAAAGGAGACATAGAAAACCAAGGCAGACTTGAAGAGGAAGAGCCAACAGTTGTGAAAGGTAAAGATTTCCATCTCTTGTCAATTGCTATGCTGGATGAATGTACGTATGTATGAATAAATTTAGTAGGACTTATTAAGTTGCTTTCCTGTGCAAGATCTAGTACTGAAGGAAATGAGAGATGAGTTACTAAGTCAAGGGAGATGAGACATAAACATATAACAAAGAAAGTATGAAGGGCCACAAGAGAAATAGTGTTCAGTGGTATGAGAATTCATGAGGAGGAGAATAATCTTACTCTAAATATTGCTTATTACTTGGATTACTTATGCCTTGGTTTTCAAATAAAAGAAAACCTTTCATCTTCTCAATAGAGCCTTTAGAATAAATAAATATGTAGAGAGTATTTCTGGCAAAGGTATGCATTCCCCAAAGAAGGAGGCCATTTTCATACACAACTGTGTTTCTTCCTTGGGACAGTCAGCTCCATTTTGCTTCCATCATGTGTTGTGAAGGCTCTTGACGTTGTGAAGTTGTCCCTGATTCTGGGTCAAAATTGAATCATCAGATTGACTGATCTCACCACACCATGTGTTTTGTATTAAAAATTTGTGTGCGCATGTGTGTGTGTGTTTAGCACAGGAAAATGAGGACTCCCCAGGCCCCACATTCTTTGTTATTCCTACATTTACCAATGTTTTCCTAATTCTGTGAAAACAATATATCTCTGATATATTCAAAGTACCTCATTTTTACAAGGCAGGGTATTAATATAATCCAGAAAGACTAAGAATAAATTGATATGTGTACTCCTCCAAAAAACAACAGTAACTTTTGACCTTCATGCAAATCTTTCCATTTGAAGGGGTTAGTTCAATTTTCAATTTAGAAAAAAAGGATAAATAGATGATAGATCTAAAAGAAAGTTTGAAGAAAAGAAGACGTATATAATCTCATCCTAACTTAATACACACTTTTTTATTTTCATGCATTTCCTTCCAGTTATTTTTTTCTTCATGTCATTACCTTCCACTCATTCCTAACTCACCCTACTTGATTCTGCTCGCACCGGGCCACCAAAATTGCTCTTATCAAGTCACCAATAGCCTCAGTGGCTTCCTTTCAGTCTGCATTTGCCTGATCTGCTGAGAGCCTTCAGCACAGTCTAGGCCCCACCTCCTTTTTCCTTATGCTCTGTGTTCCAAGCACTGTGGGTTGACTGACTTTGGGTCCACAGTGTTCTTTTTGTTAATGGTTTCTGCCTCCGTGTTCTCTGTTCTCTCTTACTTAGAACTCCTACTATCAGATCTCCTGGATTAATTCTCTAGCTTTCTAACCTTTAAAGTCTGATTTCCTGTCCCCTTTCATGGTTGGGATATTCTCTTATCTCTCTGTAGATATCGATGGTTTTTTTTTTTTTTTTTCCCTTCTCCAAGTATAGTCTTTGTTTTTTCTGAGTTACTTTTTAACTGAGTATTTATTTTGGTCTTAGTCTTTCAAGGTAATGACTGTCCAGATGTGTGCTCACTTAGATGTTTCAGTAAGTTTGTTTGCAACTGAGAGATTGGGAGCTCTGAGAATGTGGATGGTGTTGACAAAGTACTGTGGTTTGCCTGGGACTCCTAAGTTTTAATACTGAATGTCCCATGAACTAGGGAACCCCTCAGTCCTAGCTAAGGTCACCCTCTAGATGTAAGATCTTCTAGAGGGTGAACTGTCTGGAAAAGTTCCTAGGGAGCCCAATGTCAGCGTCTTCAGTTCCTTTTTCGGTGAGCCGGCAGATTCCCCAAAGCATACTATTCCAATTTCCTGCATGGAGGTCAAAGCCCTGCCTTCGAACATTCTTGGACTTTAGTTGAGGGAGTGCAGCAGGGACTGTCAGCTTCCAATATGAAAATAGCCTCTTAATCTCACTTCAGCTGTGTCTGGATTTTCCTATTCACTGTTTACTGAGTGCTTGCCATGTGGCAGGCACTGTTTTTAAGCACAGGAGAGGCTGCAGAGGATAAGACACAAAAATATCTGCCTCTGTGACGCATGTAGGAAAGCAGGCAATCAATCAGTTAATTTTTTTAAATTATGATTTGTCAAAAAGAGATAAATGCTTTGAATTAGGGGGGAAAAAAAAACAGGAGTGAAGGAAAGATAGAGCTAGGGTGAAGTGAAGTGAAAGTCGCTCAGTCGTGTTGGACTCTTTGCAACCCCATGGACTGAAGCCCGTCCACTGGCAGGCAGGTTCTTTACCACTAGCACCACCTGGGAAACCCCTTATTTTATATATAGTAGTGGGTATATTGGACACAACTGAGTGACTAATACTCACACACACATATGAATTTAGGGCTTCCAGGTGATGCTAAGAGTAAAGAACCTGTCTGCCAATGCAGGAGACATAAGAGATGAAGGTTTGATCCCTGGGTGGGGAAGATCCCCTGGAGTAGGAGATGGCAACCCACACCAGTATTCTTGCCTGGAGAATCCCATGGACAGAGAAGCCTGGCAGGCAACTGTCCAGGGAGTCACAAAGAGTCGGACACGACTGAAGCGACTTAGCACACACACATATGAATTTAAGGCTATTTTAAATCTAGTGATCAGAGAAGATCAGAGAGGATGACATTGCGCAAAGACCTGAGGGATGTAAGTGGTGTTGGAGGAAGAGCCTCCCAAGCAAAGGGAATGAGCAAGAGGTCCCTGAGGCAGGAATGTGCCTAATGTCTTTGGGTATGGCTATAGCATAATGTGTGGGCTTCCCTGGTAGCTCAGCTGGTAAAGAATCTGCCTGCAAGGCAGGAGACCCCAGTTCGATTCCTGGGTCAGGAAGAGCCCCTGGAGAAGGGATAGGCTACCCACTCCAGTATTCTTGGGCTTCCCTTAGTGGCTCAGAGGGTAAAGATTCCGCCTGCAATACAGGAGACCTGGGTTCGACCTCTGGGTTGAGAAGATCCCCTGGAGGTGGGAACCCCATCCAGTATTTTTTCCTGGAGAATCCCCATGGACAGAGTAGTTGCAAAGAGTCGGACATGACTGAGCGACTAAGCACAGCACAGCATAGCATAGTGAGAAAGGAGGTAACTAGTCATTTTAATTATTTTGTGTAAAATAGGCTGCATGGGCTGAGAGAAGAAAGAGTAACCCAGTTAGGAAGCCATTGTATCGCTCCAGTCAAATCATGGTGGTGCCTTGGACCAGGGCCAAACTGTGACCAAGTTGCTCCTGAGAAATCACTAGTTTCCAGATATGTTTTCTGGATTCACTAATGGATTGGTTCTGAGGAGACAGAGAAAGGAGGGAATCAAGGATTGACTCCAAGGGTCTTAGTCTGAGCATCTGGAAGAATGGAATTGCTATTTGCTGACACAGGGGAGATTATAGGGAAGCAGGTTTGGAAGAGACATCATGAGTTAGATTTTACACACCATATTTGAGACATCTATGGAATGTATATGTGGAGTAATAAGTGGCTGTATAAGTCTGGGGTTACATGGTTCTGCACCCAGTTCCAACATGTGGAGGGGCAGCGTTCCCCACCCCCCCAACATTGTCAAGGAATGCTGGGGGGCATCAGCTGAGTGTCCTATAACCCAACTCAATTCAGACCCTGTTTTTGCAGAGATGACTCAGGCCACAAAGAATCTGCCTGCAATGCAGGGTTTGATTCCTGGCTCCGGAAGACCTCCTGGAGAAGGAAATGGCAACCCAATCCAAGATTCCTGCCTGGGAAATCCCGTGGACAGAGGAGCCTGCTGAGTTACAGTCCAAGGGGTTGCAAAGAGTAGGACATGACTGAGAAATAGCATCAGACTCCACAGGCAAAGAGTTCAATCCCACAAGACCACTTTCCACTTCAGGTACCAGTCACAAGTCCAGTTTGGTCCCTGCACTTCTGACTGACTGGCCATAACTGAGAGGTCCTCATGACCTTACTTGGGTTCAATTAATTTGATAGAAAGGCTCACAGAATTCAGAAATCCTGTTTACTCACTAGGTTACCTGTTTATTATTAAGGATATTAAAGGATATGAATCAATACCCAGATGAAGAGGTACATAAAGGGAACTTCCCTGGCGGTCCAGTGGTTAAGACTTCACCTTCCAATGCAGGGGGTAAGGGTTCCATCCCTGGTGAAGAGTGGAGATCCCACATGGTTCCTGGCCAAAAAATAAAACAAAACAGAAACAACATTGTAACACATTCAATAAAGACTTTAAAAATGGTCCATTAGGAAAAAAAAAAAGACCTTAAAATAAAAGAGAGAGAGATACATAGTATAAGTTTCCAAACAAAGGAGCTTCTTTCTGTTCTCATGGAGTTTGGGGCCCAGCACAGTGGCACATGTAAGCATTCTGTTTCCTCAACTTGAAAACTCTCAGAAAACTTATTCTTTTTGTTTTTTGATGGAGGCTTCATTACTTAGGCATGATTAATTAAATCATTGACCATTGGTGATTGATTGAGCCTCCAGCTCCTCTTCACTCCCTGCAAATCAGTCCTAATCCTCTATTTCTGGTTGGTTACCCTGGCAACCAGCTTCCATTCTTAGGTGCTTTCCAGGAGTTGCCTCATTAACATAAACCCAGTTGTGGTAGAAAAGCCTTTTTATGTGAATGTCACCTTTACGGCTCTGAAGTGCTTTCAGGAACTGAGCACAAGAGACCAAATATAACAAAAGCTGTTCCCACTGCTCTTCCAGCTCAGGAAACTCCAAGGGCTTGGGGAGCTGTGAGCCAGGAACTGTGGACAAAGACCAAATAAATATGAAAAATATACTTTGGTCATCTGAATGACCAAGTGCAAATTTCTTATAAATCACAATATTGTAGGTACCAAGGAAGAGGCTGGAGACATAAATTCCAGAGATGGCATTGAGGGTCATGAGGCTGGGTGAAATTGCCTAGGCAGTAATATAGATTGAGCAGTGGACTAAGCATAGAATGTACATCAACATTCAGAGGATGAGGAGATGAGAAGTAACTAGCCCAGGAAACCGAGATGGAGGGACCAGTTAAGAAGGTAGAGAATCAAGGGAGATAATTATCTAGAAGTCAACTGGAAAAAAAAAGTTTCAAGAAAGAGTGATGAACTATGTCAGGTGCTGCTGGAAGAGTCCTCTAGTTCAGAGATACTGTGATCCATTTGGTCCAGAGAGCTTGTGTGGCATCTTCTCCTGGACCAAACCTCCAACCATCTACCAGGGTCGGAGAAGGGACAGTCACTGGCTTGTGCAGAATAGGAGAGAATAATGGGAAATGGGATATCAAAGTGCTTCTTAGATTGTCCACACTTCCCCTTGTTCTAGCGCCCCCCCCCCCCTTTCATTTCACTTTTAAGTGAATGCCACCAATTTCTGAGCCTTAAAAAGTAGCCTCTTTGGGACTTCCCTGGTGGTCCAGTGGTTAAGAATCCCCCTGCCAATGTGGGGCGAACATGGGTTCTATCCCTGGTCTGGGAAGATTCCACACGCTGTGGGGGCAACTAAGCCTTTGTGCTGTGAGTACTGAAGCCCATGCCCCCTAGATCCTCTGCTTTGCAGCAAGAGAAGCCACCACAAAGAGAAGCCTGTGCACCGCAGTTAGAGAAAGCCCTCGAGCAGTAATGAAGACCCAGCACAGCCAAAAATGAACTAAATAAATATAATTTAGAAAAAGAAGCCTCCAATAGATTGATTCATACTTTGCCCCCACTGCCTGTTTAGGAATCTGCTTTCTCTGATGTGCTATGTCATTTGCTTCTTGATGATCTACTACTTTCAGACTTCGCTAATAAAATTGCTATTGTCTCCTTTTACTCTGGTCCTTATGGACTTCAGCCTCTTAAAAAGATCCTTTCACTGTCACTTAGGGAAGGAGTAATAATGGATGCATATATCCAACCCATCTTCTTCACCTGGAAGCCGTGACCACCGTTTTCAATGGTGTGAGGTTGTCAACTATCTGGACATATATCATTTACTTAACTGTTCGCCAATTTGGACATTTGGATTTCTTCCAATGACACATAATACTAAGCAGTAAATCTTCTTGCATATAACATTGTTCATGATTAGGATTTTTTTTTTTTTGCTCTGGATCAATTCCCAGAATGTAATAACTGGGTAGAGAGATATTAGAATTTGATACAGTAAAAGGCCATATAGTGAATAGTTCAAAGCATAGTCTCTGGCGTGTAAGTCAGAGTGCCTTTGTTTGGATACTTGATCTGCCATTTGCTAGCGGTGTGACCTTGGGCAAGTTTCTTAAATTCTCTGTGTTCCAGTGTCCTCATCTGTCACATAATAATAACAATAATAGTATTACTGAGAGTAGTAGGGTAGGTTAACACACACAACCTACTGTGACTGATGCACAAGTTAAGTCAATAAATATTAATCAATATTAATAAATATTAATATTTACTAAGTTAAGTCAATAAATATCAACAAATAAGTTAAGTCAATAAATATTCTCACTACCATCATTGTGATCACCATCATGACATTGATAAGTATTGCCAAGCTGCTCTTCAAAAGGGGATCAACTTCAATGCCATCAGCAATGTGTAACTGTGCCCATGTAAACACTTCTTTGCCAACAAAACTCAGTAATTATTTTAAAAGATTCTTAAACAAAACTGTCTTAAATTCCTCTATAGTTTTTGTAATTAAAAAAATGGACTACAGGACTTCATTGTTAGTGTTCCAGTCTATAAAAGGAAAATCTTAGCAAATTACATGCAAACTCTGATACTGGGGTTTCAGATGGGGGAAGTCACAGCATACTTGGATTCGACTTGAGCAAAATCAATTATATCGCTGGACAGGAGAAGGAGAAAAAATTTATAGTGATTTTTTAATAACCATTCCACTCAATGAATATCTGTAAGTTTGAGATGGAAAGTTGAATGTGATTTTCCTCAGTTGGTCTGAGGTGTTTTTTTTTTTCCCCTAAACTTTTAATCCTTTATTGAAGTATAGATGATTGACAATGTTATAATAGTTTTAGGTGGACAGCAAAGGGACTCAGCCATACATATACAAATATCCATTTCTCCCTCAAACTCCCCTCCCATCCAGGCTGCCACATATCATTGAGCACGGTCCCCTGTGCCTGCAGTAAGTAGGTCCTTGTTGGTTACCCATTTAAAATACAGCCGTGTGTACATATGCCTAATCCAAACTGCCTAACTATCCCGTCCCCCTGGCAACCGTAAGTTTGTTCTCTCTGAGTCTCTTCCTGTTTTGTAAGTAAATATGCCATTTACAGTATGAGCATCTCATTCATGCAGATTATGATTATACAGTTTTAGATCAATTTTCATGCCATGTGCCTCCAGAGCAAAGATAATGCAGTTGGCCACTGTTTTGGGAGCTGCTGTATCAGTGTACTCCTAAGTGATGTTCAAGAAACACTTTGATCATGTGTGAGACTGCCACCACACCCAAAAGTTTGTACACAAAAATGTTGACATCATTTTTAGTCTGTGACTAAACTTTTTTTTTTTTTTCTGTTTGAGGCTATTGATGTTGAACCAGCTAGGTGATTTTTCACTGATGCTATGTTGGCTTTGGATCCAGACACACTTCCTTTCTTTGTTTGCCTGGCAAATTTAAAGCCATCCTTCAAGATTCAGCTCAGGCCAGAAGGCTTCGCAGATCCTGTTGACACCTTAGGCCACTGTGTTCAGACCATCACGTGTGGACCTCTAGTATAGCAGTGTTGAGTCATGATTGTATGTGTCTGTCTCCACTGGTCTGTGAGCTTCTCTAGGACAGGGACAGTGTAGTAGCAGTTTTTGTACCCATGTGCTGTGCTGTGTTTAGTCACTTAGTCATACCTGACTTTCTGTGACCCCAAGGACTGTAACCCACCAGGCTCCTCTGTCCATGGGATTCTCCAGGCAAGAATACTGCAGTGGGTTGCCATGCCCTCCTCCAGGGGATCTTCGCAATCTAGGAATCAAACCTGGGTCTCCTTCATTGCAGGCAGATTCTTTACCAGCTGAGCTACCAAGGAAGCCCAGTAAAATGCCAGGAACACAGGAGACATTCAATACAAACTCTTGATTGAATGAATGAGAAGTGGAAATAGAGATAGAACGAGAATCATGTATGGATGTGTCAGAACATCCAGGGGAAGAGTTTACAGATGAAAACTCATCAACAAGAGTAGTAGTAACTACTCACTATTAAAGACTAGAGTGGTCCAGTAACTAAGAATCTGCCTTCCAATGCAGGGGATGTGGGTTTGATCTCTGGTTGGGGAACTAAGACCCCACATACCACCAAGCAACTAAGCCCATGTGCCACAGCTAGAGAAGCCCATGAGCTGCATTGACGGTCCTGAGTCACAGTTAAGACTCAACCCCCAAAAATAAAAAATAAAATGACTCAATGCAGCTAAATAGATAATTTTTTTTTGAAAAACAGAGACTATCTGTATTCCAACAGCCCCATATGAATTATAATCTTTCTTGCAAATCATTTAACTTATTTTACAGATGAAGAAAAGTCAGTCTCAGAAATTATGTATCTTGTCCAAAGTCCCCTGGCTAGGAAGATGGGAATAAGGATTTGAACCCAGTTTGTGTATTTCCATCACTCTCTCCCAATTCCCTGATTCCATCCTATCAGAGGTAAAAGAGGAATCAAGTGGGATGATCAGAAAGCATCCACTGAATTTGGCTATTAGGAGGAACTGGGGACCCTTGCTGAATTTAAGGGGCACACACCTATGTGTCCAACTTTTTTTATTATTTTTGACCCTGGTAATGAAGCTCCTGGTCACAAAGTATGTTGTCAGAACACAGATCTTCATTACCAGAAGTGCCATTGAGTATCCTTCAAAAGATCATCATGTTCTCAAAAGGAAGTGCAAGTTTACTCTGGAGATATGGGTCATGGTGTTGCTCAGGAGACACAGGCCTGGAACTCAGGGACAACTAGGAAACATGTCCTTGCATCTGGCTGGAAGTGAGCCAGGTGCCTGAACAGAACTTTCTGGAGAGGAGTGAGGGTGAGGGAAGAATGCACACACGTGGATGTGTGTGTTTGTGTGTGTATGGGGCGGGGTGGTTGGAGTGGGCAGGGATGGGTGTCATCCTTGAGATGAGCTCCCAAGGACTGATGACGGCAGGAAAAGCTGATCTCTGAGCTGGTGAGAATGCATCTATTTATGTGGCACTGGGACAATAACTAAAGTCCACTTGCTTGCTGGATTAAAATATGAGGCTGATGCACTGCTAAATGGAAGCTTGTTAAGTGTGAGTCATGATGGCAAACCACTGTAACAAGAGATACTGAAACCCTTACCCTCCTATATTCAAAGTCATTGTTGGCTATGATGCTTCCAAAATTTAAAATCTCCCCAGTTCTTTTATTTATAACTTTCCTAAATCAAATGTAGCAGGGGGGTCTTGACCAAACCTATGGGGAAGTTGGACTGTGGAAACAGAATGACTCCTTTTGGACCCCCAATAAATTGTAGGTGATGGAGATGAAGACTTCCTTTTGACTGAAGGGAGAAAGGAGAGGTTGGGGGCACGGGCACAGAGTTTATGATGCAGAAAGTATGGACAGGATCCAAGAATTTGCATTTCTAACTAAAAACTTGCCAGGTTATATTGATGTTGCAGATCCAGGGACACTTTTAGAACCATTGATCTAACCATTATTCTTGACTCCTGAGAACCAATATAGGTAAGCTGACCATAAAGATACTGCTTAATCTGTAAAACCCACCAAACTCCAAGAATTACAAATAAAGTCTTACATTAGCCACTACAAAAGAGTCACTCTCTCTCACTGTATTTCCAGGTTGAGACAACTTATGGACAAGAGCTCCTTGAGTAGAGGAAGGCTGTGACTACTTACAGAAGGAACCATGCAATCGTCTGCCATGTCCTTTATTGCACATCTTCCTGCAGCTTCTCCAAAGGGTCCTCTGGTCGCTTACTAGAATAAGAAAACATACCTAGTTTATCTGGGACATTACACACTATCTCTAAGCAAAATTAATTTTCAGGGACCCAGAATGCCACTCTCATTTACAGAGTGGAGGCTTAGCAGGGCCACGCAACAGATGGAGATTTAACCTAAAGTCACCTCACAGTAGACCCCATAGTTATTACCCTAGCTTTTTAGTGTATTGATATCATAGATTTACTTAGCAATCTTCAGAATCCCCTCATTGGGTCCTTGACCCATGGAATAAATCTATTCTCATTGGTAAGATCAGTGAGGAACCTCTGACTCAGTAAATCAAATGCAATGCCTAATGCTTGATAAAACTGAACATATAAATAACATTATTATGGACCTGAAATGATGTAGGAGTGGGGTTATTTTCACATTCTCATTGGATTGCCCTTTTTGTAGTATTACAAGTGGTAGATTTTTGGATCATGACAACAATTTGCTGTAAGTTTACTCAGAGAATAATGACAAATTGGAACTACTCTTCTGGATGTCGTCTCTTCAGTAAAGCGAATATATACATCCCATGGCGTCAGAAGGCAGCTGTTGGTCTTTATCCCCGCAAACAGAAAATATGTGGAGTAGTGTGCTTTTACCTAGTGACTCCGGGAGATAGTGGAGGGCAGAGGAGCCTGGTGTGCTGTAGTCCATGGGGTCACAGAGTTGGACATGACTTAGCAACCGAACAACAGGGATGAGAGCAGTATACCTTCAGTGTATCGCCCGGGACACATCGACTTCCTGTCTTTGTGCCTCACAAGTCAGTCTGCAGGGGCTTTGATTATTCCTGTCATCATCTCACAGAAGATCAGACCGTTTCACTACACTGATGAGACAGATTTCTGGGAGCAGAAAGTCTCTGGAGCTCAATATGCTTTGCTATGAATGAGGGGATTGGGAGATAGACACTCATGAAAATACTAGGCTTGAGAGGTCAGAAGTCTGAGGCAAGATGGGATACCATTACAAGTCAATAACTTGTTGCTACATCTTGTAACCCCTACCACTAAGGGAAAAGAAAACGCTTAGTGGAAATGTTTGGATTTTGTAGAAAATGTATACCACCTTTCGGTGTTCTGTTTCTGCTCACTACACATTGAAAGACAAGCAGCTTTAAGTAGAGCCCGGGGCAAGAGAATTCTCTCCAGCTGATTGTGACGGCAGAGCAACAAGGCTCCAAGGGTTTGCTGCGAATTGTCACGTAGAATGAAGCCTGTAGGGAATCTCAAGGGGATTGCCACAGAAGTGGTCCCTAAGGCTTTCTAGCAAGTGAAGGCACTGTTCACCTGTGAAGAATATCTCCTGCTTGCTGGTCAGCCCTGTTAAAGACTGAGAGTGGGGGATTTCCTTGGTGGTCCAGTGGCTAAAAGACTACATGCTCCCAATGCAGAGGACCTGGGTTTGATCCCTAGTCTGGGAACTAGATCCCACATGGTGCACCTAAGAGTTCCCAGGCTGCAACTAAAAATGCTACATGCTGAAATGAAGACCTAGTGAAGACAAGTAAATAAATAAATTTAGAAAAAGAGAAACACTGTTAATGGGACAATAGGCAACCAGATAGTCTTGACCCTTTAGTTATATTTTTTCTGTATTTTCTTCACTATAGTGTCATGTTCATATTTTAACTATTTCTCCTCTTTTCTCTTCCCTTCTCCATGATTTTGTATAGAATGAGTTGGCAGTAGTTGCCTTAACTATTGTGTGTGTCCTCAGTTGCTCAGTCATGCCCAGTTCTTTGTGACCCCATGGACTGTAGCCCGCCAGGCTCCTCTGTCCATGGGATTCTCCAGGCAAGAATACTGGAGTGGGTTGTCATTTCCTACTCCAGGGGATCGGACCCAGGGATCAAACCCACATCTCCTGGGTCTCCTGCATTGGCAGGCGGATTCTTCACCACTGAGCCACCTGGGAACTTTTACTTTAACTACCACTAAATCTTTACTCCTTTAATATCTAGTCCATAGGCTATTATAGGTATTCCAGAAAATCACCACAGATATTCCTCTTCTAGAAACAGAAGAGTCCCACTCAGACTTCCAGGTCATGAGCTGGATGCAGTCCCTGATAAGATTTGGTGTTGCTATCTTTTTGAGGAAGGAGTGAAAAGATTGTCCAATTGTATGAGGGATGGTTACATTTTGTCAGGTAGAAACATTTAGGATGAAGAAGAGTGTCTGTTAATGTTGGATATAGCCAAAGGGGTGGACGGCGGTGGGCATTTGTTATTTCTACTAACAAAACCTCAGACTCTTCTCGGTGCAAAGTGCAAAGTGTAATACCTAGTGGCCAGTGGCTGAAGCAGAACGTCTTTGCTATACCAGTTCTCAGGCATGTTCTGGAGCCTTGCTCTTGCCCATATACCTGAACTTGAGTCTATAACCGATCACAATTCCAAACGTCCAATATAATTTTAATAAATTGCTTTTGTACTTACACCCATTTACGCAGTTATTTTCTACTGCATCTAACTGAGAATCCTGTACAATCTTCTCATTAAAACAACCACTGGCCACCATCATAAATTAGGAAGAGGATTCCTTAGGTAGTAGATACAAACCTTCTTGTCACTGTATAAGGCTATCTCCCACTGCATATTAAATAAATTGACCTTCTAATCCAAATATTGATCTCTTGTAAGTTTGGTTTCATGAGTCCAACCCTCTGAGTCTAGTCTGCTCTGGGTACACTAATAAAATCCCAGTGACTTTGTGACAGCTGACTATGAGGTTCTGTCTGAGTGGTTGCCTCTGATCTACTAAGATCTCTATCTCTTTCATATTTAGCCCAAAAATGATGCCATGACTGCCTCCTGGAGTTCATATCTCCAGGGTACATTCACGTGCTTTCCCTCACTCATTCCCCTACAAGGCAGGCAGGCATTTTTACCCACAGCCTAGAGGTGAACAATGAAAGCTAAGCATGCAACCAGCTGAGGCTTCCCTGGTGGTTCAGTTGGTAAAGAATCCACCTGCATTGCAGGAGACTGCCTGCAATGCAGGTGACCTAGGTTTAATCCCTGGGTTGGGAAGATCCCCTGGAGAAGGAAATGGCAACCCACTCCAGTTTTCTTGCTTGGGAAGTCCCATGGACAGAGGAGACTGCCAGGTTAGAGGCCATGGGGTCACAAGAGTTGGACACCACTGAGCAACTGAACCACCACCACCATCATTCAACCAGCTAGAGATAAAAGAACTAAAGAAAAGATACATCAACAAACTAGTAAGAAGAAGATCAGAACCCAGAATCTTTGGATTCATGGATCAGCCTACTCTAGAGGGTGCTTTGCTTCGTTTATCAAATCCAAAGCAGGCACAGTGATGGGGGGATGCCTGTGTATGCAGCCAGTGCCATCCGCACCCATCAAAAAACACCTATGGAGATTGCGAGAGCTACTTAAGTGAGTGTAACTTACTTCTAGGTGCCTCGGGGGCTTCTACACCTTGTCTGCTCTGCTTGTTTCTGTTTCTGCTGTTTTGAGCTCCTAAGTTGTCTTTGCTCTGGCGTCTGGTAACCTTTGATTCTCATCTTCATGTAACTTTTAGATTGCTCTTGCCATAGCCAGATTCATACAAAATCAACGCCATGTCCATCAGCACCCTGGGATGAGCCCACGTGTAGTGTGGAAGATTTCACTCTTTTCAGAACCCAGAGGGTGAAGCACAGAGGCAAGCTGGTTCAAAGAGGTTCTGTGTCAGCTAGTGAGAGACATTTTCATCTCTTCACAAATGATTTATGCCAAGTAGACAGTAGCAAATTATGCAGATCACCACAGGAACAAAAGTCTCATGAAAATAAACCTCTCATTGAAAGGCTCCTTTTCTGAAAGTCTACAGAAAGGGAGCCTAAACCTTTCAGGCTGTTCAGTTGCATGCTGCGCACATACATGGTTTTATCCCTTTTAAGTTTGCTTTTAGCTCCCACTCTTTGACATTATTCTGGGACCCACCTGTCTTTGAAATTGCCACTTAATTTACATTGCCACCATCTGAAATTTACCAGCAGACCCTACATTACCTACATTACCCTTTCAGAAACTTAGAAGCCCTCAGTATTTTGTAGTTTGCTCTTTGCATAGCAAAGCATTTCCAGGTTTTTTTTTTTTTATTTTTAATATTGTCTATAAAACCAAAATTACCAGGTTTCTATGACACATGAGGTATACTGTTCACCTCTAAAGAGAATCAGTCAAGGTATTCTAGCAACTCTTACCCTTGCTGCTTCCTCTCAGTGGCAATGTTTTTCACTCATTCATTCATTCAATTGGCATATATTAATCTTGTGCTAAGGATCATCCCTGTATAAAATGACATTGTGTTTAAAAAGGAGACATGATGGGGACTTCCCTAGTGGCCCAGTGGCGAAGATCCCTCACTCCCAATGCAGGAGGCCTGTATTCAATCCCTGGTTGGGGAACTGGATCCCACATGCCACAACTGAAGGGTTTAAGTGCTGCAACTAAAGATCCCGAGTGCCTAAATGAAGGTCCAAGAGCCCACGTGCTGTGACTAAGACCCACTGCAGCCAAAACAATCAATAAATAAAAATGACTATTTAAAGAGGAGACAAAATGATGCGTTCTAGTCAGGACTTACCACCGTCTTGGGTTGTGAGCCAGGACTGGAGCTCACATAGAATACAGTGTATCATATAAACACATCCCCTGTATGTTCAGAGAAATAAAAATCATCTGTGTTTGCTGTTACATAATCTGTAGGACACACCCTTTCAAAGTAGCTCTAATGATAAAGAACATGCCTGCCAATGCAAGATCCATAAGAGACACAGGATCAATCGCTGGGTCAGGAAGATCCCCTGGAGGAGGATGGAGAATCCAAGGACAGAGGAGCCTGGCAGGCTACAGTCCATAGGGTCACGCAGAGTCGCATCCGACTTTGAAGCAGCACACAATCATTGACAACACCTGTTACCCTGTGTGGGCTGTGAGTTCTCTGTCAACAACTGGGGGCCCAGAATGTCCTGACTCAGCTGGCGGTCTCTCCACATCCCTAAGTGCTCTAACTCTTTCCCTTTCAATTGGCGCTAAGAAGGCAAACTTCCCAATCACGTGGCAGAACGTGAGCCAGCCACAGTAGCTCACGTCTATGAAGTGCAGTATGACCTCCAATCAGAGGGAGTAACTTTCATCTTTCTAAAGAGGAAAGGAATCATCTTTGTGGGGAGATCTATTAAGAATCCTTTTTTTTTTTTTTGGTACCTTCTGGATGAATTTCTTTTCTAGTTTTACATTAAATACTAGCATTTCTCTTAGCAGAAGTTATAGCCTGCAATTTAGATAAACTGGCTTCTGGGACACATTAATAATTTGAGTTCTCTGAAACTGACATGAATGGAAGTGGAAAGGTTACATGTTCACATTTGAGGATTTTAACCACAAGATGTAAACAGAAAACTTATTAGTTTAAACAGAGTTTTGATGGGCTCTCAAATGCTCTCCACCAATGTTGTGGGTCATCTGTTACTTTTATTTCTGACCTTATCAACCCATTCTCTTTCCTCTCCTTAAAGTTCAAGTCAAACCAAGGGGTATGTAAATGGGCTGTGGTTCACCACATGAGCCCGCATTTCTTTCCTATGGTTGACTCATCTAGCAAGGCGAAATTGTTTCAGATTTGGAATCTATTTTTTTTTGCCTTCATACAAGAAAGTCTGCTTACTTTTATAGTCTCCTTGAAGGTACCAATCAAATTCAGATAGGGCCCTCTGCTGTTAGGCTTTCCTTGCAAATGGCCTCAGCTCTTAGAGGCTGGTGCATTCCACCTCAAAGAACCCATAGCACATGCCACAACTTCAATAAAGTGGAAGTCAGTCAGTCTGTCTATTTATCTAATTTATCTGTCTATCCATCTTTCTATCCTCTGCTCAAACATGTATTGTTCACTTAATAAGCCATGGCAAACATAGTGCTGGGCTTATAGATGTACAGATGAATAATATTAAAACAGAGACACTAGTGTAGGAGGGAGAGACAGGAAAACAGCCCATGGTAGGGGCTTCCCTGATGGCTCAGCAGGTAAAGAATCTGCCTGCAACGCAGGAGACACAGGAGACTTGAGTTCAATCCCTGGGTTGGGGAGATCCCTTGGAGAAGGAAATGGCAACCCATTCCAGTATTCTTGCCTGAAAAATCCCATGGACAGAGGAGCCTGATGGGTTACAATCCAATGGGTCGCAGAGTCAGACATGACTAAGCATGAGCACGGAAAGTATAGTGTTGGTCTCTGCTTTTAGCTCTATTTTCAGTCTTACATTTTGGTGCTTAGAATAGAGCGGGCACTCAAATCATTATTGAGCAAACTGGTGATAAATCACAGAGGCCAACGTCATTGGAGCAAAGTGAACGAGAGAGGGAGAGCTGTGGGTGAGGGCAGAGAGAAGGCAGGATGGAACTGGGTGGGTGAGGTGTGGACGGCGTGAGGCTCTCTAGGGGATATAGGGCTTTTACTCCAAGAAAGATGGGAAACAATAGAAGAGTGTGGGCGAAGGAGTGTCATGCTCTGACTTCAATTTGGAAAGTGTCCCTCTGGTTGCTGTGGGGAGAACAGACTGCAGTGAGAGCGGGTGAGAGGCTCCTGCAATAATCCAGAGGAGAGGGGGCTTCCCTGGTGGTCCACTGGTTAAGCCTCTGCACTGCCAATGCAGGGAAGACAGATTCAATCCTTGGTCAGGCAACTAAGATCCCACATGCTTGGCAGTGCAGCCCAACAATCAAGAAAAAAAAAAACAAAAAAAGACAGAAAAGGGATGCTGAGGCTTGAACCAGCGCTGCAGGCAGTGAGCACCACTCGACTCTGGAAACAGTTTGAAGGTATAGCCAATGGGATTTGCTGATAGATATGATATGGGCAGTGAAAAGAAGAGAGGAAAGAGTCAGGATGACTCTAAGCTGGTTGGCCTGAGAACCCAGAAGGATGATGTCCCCCAGCCCCAGTATCTACCAGTTAACTCTTTACTTTCTTGAGTTTTCTGCCTAAGTGTCTCTTTATCATCAGAGGGTTTCTTCGACCATGTGTAGCAGTCATCAAGGCTGCTCACACATGTTCAGTTCTCTCTTCTTAGGAAGATGGTAGGATTGCTCTTTCCAAATCCTGTTTAACTCACGTGTGATCACGTGACCATTTGGGCCAGTGAAATGTGAGCAGAGAGGACCTGGATTTCTCCATTTTCAGATGAAATTCTTAGCACCGGTGCCTGCTTCCTCTCCTTTTCTTTAGCCTCTGCCAAAGCAGTGTTTGCTTGGGAACTCTGCTCAGTAGTCTGTAATAATTTAAATGGGAAAAGCGTTTGAAAAAGAATACATGCATGTATAGATGTAACTGAGTCACTTTTCTGTACACCTGAGACTAATACAACATTGTTAATCAACTATGTTGCAATATAAAATAAAAATTAAAAAAAAAAAAGAGATGTTTGCTTGGGCTTATCTTCAGAGTGAGGAACGTGAGCTAAGCCCTAGATGACCCTCAGTAATCAAGGAGCATGACTAGAAGCAAATCTTTGTTTTAAAACTAAGATTTTAAGGGGCTATTTTTTTAATTGCAACATAAGCCATCGTATCCTGACTATCACCCTAAATAAAATAGAATTCTCAACCCCTTCCTTAGTCCCTCAGCCCTCTTACTTTTACAATATCCTAACAGTATATACAGGCAAAAGGAGAAGGGGGCAGCAGAGGATGAGATGGTTAGATAGCATCACTGATGCAATGGACATGAGTTTGAGCAAACTCTGGGAGATAGTAGGGGATAGGGAAGCCTGGTGTGCTGCAGTTGCAAAGAGTCAGATATGAATTAGACATGAACAGCAGCATGGTATATAATGATTTTCTTTCCTTTGCTTTGAATTCCCACCCCCTTTTATTTGAATGAATGCTCCATGAGGATGGCAATGCAGTCTGACGTGTTCACTGCTGTCTCCAGCACTTAGAACAGTGTCTGGCTCACAGCAGGTGGTTAGGCTGCACCCGCTGGCCTGCAAGCTCTGTACTTGCCCAATCACAAGACCAAAGATAGAGCCCAGGGTCAGCAACAGAGACAGCAGTGATTTGATGGATGGGGGAATCTCACGTGACTGAAGCAAAGACCTGGAGTGACACCCCACTGAGAAAGATGGTGGGCAGGACATAGCAGTAGTCTTCACTACTGGGGAAGAGGGAGATTACCTGTTATGGGGGTTACCAGGGAAACCAGCAGACTGGTGTGCCTTATTGCCCCACTGATAAACTATCACAGGGTAGACAGTGCTGATGTAAAGATGAGAACCATCACTAGTTGGGGCCGGGGGCAAGTGCACAGGCATTTACTGGTTAGGCTCATGCTGAAGAGGAAAGGTCAGTCAGGTGAGTGGGGTAGAGGTGAGGCAGCAGCTGGGTGAGCAGGAGCTGCTCAGAGAGCAAGAGAATGGCCATCTTGGGTGGCCGGCTCATACACAGGTGCTAAGGAAACACGAGCTCTGTGAATGAACAGATGCCCGGGACATCAGGGACCGCTTTCCCAAACAGAGAGCATAGAAACTGCACCTCCGTGGGTGCACAGGAGTGTGCCAACAGAAGGAAATAGCCTAGGGAAAGACGTGGCCTGTCCATGGAACCCTAAGGAGTTCAGCATTGTTAGAATGTGGGTGAGCAAAGACAGCTGTAGAAGGAGTTAGGGTTTGGGGAGGCGGAGTGAGGGAAGGAAGATGAGACTAGAGAGAGAGGCTGGGGGTCTTTCCTGGTGGTCCAGTAGTTCAGAATCCGTTTCCCGATGCAGGGGACGTAGGTTTGACCTCTGGTGAGGGAACTAAGATCCCATATGCAGAAGGACAACTAAGGCTGTGCTGCAACTACTGAGCTTGAACCACGACTAGAGAGAAGCCCGTGCTCTGCAACAAAATGCTTGCATGCTACATCTAAGACATGATGCAGCTAAATAAGTAAATAAATATTCTTTTAAAAAAAAAAGAGAGAGAGGTTGGTTCTAGTTTTTGAAGGGCCTTGTATGCCCTCCTAATACACTTGAACTTCATTTTTTGAGCAGCGAAGAATCAAAGGAGTTTTTAAATCAGGAAGTGACAAGATCAGTTTTGATTCTGCCTGAACAAATTACTTTCAGGGAGCAATCTCTGCCCAGATAATATTCTCATTTCTCTTTGCCCACTGCAACTATGTCACCCTTCATCACATCATTCATTTGTTATTTTTCCCCAACAAATGTTTACTGCTTGTTTATGAACAATGTACTGTGTAAGGGGCATGGAGAACAACCAGGAGTAATAGATGCTCCTTGCTCTTAAATGAGCTTTCCTAATCCAGAGTTCAAATCTAGCAACATAAAGGGTGACTACACAAGCCATGTGAGCAAAATTCTGCACTGGGTTCTCTGGCTCCTGTGAACCTTTCTTTCCATCAACACATCCACTCTGGTTCCACATACAAAATTCTCTAAAGTTCACTTCAGAGTTTCACAACCTTCTCTTCCAAAAAAACCCATCATCGTTTCATCATTGCTATCACCATCCTCAACATCATCATATCATCCTCACAAAACAGCAGAAAATTAGCATTTATCTAACACTTCACAGTTTACAAATGTCTTTGATATACATTACCTCATTTAACCCTGACAAGAACCCTATGAAGTATTGTTATCATCACCTTACAAATGAAAAATCAAACCAAAACTAAGCACTAGGTTTTGAGAAGTGGTAACTCGTTCAAAATCACATACTCAGAAGGGCCTGAAATCCAGGTCAGGTGAACCACACTCCACTTGCAGATTTTCTAGCTTCTAGTTTCCCACTTTGTTTCTCCCTCAGGACAACAAATATTTTCTGAGCATCTATTGATGTTTCAGACACAGCCTTGGGGCTGCAGAGGGAATGGTCAAAGAAAACACACAGGGTCTCTGCGTTCTTGGAAGCTAGCAGCGTTTATAGTCTGGCTTTGTGGGGGTGGGATGGGGAAGCGGGGAGAGCTTTCCCTTTTACTGCCACTCCTGACAAAGTGGTGAGGGAGGGCTTTCTCCCAATTGGTCCAAGGACAGAAACGGCACCTGGTCACTATTTCCCCACTTCTGCAGGGGCCCCCTCCTTAGCCAGTGGGTGTGTTTCCCCCGGATCAAGCACAAACGTGTTGGATCCTGCTGTTTCTGCCCTCTCTCGCTGGCCGCGGACTCTAAGGTGTTCTAACAATCAGAAGCTCCTCAGAAAGTCTGTTACTGGTTTCTTTCCTCACCGCACCTTCCTTCCTGTGGCCTGAGGCACCGGAGTCTTGATCGCCTCTCAGGGTTGGCTATTGCGCAGCCAAGGGGAGGGGCTTGGTCATCATGGGGTGGAGCTCGGTCCCCAAGGGGGAGGGGCTCCGTTATCAAGGGGGCGGAGCTGTCATCAAAGGGTGGAGCTTGGTCATCAAGGGGCGGGGCTCGGTCACCAAGGGGTGGAGCTCGCACCGAAAGCACCTTCGTCACCAGGCTTATTATTCTGCACTGGGAGCCCCTCCTGAAAGCATTTCGCAATTTTTTCCCAAGCTTACTGGTCAGCAAGCCTAGTTCTCTTTGAGCTAACGGCCATTTCTGACCCTGCCATCTCTTGCTCTTTAGTGCCCGTTCTGCTGCTCTTCCTCCAGGGCTGGGCTGCCCAGAGGGTACTACAGTCTGGAAGCACCCAGTAAACAATTCCTTATCACTGACATTCCCCCAGCCCCCCTGGAGATGTCTACAGGTGACAGCGAAGCCTTCTGACTCCAGCCTGCGGGACGCTTACTCTGCTATGCAGAGTAATCTGCTATGCAGATTCTATCTAAAATGGGGCGGGGGGGGAAGAATTTATAACCATGGAATAGACTTTTGATCTGAAAGGTGAAATTAACGTGGCAACCAGGCCTGAATTACCAGACTGTCATAGGTCTGGCCTGGGGACCTTAAATGACAATAGCAGAGAGGATCTGTGGCTAACAGGGGATCTGTGGATGGTCTCCCTTGTTGTCGTTCAGTTGCAAAGGGTCGTATCCGACCCTCTGTGACCCCATGGACTGCAGGACGCCAGGCTTCCCTGCCCTTCACTATCTCCCAGAGTCTGCTCAAACTCATGTCCATTGATGCCATCCAACCATCTCATCCTCTGTCGCCCTCTTCTCCACTTGCGTTCAATCTTTCCTAGCATCAAGGTCTTCTCCAGTGAGTCGCCTCTTTGCATCGGGGGTTCTCATAGTCATCACAGCTCACATTTTCTCACTTTCTGTTTGATCCATTTACTGACCCGGGTGACAATGGAAGCTGGGAACTGAGAATTCAGCTGGTTGACACTGGACAGTTCCTTACAGGGGAGGTGACACAAGTGTCATGGGGTTCAGACCATACCTCGGTCTAGCTCTGTACCAAAGAGTCCCTCTCTCCACCCATGCATGGCCTCTGCCAGTGGGGCTAACCTGTGGGGAGCATCTGAAAATTCTCCATCCCTAAATCCTAAAAGTATGATTTCCCCCTGGGGCAGGGGTGGGGAGTGGGAAGTGAGCTGCTCTCAACAGAAATAAAGGGATTTCAGATATGGGAAGTGAGATGGAAGTAGGCAGAAAAGAACATAACTTCTTGTCTGGAAAATGAACATGGTCAAGAGGTGAAACTCAGCAAAAGTGGTGGAAGAGAGAGATGGTTGTATGTGTTTCTTTAAAAAAAAAAAAGAAAATAACAAGATTTCCCATTATCATTACAAACTCACTGCAGAAAATTTGGAAAATTAAAAAAAAAAACAAACTACAAAGAAAGTACTCATAATGCGGCTACCCACTCCAGTGTTCTTGCTTGGAGAGTTCTGTGGACAGAGAAGCCTGGCAGTCTACAGTCCATGGGGTTGTGAGGAGTCACACACGACTGAGCCACTTTCACTTGTTACTTTCATAAAGAAAATGGGGCTTCCCAGGTGGTGTGAGTGGTTAAGAACCTGCCTGCCAATGCAGGAGACCTAAGAAATGCAGGTTCAATCCCTGGGTTGGGAAGATTCCCTGTAGAGGAGCAGGGCGGTCCACTCCAGTATTCTTGCCTGGAGAATCTGATGGACAGAGGAGCCTGGTGGGTTACAATCCATTGACTCGAAGAGTCAGACATGACTGAAGTGACTTAACACAGTCGTATGTAACGTTTTAAAATTTTGCTTTTGACTTCTCTCAGTCCTTAAATACATAAACAGGGACTTCCCTGATGGGCCAGTGGTTAGGACTCCACCCTTCCACTGCTGGGGGGCCTAGGTTTGATCTGTGATTGGGGAACTAAGATCCCATAAGCTGATTGCTGTGGTCAAAAAAAAAAAAAAAAAAGAACAGAAAGAGCTCATCATAAATACACAAATAAAATTCCTCTCCTGCTTTTGAATATGCAAAATATTTTCAACTTTATGATGATAAGTAACTTGGTGATGAACATCTTTGTTCCCAAATATTTCTCTAAATTCTTTCATCATGGTGCCTTTCCTCATGACAGAGAATGAAAACATCCCAAGGGGAAATGAGAGTAGGTCTTTCAGGAAGTTGGATGGTGGGGGAGACCCCCTGCAAAGAGGGCAGAAATGTCCGAGTTCATAGAGATCAAGAGCTTGTGTGCACTTCTGTCTCTTATGTGCTTATACTATTGCAGTTTCAGACTATATTCTTTTCACTTTAGCTTGATTTTATTTGGCAATTGGCCAAAGCCTTCATTGTCCGGAGTATTATTGTGTGCATTGATACGCTCCCAGGCTACCCAACCCTTTTCTATAAGGGAGAGGCGGGAAGATAAAATTGACATTTCCCACACCTCCTGGTACTTAGGCTCCAGGATGTGGTTTGGAGGGTGCCAATCACAGGTAGAACAGAGTTTGGAATTGAATCAGGAGGCAGAGGGGGGGAAAAAAGGAGGAAGCAGGCATTCATTTTGCATTACAAATAAGGCTCAAGTTCCACCTGCCTCTCCTCCCCCGCCACGCCCCGCCGCGCCCCCCACCCCACCACGGGCCATCTCCCCCTCCCCATTCCTCCCCCCACCACACAATCCTATTTTCCTCCCTACCTCAACTCAGAGGGAACCGGTGCTATCAGACTGCTGTGCCCCTGGGTCGGGGAAGATCCCCTGGAGGAGGAAATGGCCACCCACTCCAATATTCTTGCCTGAAGAATCCCACGGACAGAGGAGGCTGGGGGGCTACAGTCCATGGGGTCACAAAGAGTCAGACACGACTGAGTGACTGAGCACACACATACATACATTCTATTTTTGCTTGGATTCTCCAATTTTTTTATTGTGATAAAATATGTGTATCATAAAATTCACCATTTTTAAGTGTACTGATCAACAGTATTAAACACCTTCATAATGTGCCTCCATCACCACCATCCATTTCCAGAACTCTTTCCTTCCTCACAAACTAGTACTCTTCATCTGTTAAACATTAACTCCCCACTCCCCACACTCCCTGGCAACCACCGTGCTGCTTTCTGCCTCTATGACTTGGACTATTCTAAGTACCTCATATAAGAGGAACCACACTGTGTTTGTCTTTTAGTGGCTGACTTATTTCACTATGTCACTTAGCATAAAGTGCTGAAGGCTCATCCATGTTGTAGCATGTGCCAGAATATCCTTCCTTTTAAAGGATGAATAATATTCCATTGTAGGGCTTCCCTGGTGCTTCAGACAGTAAAGAGTCTGCCTGTAATGCAGGACACCCGGGTTTGATCCCTGGGTTGGGAAGAGCCTCTGGAGAAGGGAATGGCTACCCACTCCAGTATTCTTGCCTGGAAAATCCCATGGACAGAGGAGCCTGGCACATTACAGTCCACGGGGTTGCAAAGAGTCGGACACGACTGAGCAACTGAACGACAATATCCTGTTATGTTTGTATACCACATTTTGCTTATCTGTTCACCCATCCATGGACACTTGGGTTGTAGCCACGTTTTAGCTGTTGTGACTAATGCTCTCATGAACTTGCTTGCAGGGTATCACTGATACTGAGACCCGTAATGCTTATCACAGTCTCTGAAACAGTCTTGCACATTGTCAGTGATGACACACGGTGGCCCTTACTACTCTTACTCTACCCTCTAAGCTCATCTATAGATGGGGTTATTCTATTGCAGTATTGTGGGATTAAGATCATTTTGTCGCTACTGCAGGACGCGTCTATTTTTGAGAGATGCCAATGCACTCCGTGCTGCACTTTTTTCCTTTAATAATTCTTTTGGGGAAATGAAAACCTTTATTTTGAGATCTTCAAGTACACAGTTGATTGGGTAGAGTCAATCTCTGTCTTTTATTTTTTTGGCCGCACGTGGGATTTCAGTTCCCCAACCAGGAATTGAACCTGGGTCCCCTGCATTGCCTGGAGAATCCGATGGATGGAGAAGCCTGGTGGGCTACAGTCCACGGGGTCGCAAAGAGTCAGACACGACTGAGCGACTTCACTTTCACTTTTCACTTTTCCCCTGCATTGGAGGTTTGGACCATGGACCACCAGGAAAGCCCCTATGCTGTATTTCTAAACGGGCCTTTTGAAAGAAGCCCACCGCACTGTGTGTTCCTATCTCATAAGACCATTTGATACTTTTAATTTCAGATGGTGAATATGGGCATGAGTTTCCTGCTAAATTTTTCCTGAAAGAACCACTTCTCTGTGTAATTGCAGATACTTCTACTTTTCAAAGGTTTTGTATATAAGAGGTGAAAATTAAGCTAATGCCCTCAAAATGAAAATTTTCAAATGAAGTGAATTGTGCTCGTTAGCATGCTCTATTTAAGGAAAAGGAATATATGTTCCCATTTTAAAAGAGGCCTTTTGAGTAACTCAGGCTATCACAGGATGGAGAAAGAATGACTGGGGAGTCAGAGAGCCGCTCTGACCCCTGCCCATTATTAGCAGTGAGAAAGACCTGTAATATTTCTTATATTTATATTTACCTCATAAGGTTGCTAAGCTTTAATAAGGTCATGTATGGAAGTGCTGCACACAGAGACATACCATTCATTCTTGTCTTCCTTCCAGTGTCATTCTAAATTCATCATCTATTTCCTGAGTACCAGCTCTGTGCCAGCAGGACTTTCATAGGCTTCAGGGTAAAGGGACACGTCAGAGAGTCAGTCCCACCTTCGGAGCATTTTAATTTAATTATTTAATTAATTTATTTATTGGCCTTGCCACGTGGCATGTGGGATCTGAGTTCCCTGACCAGGGATCGAACCCATGCCCCCTGCAATGGAAGCATGGAGCCCTAACCACTGGGCTGCCAGGGAACTTTCCAGAGGGTTTTTTAAGTGAGAAAGGCTATGGCTAAGTTAAGAGAATGATAAGTACGAGAATAACATTATGGCCAGGAGCCACATGTCCTAGCACAGAAAATGAGAGGGACCTTTACAGAGGGGTTTCGTGAGCTGGGCCTTGAAGAATGGGAATGAGTTCACCAGGCAGGTAAGAAGAACAGGTGTGAAAAAGCAAAGACAGAAAGAACATGGAGAGTTCTAAAACCGATGAGCATTTTTCTTTCTCCTAGAGAATGTCTGGTCCAGAATTCTCACAGTCTCTCCTCCGGCTGGCATCTGTTCAAATCTCTGGGCACTGCATTCAAAGGAGAAGCCAGGGATTATTAAAGTCCATAGCAGGCTGGAGCTTCATGCATGAGCCCAGGGCTCCCCATCTCCCTGGAAAAGACTTAGCTTGTCCTTTTCTCCCTGTCACCTTTTCATGGGAAAACTAAGTAAATCACCATGGTGGTTGGTGCGTGGCAGTCCTGCCTGTCACTATTGATCATGAGAGATTTTTCTCTCTGGAATCAGATCATTTAATCTCATTTCTAAAAGTGGTGTTCAGGTGTTGGGTGGGTGGGTGCTGCTAATAATAACAAATGATCAATGATTCTTCCAGCAAAGACAGGAGGAAGTCATCTAGTAGACAGGTTCCTCCAGGTCTATTTAATTAAGAAAATTCTAGAGCATGAATCAGTTTGTCATTCAAAGTGGCCATTCCCAAATATAGTTCTTATGTCCCTATGCTCTTTTATAAACCTCTGGCATCTGCCAGCTGCTGCTGTTGAGGCAGGAATGTTTATATCCAGGCAGAAGGGCAAAAATATGACTGAAAATGAACAGCCTGAAGCCAGTGAGAAATACTGAAAGAAAAAGAGAAAGCACAATCAACTTTTTGCTGTGTAGTTTAAAAGAAATTCCAGTCCAGTTGTAGCTGAGAGATGACTCACCCTGTCCACAGAAAAGCAGGAGGGATGAACAAAAACAAGATTCTGTTTTATATAATTCTCATTTTCATGCAAAGAGCTATTCCTACCGCTCATGAAATTAGCCAGCAATTTAACTACCTCATTATTTAGAGTGTCAGGCAAAGTGCACCAGATTTTTCTAGATAAGGATTATGACAGCTGGGCAGTAAGAAGACTGTCATAGGCCATATCCTACTATCCAGAACACCAAGGAGTGCCCAAGCTCCTTCAGAAGCCTGGGAGGAGCCATGCATACAAATCCTTTGGTTGCAACTTGAGACCCACTCACACGACCTCAGAGAAGGGGCCCAGGAATCACTCCCCGATCAGGTGATTCACAATCTTGATTACACATTCACCTCACCGAGAGAAGTTTTTCAAACTACTGAGATCTGGTTCTCACTCAAGAGATTCTCATTCATTCAGTGTGGGGTCCGACCTGGGGAGCAGGATTTTCTTTCTTTTTTTTTTTTAAATCTCCTCAGGTGATTCTGACAGACAGCCGCGTCTGAGAACCACTGATAGAAATATATAAGAACCGGAACTGTAACAGAAAGATTCCAGGAAGCAAAACAATCAGGGCTACCCGCATCGCTCGGCTTCAGGAGAATTAGTCACGAGGTGTTCTGTGTGGATGGCGCCCCCTGGAGGGAAACTCTGGATGTGTAAGCCTACAGTCGTATTGATGGATCCTCCATCGTATTCCTTGGGGACAGGGGACTGATTGTTCCTCAAGACTTGAACGCTGCCTCACGCTCCTTTATGATAGCCATGTTCCTAATCGTGTAAGTCTCTCCATTTCCCAATTTCAAATCCCTAAGAAAAGAGTTTAGTATAGCCAGCTCACCTTTTTAAGACAGATAACAAAAAAATCACTTGCTCTGACCACCCCAGTCCATCATGCTGCTGCTGCTGCTAAGTCGAGAGTGGGGCAAGTCGTGCCGGTCATTAAGGGTCCAGGGCTTTGGGCACGAAATCTTCCCTCAGGAAGTGTGGGTAGGAAGGTGGTGACTGGTATCTTTAACAGAGTGAGCTTGGCAGAGGCTGGCTGATTTCATTCACAAGACTGACTGTAGAATTAATTAAACAAATTAAGACACTTTGAGAGTGAAAGTCTGCTATTAATAATAATATTAATAATAATATTGGTGGCCCAGTGGTGAAGACTTTATGCTCCCAATGCAGGGGGCCTGGGTTTGATCCCTGATCTGGGAACTAGATCCCACACGCGGCAACAATGACTAAAATGATCCTGAGGGCACAACTAAGATATATATGGCAGTGTTCGTGGGTGCTGCTGCATCAGTCAAGTCAGACTCCTTGCAACCCTATGGACTGTAGCTCACCAGGTTCCTCCGTCCATGGGACTCTCCAGGCAAAAAGACTGGAATGGGTTGTCATGCCCTCCTCCAGGAGATCTTGCTGACCTTGGGATCAAATCTGTGTCTCTTTCCTCTCCTGCATTGGCAGATGGGTTCTTTATCACTGGCGCCACCTGGAAGCCCCAAGACCTGCTCAGCTGAATAAATAATATTAAAATAACAGCAATAATAACATTAGGGCAGGAGGTATAAACTGAACAGTTCTGGGCAAAGTGGTACATATGGTCACCCTAGTTTGGTTTACATTTTGATAGAAAAGGAGGGGAAAGGATCTAGATAAAATTTCAGGATACGGATATGGAAAATAGTCTTGTGTTATGGTAGGAAGAACCATAGTGAAGACTATGAGGATGTGAATAAATATACTCAGGCAACTTCTCCTAGGGTTTCCCAGGTGGTGCTGGTGGTAAAGAACCTGTCTGCCAATGCAGGAGACATAGAAAAGACTCCGGTTCAATCTCTGGGTTGGGAAAATCCCCTGGAAAAAGGCATGGCAACCCACTCCAGTATTCTTGCCAGGAGAATCCCATAGACAGAAGAGCCTGGTGGGCTACAGTCCATGGGGTCACGAAGAGTCAGACACAACTAAAGCAGCTTAGCACTGCACAGCAACTTCTCCTCTAAGGGATAGAAATTGCTGGGGAGGAGGGTCCCCTCATTAAGGTAGTTCTAGATATGCAAATTGCCCACCTAAGGTGTATTAATTTCCTAATTAACAAATTACCACAAATTTGATGGCTTAAAGAAATAGGAATCAATTTTGTCACAGTTCTAGGAGGCTAGAAGTCTGAATTCAAATGCCCCAGGCTCTAGTGATGAAGACTCTAGGGGAGAATCCTTCCTTGCAGTTTCTGGAGGTTCTTGACAGTCATCAGCTTGTGGGTGCATCAATCCAACATTTGCTTCTGCCTTCAGATGGCCATCCCTTCTTTTCCATCCATGTTGTATCCTCTTCTGTCTCTTATAAAAACAACTGTCATTGGATTTAGGGCCCACCCTGCTAATTCAGTAATATCTCATTTTAACATTCTTAATTTAATGACATTGGCAAAGACCCTTTTTCCAAATTAGGTCACACTCATAGACTCTAGGTGGACATTTCTTTTGGGGAGCCATCCCTAAATCTACCATAGCAGGTGTGGACCTCAGAGTCAGCTTCACTTAGAACAATACGGTCTGAAGTCAAACAAGTGCTCAAGAATCCATTTTCAGGCACCATATGTTAGATTCTATGTTGCAAGTAGCTGGAAACCCATATAAAATTCAGCCTAAACAAGAAAACAAACTTATGGGCTCATGAAATATCATGATAGAGGGCTACCTTCAGGTGAAGCTGGAACCAGGAGCTCAGTCATGTCTCATTGCAAGCCTACAGTTTGCTCTCCATAGACTTACTTTCTTATAAAGCTATCTTTTCACTTGTGATCCAACAGTAGTAGCCTGTAACTCCTGGAGCTGCAAATATTCTTGTTCAGGATCTCCAAGAAAGGAGAGTTTGTGCATGCTTGTGCTAAGTCGCTGAAGTCAGGTCCGACTCTTTGCAACCCCGTGGACTGTAGCCCACCAGGCTCTGTCCATGGGATTCTCTAGGCAAGAATACTGGAGTGGGGGTAAGGAGAATCTACTTTTCAGTAATGCAAACTGAATCACTGAAATCAAACCTGTTTGGCTTTCATTGGTCTGACGTGGCTTGAGGTGATGGAACACTCCTATGTCAATTGGGACTCACCTCTGGAGTTGGGATGGGGTCAATCCAACCTGAACTACATGGCTAAGACTTCCTTAAGAGACTGCTTAAAAGAAGGAAAGTAATAAGGATGCTGGAGACAAAACCAGCATCAGGTATCACATAAAGAAAATGAGAAACTAATGACTGGAAGTAATATTTTCAGAGTGCTTATCATATACCGTGTACTACACCTGAATTAGATCCCATGTTTACAACAGCTCTAAGAGATATTGCGATGGTCCCACTTTACAGATTCGGAAACAAAGACATGAGGTGTTAAGTAGCTTACTCAGAGCCACACAGCTAGTCAGTGTATGATTCTCAAGGCACCAAGGACTGTCACAATCAAATGCATCTTAGAAATATCATTCTGGTAGTACCAAGGAGGAAGAACTGGAAGAACAAGAAGAGCTGCCGGGAGCCCAGTAATTCAGATAAGCAGCCATGAGGACCTGAACCAGAACAGGGACCAAGGAAAAGGAAAGTGAAGTCGCTCAGTCGTGTCTGACTCTTTGCAACCCCATGGACTGCAGCCCACCAGTCTCCTCTGTCCATGGGATTTTCCAGGCAAGAATATGGGAGTGGGTTGCCATTCCCTTCTCTAGGGGATCTTCCCAACCCAGGGATCAAACCCGGGTCTCCCATATTGCAGGCAGACACTTTACCGTCTGAGCCAGCAGGGAAGCCAGGACCGAGGAGGGAGAGAAGGAACCACTGTGAGAAATACCAAGGAAGGGGCTTCCCAGGTGGCACTATGGTAGCGGACCCATCTGCCAATGCAGGAGACAGAAGCAATTTGGGTTCGGTCCCTGGGTCAGGAAGATCCCCTGGACGAAGGAATGATAACCCACCCCAGTATTCTTGCCTGGAGAATCCATGGACAGAGGAGCCTGGTGGGCTACAGTCCATGGGGTTGCAAAGAGCTGGACACGACTGAAACAACTTAGCATGCACACAGAATCAGTGGACTTGGTTATTGTGTGTGGACGCACAGGATAGGAATCATTCATGAGCCCCAAGTCTCTAACTTGAGTGACTCAGCTAATTCACTGCCATTAACTGAAATTGAATAATAGCTTATATTTACAGAGGGCTTACTTTGTACCAAGCGCTTCACTGGGACTTGCTCATTTCATCTTCACAATATTCTTCTAATGCTAAATGATAAACAACTGAAAAATCTCAGGAGACTCAGCAACAAGCATTAGTTAGCCAATGTGTGTCTGTGAGTGGGAGACAGAGGTCAGCTAAGGTATAGGTGAGGAAGTTTGGCTCTGCCTCACCTGTCTCTCATCCTCCTTTTGGGACCTTCACTCTTACCAGATAATAGCACTTATTGCAAATGTGAACCTACTCTAAGATAGTGTAATACTGGCTTGTTGTTGTTTAGCTGCTCAGTCATGTCCAACTCTTTGCAACCCCATGGACTGTAGCCCACCAGGCTCCTCTGTCCATGGAATTCTCCAGGCAAGAATACTGGAGTGGGTTGCCAAGCCCTCCTCCAGGGGATCCTCCTGACCCAGGGACTGAACCCATATCTCAGGTGGATTCTTTACTACTGAGCCGCCAGAGAAACCCAATAGGGACAGATAAATAAAGCAAGGGAATTTTTCCCAAAAGAGAGTTGGTGAAGAAATGGAAACTTTGTTATTGTTATTGGCAGTATAAATCAATACAATCAGTTTATAGGACAATTATACAATATCTAGTAAGGATATAGGTGTCTATGACCTATGACCCACCAATTCCACTCTTGAGTGAAAAGAGCATTATGCTAGTTATATGGAAACCTGATTATGACAGGTGCATTAAGAATCAGTGGAGAAAGGATGGGCTCTGGATTAGGGTTAGGGTTAGAGTAATAAGTAGCACTAGTACATTACATATAAAAAGTTGAAGTTAGATACTTATCATATGCACAAAATAGATTTCAAGTGGATAAAAGATCTAAAATTATGAGAATGTCCTATGAATTTGGGATGGGAAAGGACTTTTTGCAAAGTCACAAATCATTAAGGGAAACATTGATACATTTGATTATTAAAATTAAAAACCTCTGTTCAACAATCTACCCAAGCATCATAGCTAACATGGCCTTTAACTGACAATCGTTTGGTTTACAGAATATATAGAGAACTTTCCTAAATCTGTAAAAACAAATGCAAACTACAAAGTACTGAAACAGGCAAAAGATATTAAACAGAAAATATTTTTGATGCTTGAATTGCCGATATGCATGTGAAAGTTTTCCCAACTGCACTAGGAATCAAGGGAAAACAAATTAAAATCACAATGAGATATTTCACTCCCTGTCAATGCAGCAAAGATGAAAAAGTCTGATGTTATCAAGAATTGGCAAGGGGAAAAAATATTAATGTCATGGAATTTTATTTTTTAAGCTGGGCAATTTTTCTGGATTAAAGGGAATTAAAGAAGACCAAAGATATATGGCAATTAAATACAATGTTCAATCCCTGATTAGATTCTGGACTGGAGGAAAAATTATGAAGCGCACTATTAGCTCAGTGGAGAACTTTGAATCTGGCCTATATAATAGGTAATAGAGTTATCTCAGTGTTTAATTTCCTGAGTGTAGTAATTGCATTATGTTATGTAGGAGAATATCTTTGTTCTAGGATAGATACATACATATTTAAAAATTCATTTGTATTTATTACATATCTTTATTTATGTATGTATACATGTGTTTCAACATATGTATCATTTGGAAACAGAATACAAAAGGCAAAGAAATTTTGAAGAGAAAGGAAAAACAAATGTAGCAAAATGTTAGTAAATGTTGAAAGAAAGTAGATACATGTGTTCATTGTACCATTTTGGAAACATTTCTGTAAGTTTGAAATTTTTTCCATATAGAAAAAGCAAGGACATGAAAAAATGGAAACCTTGACATTGTTATTGGCCATATAAATTGATACAACCACTTCAGAAAACAATTTGGCAATATCTAGTGAAGTCAAAGATATCTAATTCTATAACCCACCAATTCTGCTCTGGACATATTTTCTCAAATTGCACAGTAGATGTGTATAAGACAGGTCACTGGTACTGTTTTTGCAGGAAACAAAAAAAAAAGAAGAAGAACAAAATGTTCACAAATCACAGAAAAAATAAAGCAACCATCTATTCTTACAATTCAGTAGTTAGAGTGAATGAGCTAGTCCTATGTGTATCAATATTTTAAAATCTCAAAAATAATATTATTGAGTGAAGAAAGCAATTTACAGAAAGATCAGTGCAGTAGTATGTCATTTTTATACTGCTAAAACAGTTCAAAAACAGCACTACATCTTGTTTATGGATTCATACATATGTAGTCAATGTTTAAAACTATTGAAGATGATAAACATTAAAATTCAAGATTGTGAAGGGAGACAGGGATGAGATTTGGAGCTTTTGCCCCCAAGGAATCTTCATCCGTATCTGTAATTTACATCTTAAGAAAAAGAATTTGGGAACAACACAGTAAAATGTGAACATGTGACAAAGTGGGTGACAGAGGAGAGATGTTTGTTACATTAGTCTCTCAATTTTACCATGAGTGTAAAATATTCACAATACGTCTTTGAGATCTTTAGCTAGACAGGACCAGAAAATAGGCCTTTTATTCGGCTCGTAGAGGAGGCATACTGAACACTTGCTATAAACTCAGGAGATGGAGCTCTCAGGAGAGGTTGATTTCAGAAGGTGTCTCTTGCCAAGGCAGCAAGTGCACTGCAGGGCTTCTGTGCCCATGGGGAGCGCTAAATTCACACTGGGAGCACTGCTTTGACACTGCATTTACATCATCTAAAAACTGCACACATCTATATCTGCAAGGGATTTAGGACAATGGCTGTGAGCTTCAGCCCTACAGTGCCACACACCTAGAGGAAGACAAACGGCCTGAAATAAATTGTGAAAAAGCTTGCTGACTGTGGGTTTCCTCCCTGGAAGAATTCCCAGCCCTCACTGAGAACCAGAGGGAGCATCAAGAAAGGGGCCAGAGGGACGGCCCCCAGCTCCTTGCTCTAAACCGGGGTCTCTAGTCAGGCATACACAGGCTCCAAAAGAAGCCCCATGGGGCAAGTTGCCAATGTCGCTTTAACAGCCTCAGCCATGCCCAGCGTCCCAGACTTTGTCCTGTCTTGGAACGTACTTGAGAACAGGAGCTAACAACTGGGATTGCATGGATGCCCCCCCAACCCCAGCTCTTAAATACAGGTCAGTTGTATGGTTTAAAGCATTGGTCCCCAACCTTTCTGGCACCAGGCATGGGGTTTGTGGGAGACTATTTTTCCATGGAAGGCGGTGGTGGTTCAGACGGTAATGCAAGCAATGAGGGTGCCACTCACCTCCTGCTGGGCGGCCTGGTTCCTAACCAGGGGTTGGGGAAAGTGAAAAGTGTCAGTCGCTCAGTTGTATCCGACTCTTTGGGGCCTCACGGGCTGTAGCCCGCCAGGCTCCTCTAACCATGGAATTCTCCAGGCAAGGACACCCCTGGTTTAAGGTGTTGCACTCTCCATCCTGAGAAAAAAAACAGGATATTTAAGATCATTTGGTAAACGTTTGGAATGGTGAGCATCTCTTTTGTGGCAGGCGCTGAGCTAGACTGCACAGCCAAGAATGAACAAGAGCAAGTCGGGTCCTCAGGAAGTCCAGTGCGGGAGGCAGACAAACGGGTCTAAGGCAGTAAGTGGAATGTGCCAGTGTTCCAGGGTTCTAGCTGTGACGGAGACCCCCGGCAGCAGAGAAGAGAGCCCCAGGAACGCGGATGGTGGCCATCGGGGTTCCGTAGAGGAAGCAATGTCCGAGCTGATGACAAGTGGCCAGGAGGACATGGGCAAAGCCTGCGTGTCTGCGAGAGCAACGTGAGCTGGGGCCCTGCCCTTGAAAGAAGATGGACAGGAGGGTTTCCCAAAGCCTTCAAGGCAAGCAATGCTGTATTTTTTAAATTTATTTTTTTATTGGAGTATCGTTGCTTCACAACATTGTGTTGGTTTCTGTTGTACAACATGAATCAGCGAGATGTATGCATATGTCCCCTCCCCGGAGCCTCCCTCCCACCCCCCATCCCACCCCTTCAGGTCATCACAGAGCCCCGAGCTGAGCTCCCTGTATGATATAGCAGCTTCCCACTAGCTAGCTACTTTACACGTAGTAACATATTACTATACATTGCTTTCACTTTGGGGGGCTGGAGAAGCCTCTTGAGAGTCCTTGGACTGCAAGGAGAGCAAACCTGTCAATGCTACAGGAAATCAACTGTGCATATTAAATCCTTAATAAATGTTCATTATCGTTATTGTTGTTAATACTGTGTCCATGTTTCTGATACCTTTTAAAATAAATGTCATGCCCTGTCAAGGCTTTTTCACTCTATGTTTTGCATATAGCCACTAGATAGACCCCTCTCAAAGCTTTGCTTCCTGTGTTTGTACTATGAAGAAAGTAGGCATGGACTTCCCTGGTGGTCCAGTGGTTAAGACTTTGCCTTCAATGCAGAGGGGCCAGGTTCCATCCCTGGTTGGGGAACAGATCCCACATGCCTTGTGAAGTGGTCAAAAAGAAAAAGGAAAGGAAAGAGAAAAACAGGCATATTGAATATTCTTTCTCAAAGCAGGGTTGGCTCCCCTGGAGATCCTGACATCAGACTCCAGCTCCCACCCTCCCATCTCCGGTTAATAACCCCCCACAGGGTCACTGCAGGCTTTTAAACAGGGAAGACACACAGCTAGATAAGGCTGTTTGCACTATCACTTAATTATCTTGGGATCAAGTTTATAACGTGTCCAAAATAGTTTATAAGCTCTTGGGTCTTCATTGGTCAACGGTCTGAATTTTTTATTTCTGAGGAGGTGACCCTCAGGCTTCCCGGGTCTATAGTACTACTCTGGGCCCGGGGACGGTGTATTTTACACGCTGTTGAAATAAGCCCTTGTCATTTTCTGGGCTAACATTCCCTGGGTGAGTCAGTTATTCGTTTCCAAGCACTGCGGCCTCTGCAAGCCCTCTCAAGGGTCAGGCCACTCTCCTCTTCGAGGGTCCTCGGCTCGGCTGCCACCTAGTGGCGAGTTCTGGAACAAAGGGCTCTTGAGACACACTTCAGATGCGCCCTTGGAAACGAGACCCTCCGCTGCTGTGACTCATTCCGGGATGACAGTGCAAAAGATATTTACTCATCTCCTTAAAAGATGAGTAATCGGCTTCTGGCTGATGGGAGGCTGTCTTTGAAAAACAATCCGATTTTGTTTTCTTCAAATATGAATGTCAGGATTTTCTAAGCAAATTAATGATTTTTTTTTTTCTCTTCAAATCCACTCCTGCAGGGGAAGGGCTAGGCCAGCATTGGGGGAGGGGTGGGCGTATTGCTAAGGATTGTCAAGCCTTTAGAACGGGCTGCGTTCTGTTGTAAGCACTCAGAACATCTCCTCCGATCCTTATTTCAATCCTGAGGTAGGTCCTGTAATAAAAAACAAAGCTAATAATTATCTATTGTCATTGTTGTTTTATAAACGAGGGAATTAAGGCTTCGGGAGGTATAACATCACTTAGCTGGAATCAGTGACAAGACTGGGATTCTAACCCAGGTCTGTCTGACACCAGTACCTGTGTTCTTGACCATCCCACTCCTAAATGATTATTTTTCTGCACCTGCCTGGTTCCAACATCAGTTCATCCTGCAAAGATTTGTCAGGGCTTCCCAGGTGGCTCAGTGGTAAAGAATCCACCTGTCAAGCAGGAGATGCAGGAAACACAAGTTTGATCCAAGTTTGATCCCTGGGTAGGGCAGGTCCCCTGGAGAAGGAAATGACACCCCACTCCAGCATTCTTGCCTGGGAAACCCCATGGACAGAGGAGCCTGGTGGGCTACAGTCCATGGGGCTGCAAAAGAGTCGGACGTGACTTAGCAACTGAGCATGCAGGCACACAAATATTCGTCAAGGCCCTAAATGTTTCTTCTCTTGAATACTGGTTATTCACAATGATCCAGACACACACCCTTCCCTGATGAAGCTTATAGTCGAGTGGGAGAAAAGAGAAAATGTTTTACAGCTTGATAAATCCTGTAATGAGCTTAGCACAGCATGCTGGGGGCCATATACACGAGTAGTTTACTGTGTAACCTGGGGGCAGTCAGGATAGACTTCCTAGAGGAGGTGACCAAGGTAATTCCTACTGGATGAATGGGAATTAGGCAGACCCAAGGGAGGAGGGAATTAGAGAAGGACATTTCAGACAAAATAAGCAGCCAACACTAGTGACCAGAGGTCCCGGGTGGGAGCTGAGCACTGGGAGAACTCTTATAATTGGAGAGTTTCAGAAAGAGACCCAGGAGTTGGCTCACATGGGTGCTGACTTTTGTTATCTGTGTCTGGCAGGATGCTGGCAACTTCATTCTGAAAGGAACACTGCTTTGCAGAGCAAAAGCTCTGAGAGTGAGAGAGATAAGAAAGAAGACGTCTCCTCCCCCTTGTGGCCTGAAACAGATGTGTGGCTGTTGTCCTGAGCCTCACCAGAAGCTCTGAGAGGCCTGATAAAGATGCTCTGTGATAAAGCACTAGGTTCGGCCAAGGTGGGCCTGGAGGACGGGCCCCATGTCGTGTGGTCAAGACAGCACAGCGCCCCATGGTACACCCTGGATCGACCTCAAAGCCAAAGTTTGAAACGATGAGTCTTGTTTTCCCTATTATTATTAATTTTTTAAAATTTTGGGCCACACCCATGGGACTTGTGGGATCTTAATTTCCTAACCAGGGATTGAACTTGAGCCTTCAGCATTGGAAGGCAGAGTCTTAAACACTGGACCATCAGGGAAGTCCCTTGTTTTGCTATTAAACATAATTGCAGAGAAGAAGGAAACCACTGTGATGGAAGAGAAGGCTCCTTGCTGCGCACTGCTGGTACCTTCCACGGATGGTGAGAACCAACTACATGCTCTTCTCTAACGAGTGAGACCGTGGGAGGCCACCCCTCCTGCTGTTTTCTCCATGGTCCTGCCCCCTTAAAAGACAACTTACTCCTTGGAAGAAAAGATATGAGCAACCTAGACAGCATATTAAAAAGTAGAGACATTACTTTGCCAGCAAAGGTCTGTCTAGTCAAAGCTATAGTTTTTCCAGTATTCATGTATGGATGTGAGAGTTGGACCATAAAGAAACCTGAGCATCAAAGAATTGATGGTTTTGAACTGTGGTGTTGGAGAAGACTCTTGAGAGTCTTTTGGACTGCAAGGAGATCCAACCAGTCTATCCTGAAGGAAATCAACCCTGAATATTCATTGAAAGGACTGACGCTGAAGCTGAAACTCTAATACTTTGGCCACCTTATGCAAAGAACTGACTCACTGGAAAAACCCTGATGCTGGGAAAGATTGAAGACAGAAGGAGAAGGGGACGACAAAGGATGAGATGGTTGGATGGCATCTCTGACTTGATGGACATTAATTTGAACAAGCTCTGGGAGTTGGCGATGGTCAGGGAAGCCTGGCGTGCTGCAGTCCATGGAGTTGCCAAGAATCGGACACAACTGAGCAACTGAACTGAACTGAACTGCCCCCTAGTGGTTTTCAGTATGACTACCTGTTACTTGGATGCTGCTTGGGCAAAGCCTCTTTGCCAAATTATGAGTAAATCATGAAGAAGGTCATTTACAGGTATGCAGTGTGTTCAGTCAACCAGATTTTGCTTCACACAATGATTGGGCTATAGCTTAGTCAGTTTCTCTCTTCTGTTTACTAGCTGCTTAGTGGGGTCATTTCACTTTGGTGACACTTCTGACGTTTTTGTTAGACATTCCAGACTGAACCCTTCGATTGAGGTTGAATGGTTGTTCCATAACCACCTGAATCCCAGCCCCATGTTTGTTTGTTTTTTCCGCATTTTGCTGTGTCTCTTAACCAAATCTTCCCTCCCAGGCCCTTTCTCTCCTCATGGAGAATTTCTCCGTCAGTGATTGCATTTTCTTTAAGTCTTTGCAGCAGCAATGGAAATCTTTCGGTCTTAATGACAGTGACAAGGGACCATGTCATTAAGTCCCAAACAGGGGAATTTGTTATGGCAACTGGCTATGAAATAGGGAGGACTTGGCACCAACTTTTCTATTTGTGACTCATATTTAGAACTTTTTAAACCACTTTCATAATGTGGTGGTGAAGAACAGTGACTTAAGTTCTGCCGGTTGAATAATCTTAGACAATTTACTTAACCTCTTCATGCCTTACTTTCTTCAGCTGTAAACTGTCTTGAGACCAGTGCCTGGCCCAGAGTAAGCACTTTTTTGGGGAGGGGATGGAGGGCCACACTGCGTGGCATGCAGATCTTAGTTCTCCGACCAGGGGTCAGACCCTCACCCCCTGCAGTGGAAGCATGGAGACTATTGAACCTTTGCTACTGTTCCCTTTTCTGACTCCTTCCCGCGGTCCCTCTAACCCTGACCAAATCATCACTTAAATCCCTTGTGTCAGGCTTCCCTGGTGTCCAGTGGTTAAGAGTCTGCTTTGCAATTTAGGGGACAGCGGTTCTATCCCTGGTCCGGGAAGATCCCACATGCCTCAGAGCAAATAAGCCCGTGTGCCACACTGCTGAGCCCACGCGCCGTAGCTACTGAAGCCCGTGTGCCCCCGAGTCCATGCTCCCCAACAAGAGAAGCCGCCTGTGCTTCAACTAGAGAGTAACCCCTGCTCCCCGCAACTAGAGAAGACCCCTGCATGGCAATTAACCATGCTACAGGTAGAGAAAAGAGCTGAGAACTTAAACCAATTTTCTAAATACCACTTTAGTTAAGTAGATAATTACAATTGTAGTTCCTTATTTTGCAGAAAATATTGACAGTATGCCATATCTAAAATGAAATTAATTCCAGATGAAGTAAAGATTTAAATAAAGAGGGAAAAAACAAACAAAAAAATATAAAGAGGGAAAAAACAAAGCATTAGGACAACATGTAAATAAGCCCAGAAATTCTAGGGAAAACCTTCAAAAAAAAAAAGAAAAAGAAAAAAAAGAACCCAGCACAGTCGAAATAAATAAATAAAATATTTTTAAAAAATTCCTTCATGTGGAGGTTCGCCCTGTTCATTCTGGAGTGCCGTTCCTCACTGTGACTGCCCCTATTCGAGAAAGCCCACATCACAGTAGGAAAGAGCCTGCTCACACAGGCTCCCAGCTCATCCCTCCTATCCCACAAAACCATGCTCTCACCTTCTCTGGGGCCCCCTTCCAAGTGCCCAGCCGTGGACTCCTCTACTTATATGGCCCACATTTTCTCTTCCACTTTTATTTCTGAACCCACTCAAGTAATCTTGAGTAGTAGGTATAAGTAATTTATACCAGATAGTTTTATATTAGAATTTGTAACTTGCACAATGCTGGAGACCAGTGGCCCATGGTGTGCTATTTTACTTTTTGTCTTGGAGTCTGCTCCATTTATTTGTGGATTTCTGCACAGAGTTTGGATAGGTGTCTGCCTTGGTGTTTTCAGTATCTTCCATAAGCCTGAACAAAAGCCTGACATGACATGGCACACCCGTCACTTCCTTCTCTTCAAGAACTGCTCTGTGCAATAATAAAATGCTATTGCTTTTTAGTGATTTGTTTGTGACAAAAGAGCCAAAAATTATATCCTGCCGCAGAAAGATCATACTTGCCTTTAAAAACAAAATTCAATTTCTTTCAGGGGATAATATAATTTGATTTGCTGTTTTCTTCACGGATATTGCATTTTCATCTTTGTTTTTCTGAATTCTAATATTCCAGTTCTCTCTGTTTTGTCATGGAAGAGATGTGATTTTTAAGGCAAAAACTCTCAATGCTTGAGCTTAGTTTTACTTTTATCTTTGCAAGAGTGTAAGGGGTAACACGACCCTTCCTGATGTTAGCTCCTCTGCCTGCGGTAGGGACCACCATAGGCTTACCTGGAAGCTGTGTCCTAGCGGCTTCGCAGCTGGGAAATGTTAAGGGTAAGTTTACAGCCACGACTAGTGGCAACGAGAAGAAATACTGAGCTATTAAGAAAAAGACATCAATACAGTGGATATGACATCAGAGCAGGTTGCCATAGTGTGTGTTCTAGGACTGAGTCCCCTGGTCTTTGAGTGATTTCAGTTCATATACATTACCTCGCACAGTCCTGCACACAGCCAGGGCTCAGGACACAGCTTTGGCAAGCTTATGTGTCTTGATGATAAGACTTTATAGAAGCTAAGTTGCTTTATCGTGTTTCATTCTTTCTTAACCTTGAGTCTAAAGTCATACAGACTATGAAGAAACCATGGAAAATTCAATATGAAGTGGTTAACACTCGTGCCAATGAGCAGTTGCTTTTCTGGATTTATCTGAACACTGTCTCTCAGAAAGTGTCATGGTTCTGCCAGATGGGGTCCACATCGGTCCAGACTGAGAAGCGACATCCAGCATTTGCACAGGACTGGCTTTTGCAGACATGAATTCAATAAAGATGCAGGACTTAAAAGCGACACTTCACAGGAACTCTGCTCAACGTGATGTGGAAGTCTAGATGGGAGGGGAGTTTAGGGGAGAATGGATACATGTGTATGTGTGGCTGAGTCCCTCTGCTGTCCACCTGAGACTATCATAGCATTGTTAATCAGCTATACTCCAATACAAAACAAAAAGTTTAATAAAAAAAAGAGAGAGAGAGAGACACTTTCAGCAGTCATGAAAACAAGGACTAAGTAGTCAACACTGCTGCTCAAACTCATTTTCACTGAGTCGGTGATGCCATCCAACCAGTGGGGTCTGCGGATGAGCAAAGTCGTTTCTTAACACGCACAACAGCCTTTACTTGGGAGACAGCTTCTTGGTGATGAGGTTTGGAAACTCCTGAAGGAAATGACACATGTACCAACCAGCACAGCACAAACCCTTCAGAAGGCAGAGTGGGAAAGCCTCTGATCGTTAGCCTGCGCCGGCAGACACTGAGGGTTTGTGCAGAGCACTCGCCCAGAGACGGGTCAGGGAACCTTGACTCCCTGGAGGAGAACACAAAAGAATAGCTTCCCTCGTTTTGCCTGCCCCCCACCCCCTCGCCCTGCCCCAAACACACACACATTATCTAATTTAATCCCTGTTACAATAAAAGGAAGCAGAGTCTCCAGGAGGGTAAGGAAATGAATTGTCCAGGCTGTAAGCTCCTCAAGAGCAGGGCCATGTGCGTTTATGCCGTGCCAAGTTGCTGTGGTCGTGTCTGACTCTGTGAGACCCTGTGGACTACAGCCCGCCAGGCTCCTCTGGTTCAGGGCTGCTTGGACTCAGGTGTTCTGTCTCTGGGGCTCAGGACTGCTCTGTTGCAGATGCAACACTTTTCAGAAGAACCTATTCAACCTCCTGGAGAACTGAAGCTGTGCCCTCCGCAGTCTGGGCTGGCTGGCTCTGAGGTGTGAATTTCAGAGACACTAGAGGGCTGCATGCTGACCCCCTAGACCCTCACCTATTTCCAGAGACTTGGAATTAAAACCAAAACCAAAGAAACAAATCTTCCCATTCCTTAACTGGAGATGTTGCAAAATGCAAATACTGTTACAAAAGCTGGAAGAACTGATTTAAATTTGCACTAAAGGGAAAATAGATAACACAGCCAAACAGGAAGAGCGTGGGCTTTGGAGTCAGAACTGAGTTCAAATCTGGCTCTACCAGATGTGAGCTGTGTGGCCTTGGGTTTGCTGATTCACCTCTCTGAGCCTCAGATTCCTCATCTACAAAGTAAGAATTACACTACTTACATCTAAGGGTGAGCAGAAAGATTACAGGAGAAGTACACAGAAGTGATCAGTACAGGTCTTGGCACATTATATATGCAGAATTTGATAAGCATTCCTTTTATGACTATCACAACTTCTCAATATTTTTGAGTTCCGCAAAGTGTAATCATACAAAAGATAGAGAAAGGTGATTAGCTGACTTCAGTCCCACCATTTGGGAGCTCTGTAACCTCGGGCATATCACTTACCCTTTAAGCCCTAAATTCCTCACCAGAAAACCTGATCATTGTGAGGATCGAGTGAAATAACATGCTTTGTAACACAGGAACATCTATGTCAATATGCAGGGAGGGTGGATATTTGAAAGTGAAGGGTAAGCACAGTTATGCTTAGTTTATGGTTATAACCTTATTGACCAGAGCACTAACTAGAGGTCATAGAATGTTGATGGCAGAATCTTGCTTGAGATGTAAAGAAATTTTGCTTTAATGCTTTGTCTCTATTAGTGCATATATATATAAATAGACACGTAAATTGCATAGACATGTAATAATAAGTTGAGCAATGGTATCAGTTTGATTATACATCACGTAAATCCAGCAATAGTTTGTCCTTTTCTTTTGAACTTTTTATTTTGTATTGGGGTATAGCTGATTTACAATGTTGTGATAGTTTCAGGTGACCAGTGAAGGGACTCAGTCACACACATACATGTATCCATTCTCCCCCAAACCCCCTCCCATCCAGGCTGCTGTATAACATTGAGCAGAGTTCCATGTTCCATGAGTTCCATGAGTTCCATGAGCAGGTCCTTGTTAGTTACCTATTTTAAATATAGCAGTGTGTACATGTCCATCCCAAACTCCCTAACTATCCCTTCCCCCTGGCAACCGTGAATTCATTTTCTAAGTCTGTGAGTCTCTTTCTGTTTTGTAAGTAAGTTCATTCGTATCATTTCTTTTTAGACTCCGCATATAAGGGATGTCATACCGTATTTCTCCTTCTCTGTCTTGTTTGTCCTTTTCTTTTGAAGTCCTTTCTAGCACTGCCCTCGGGCCAGTCTGGGAATAAGTGCTGCGGTACATGTTGACTCAAAAATACAGCCTGACGCTGCAAAGCTGGGCCACCAGACAGACACTCAGACGGAGCCCTGAGGACACAGCCAGCTCTGAAGGCAGCCTGTCCCCGAACAGATCTGAAAAGCCAGGATGGGTACGAACACGTTCGCAGACGTGGGCCTCCTGTGAGGCAACCAGAAGCCAACTCTGAAAAAGCCGTTTGAAAGCCTTCCCAGACTGCGGGCAGAGGCTGGGGCTTGGGGGGTGGGGGTGTCCCGCAACCCAGCCCCTCTTTCAGGATCCTCACAGAGTCTAAAAGAAAAGCACCTCTCTCTTCTACCCTCTTCCATCTGCCATAGCAATGCGCTTAGCATTCATCAGTTTACCACCAATCCTTGGGCTGTGTTTTACTAATGGATTCTCTTCCCTCCAGAGAATTTGCTCGTCTGGCCTGGCACCCCTCACAATTTTACTCTAGAGAAGCAAACACAGTCTTTTAGGATGCAAAGAAGTGCAAAGGGGGAAAACATAGATTGTTTTATGGAGCGATTGGCCAAGCGGATATAGTTAGCAGCTATCAAGCCCTTGAAATACGAAAATTAATTAAATTCAATTTGATGAATGAGAATAATCACTTCAACAGGCTAATTCGATAAATAATCCTTCACATAAGGGAAACAAACATTTCAATTTGGGGGATGATTTTGAGGATTGCTGAAATGCAAAACTATCCAAGTTTTGAAGAGAATGGTACACATGATAATGAAGTGAGGCCTGAGGACTCAGGCCTCAAACCAACAGGACTCTTGCTTCTGACCACTGGGTGGGTTCTTACTTTCCACCAACTAAAAGTGTTCTGATCTCCCAGAGGTGTATCCCCCTTCCAGTATTCATGTCCCCTTGCTGCTGTAACAAATTACCAGGAACCTAGTGGCTTCAAACAGTTTTCACTTTTGTTCTCTTTCAGGTCCATAGATCAGAAGTCCAATATGGGTCCCACTGGGCTAAAATCAAAGGTGTTGGCAGGGTTGTCTTTCTTTTGGAGATTCTAGGGGAGAATCCGCTTCCTTGCCTTCTCCAGCTTCTGGAAGCCACGGACATTCCTGGCGAACGGCCCCCTCCGCCATCTTCCAAGCCAGCAGCTTCGTATTTCTCTCCCTGCGGTTCCTGCCTTCGGTGGAGCACACACGCATTGAGCTCACACACATTTGTCAGGGCCTATAGGAGTACAGCACCGAGTGAACCCTCAGGTGAGCTGTGAATTGGGATGGCCGTGATGTGTCCATGGAGGTTCCTCAGTTGTAACGAATGTACCATCTGGTGGGAGATGTTGATGGCGGAGGCGGCTGCGGGGGTCTGGGGAAAGGAAGTACATAGGGTATACCTGCGCCTTCTGCTCAGTATTTGCAATGAACCCTAAAACCGCTTTAAAAATTAAATCTTGGGACTGAAACAGTCCTTTTCTAGGTAGATTGATAAGAAGTCTGGGGTCCCTGAGGAGGAAAGAGGGGCCTGGGGCTCTCGAAGAGAAGATAGTAGTCAGGAATTCTCAAGGAGGAGGAAAGGACAAACATTTTTTTTTTCCCCTCTACATTCCTGAGTTTTAGTCACAGAAAATGTTTTTTCTTTAAACCCAGAACTAATGATTACACAACAACACAACTCAGCTTAAACTCTGTATAAGGGTTATATAGCAACAATGTATCCTGCTTGAGGACAGTTTCTCCTTCCTGTTATCTTAAAAATGTATGTTATGGGAGTGGGTTTGGTTCAGTTCAGTTCAGTTGCTCAGTTGTGTCTGACTCTTTGTGACCTCACGGACTGCAGCACGCCAGGCTTCCCTGTCCATCACCAACTCTTGGAGTTTACCCAAACTCATGTCCATTGAGTCGGTGATGCCATTCAACCATCTCAGCCTCTGTCGTCCCCTTCTCCTCCTGCCTTCAATCTTTTCCAGCATCAGGGTCTTTTCCAATGACTCAGTTCTTTGAATCAGGCAACCAAAGTATTGGAGTTTCAGCTTCAGCATCAGTCCTTGCAGTGAATATATAGGACTGATTTCCTTTAGGAAGGACTGGTTGGATCCCCTTGAAGTCTAAGGGACTCTCGAGTCTTCTCCAACACCACAGTTCAAAAGCATCAGTTCTTTGGCATTCAGCTTTCTTTACAGTCCAACTCTCACATCCCTACATGACCACTGGAAAAACCATAGTCTTGATTAGATGGACCTTTGTTGGCAAAGTAATGTCTCTGCTTTTTTAATATGCTGTCTAGGTTGGTCATAACTTTTCTCCCAAGGACTAAGCGTCTTTTAATTTCATGGCTGCAGTCACCATCTGCAGTGATTTTGGAGCCCAAGAAAAGAAAGTCTCTCACTGTTTCCACTGTTTCCCCATCTATTTGCCATGAAGTGATGGGACCAGGTGCCATGATCTTAATCTTCTGAATGATGAGTTTTAAGCCAACTTTTTCACTCTCCCCTTTCACTTTCATCAAGAGGCTTTTTAGTTCCTCTTCACTCTCTGCCATAAGGGTGGTGTCATCTGCATATCTGAGGTTATTGATATTTCTCCAGGCAATCTTGATTCCAGCTTGTGCTTCTTCCAGCCCAGCGTTTCTCATGATGTACTCTGCATAGAAGTTAAATAAGCAGGTGACAATATACAGCCTTGACATACTCCTTTCCCTATTTGGAACCAGCCTGCTGTTTATTGTAATAACTAATTTAAAAAGTATACAGCTCCCTTGCTGAGATTAGCAAGTGGGGCACTCTCCACCCCCTATCTGTGTCAGAAGCATTCTCTGTCCCTTTTCACTGTAACAAAACTTTTCCCACACAGGAGCCCCGAGTGGTCAAGTCTGGTCTCTGGTCCCGAAGCTAAATCTTCAGGGATCACGAATCCAACATCGTTCACCGTAAGATATCAGGACTTCCCTGGAAGTCCAGAGGTTAAGACTTCACCTTCCAGTGCAAGCGGTGGGTGGAGCTAAGATTGCATCTGCCTCCTGGCCAAAAAAACAAAAGGAATATTGCAACAAATTCGATAAAGACTTGAAAAATGGTTCACATTAAAAAAAAAAAAAAAAAACTTTGAAAAATAAACTAAAATCTTGGGAGTTCCCTGGTGGTGCAGTGCTTAGGATTCCACCCTTCCATTGCGGGGGGCACAGGTTTGATCCCTGGTTTGGAAACTAAGATCTTGCAAGCAAGTAGTGTGGCTAAAAAAAAAAAAACCAAAAAACAAAACAACTTTTTTTTTTTTAAGTCTTTTAAGATAAGAATGAGCTGTGTGATGTTTGTGAAAAGATTAGAAGGTACTGCATTAAACCTACCTTATTTCAACTTTATATCCTGAGAGCTACACAAAATCCTGCCCCTGCTGGGAGCTGAATCTACTACGAGACCTTAGGGCTACCAGGGTGTGGTGAAGTTTCATGCAACTCCAGGTCACCATCACTGTCAGCCCAGAGCAGAAGCAGGGAACCAGAGATCAGCAGTGTTCAGCGCCTTGTCAAGCACATCTGAACTGACCCCCTTCAGGCTCACAAGAACACTACAAGGGAAATATTAACATCTCCATTTTTAAAATGAGAAGAGCAGGGCTTGGAAAGATTAAGTAACTTGCCAAGCTACGGGTCGGAGGGCCTGGATGCAAACATAGGTTTTTGTGGGTCCAACGCTTATGCCAGGCTTCCCCCTCTAGTCACTAGAGAGGAGAAGGCAGTCCTCTGTGAGTGTTCTGTGCTCTGGATGTGGAAAACGGGCAGAAAAATGGACCTGCAAAGCAGGAGCGGCCCCAAGGGCGGGGTTCAATGCTGAAGGCTGCCTTTCATATTCGTATAAAAGTCTGGTTGCTACTGGAAGAATTCCCCTCCCTTGGAAGATCCCGGGGGTCCCTGGGGGCTCTCGCGGGAAGCGGGAACCTGGGTCCAAGGCCGCCGCATGACACCAAGCCATGCTGGAGCGGAGACGGGCCGGCAGAGGGCGCTGTGCAGACACGGTGAGCTCACGTCCGAACCACAGGACCCTGCCCAGTTCAGACGCAGCGGGTGCCCAGTGGAGAGAGGTCATTTTGAACTGAATTTGTTTCTTTCTTTTGAGACAAAATAACGCACAGCATATTTTTCAGAAATCTTTTGAGAGTGAAGTTTGCCTCTTGCAAAATTGCTAAATGTTGTGGGTTTCTTTCTCTTCCGTAAGAGAAGACTTCCTTTTGCCACAATGGAGGTTAGCAAATACTGCAGAAAAGTGGGTGGAACAGAGACCGCGGGCATGTCCTATGCCGGATCTGCCTCTTGTTAGAAGTCCGGGTTTTCTGTGAACCTCTTTTGTGTCTTCTGTAAGCTGGAGAGCAAAGGCTTTGTCTTACAGGTCTGTTCTGAAGGCTAAAGGGAAGGCATAGAAGTACTCAGCCTCACTCAGTTTGCAATCATTTTGGTCTTATGACCTCTTTATAGTCTTAAAAGGTTATCAAACACTCAAAGAGCTTTTTTCTTTTTTTCTTTTTCTTTTGCCGGGCTGTGAGGCTTGCAGGCCTCTTAGTTCCCTAACCAGGGATCAAACCCAGGTGCACTGCAGTGAAAGCGCGGGACCTAACCACTGGACTGCCACGGAATTTCCTCAAAGACCTTTCGTTTATGTGGGTTCTATCATATTTTGTTGTTGTTGTTCATTTGCTAAGTTGTGTCCGACTCTTTGTGACCCCATGAACTGCAGCACGCCAGGCTTCTATCATATTTACTACAGTAAAAACTAAGATTCACATTTCAATTAAATTTCTCATTAAAATATCTATTTCATTAGGAAAAAATATCAATTTAGCAAGAAAAATTGTAAAGCAAATATTTTAAAAAGAGGAACCCAAAACATGTATCTATATATCAATTTAAAAAATATGTATCAATTTTTAAAGTAAACAAAAATATATATCAATTAGCCCATCATATGCTGACTTAAAAATGTTTTTATGAAAAATAACTATATTTTCAAAATAAAAAATAGAAGAGAGATGTTTTCCATTTCTGCAAATGTCTTTAATGTCTGACATTCACACATATGTTGTCCACGAAGACTGTTGTGATGGCACAGGTCAGTAATCTCTAGAAAAACTTATTGTAGACTAGTGAAACAATGGGAGTGAAAATGCAAATAACATCCTAGTGAGGGCTTGCCAGGTGGTGCTAGTGGTAAAGAACCCACTTGCCAATGCAGGAGACAGAAGAGATGTCAGTGCCATCCCTAGATCGGGAAGATCCCCTGGAAAAGGGCATGGCAACCCACCCCAGTATTCTTGCCTGGAGAATCCCATGGACAGAGAAGCCTGGTGGGCTACAGTTTATAGGGTGGCAAAGAGTCAGAAACAAACAACCAAAGTGACTTAGTACGAACATATACTTTCTGTGGAAATGGTTTTGATCCAGGTACTCATGAGTGATAGTGATCACATTGTTCCTGTGAACTAAAAAAAGATGCATAACTTGAGAGTTTCAAGTTAAGTCTTGTTTGGGGCAAAATGAGGACTGCAACCTGGGAGAGAGCACCTCAGTTCTGAGAGCCTGCTCCAAACAGGTAGTAGGGAATGGTCAATATATAAGATTTTGGTGAAGGGAGTGTTCAGGGTAATCAAGCACTTACGTTACAAGAGCTTTTCTGCTAGTCACGAGGATCTGATGTCATCATGCAGGGATTTAGTGTTTTTCTAGATGTGAAGACATGCAAAGATTGGGATCTTGAAATCAGTCCCTGAAAATATTTGACTATCTAAAGACCTGTCCCACCAGATTCCCTGGCGCAGAGTGCCTCACTCCACCCTGAACCCCCTCAGGGGTGTTAAAGGTCAACAGCAGCAGCACGGGGTTCAATCTCCGCAGAGGCAGGTGGCAAATGCCCTTGTTGCTATTGTTCAGTCACTGGCAAATGCTCTTGGCAAGTGCCAATTTGTAGTTGACCTTCCCCAAAAGAGTTCATCCCAATTTGGGGTGACTGCTCCAGCATGTAACACAGGAAACTCTGTAAACAGGAGGTAAGCTGGTCCTTGGAGAAAATGTCTGAGACAAGGGTTATGAGAGTTTTCACTCAGCATGCAAAGAGCCTGATGAGAAATTAAGTCATGGATGAAACGACTAAGATCCTGCACAGTTGGAATAAGCCTGAGCTCAACGGTGCTCCCAGTGAGTGCCAAGGTGATATCTATCTTGAACTTACAAAGTCCAGAAGTCATAAAAAAAGGAAGAAATTCTGCCATTTGCACCTATGTGTTTGGACCTAGAGAATATTAAGTTTAGTGAAATAAGTCAGACAGAAAAGGACAAATGCTAAAAATGAAACTACCATATGACTCAGCAATTCTACTCCTGGTTATATATTTGGAAAAAAAATGAGAACTACTGTCATTCCAAAAGATACAAACATCTCAGTGTTTAAAGCAACACTATTTATAATAGCCAAGACATGGAAGCAATTCAAGTGTCCACTGAAAGATGATTGGATTAAAAAGATGTAGTGTGTGTGTGTATTGGACTATTACTCAGCCATAAAAAGAATGAAATACTGCCATTTGCAGCACCATGAGTGGATCTACAGAATATTATGTTTAGTGAAATAAGTCAGACAGTGTTTGCTGTCTATCACTTATATGTGGAATCTAAAAGATATTAGGTGAATAAACGTGCAAAGCAGAAACAGTCACAGATACAGAAAACAAGCTAGTGGTTACCAAAGGGAAGAGGAAGGTGAGGAGAGAAAACTTAGAAGCCTGGAATTAAGAGATACAAAACTACTACGTATAAAATACTACTAGAGAAGCAACAAAGGTACGTTTACAGCACAGTAAGTCAACTATGTGCGCGATGCTAAGTCGCTTCATTGTGTTGCTTCTTTGTCACTCGTCTCAATTTAAAAAAAGAAGTCAGAGAGCAACTGGTTAACCGAACATTTAATTCCAATTAACATAAAATCTGCCTGTCAACGACTTCCAAAATGTTTCATTTCCTTGCTGCTTTGAATGATGAGATCGATTTGCTGTGTCTCCTCCCCAGCAGGCATCCCAGCCTGGTAAGTCCCATGTTAATGAACTTCTGACTCCTGCTGAGACCTCTGTGACTTCCGTGGGCCCGAATCGTGGGTCTGCCCAGGTGGGCGCGAGGGTTTCCCTGGCTGCCTTCCACGAAGCTGCCTTCCACACCAGCCAGTGGAGCCAGGCTTCAGTGGCGATGTCCTGGGTCTCTGTCAAGGTCCCGCTTACCTCGGCTGCCAGATTCCTCTTCCTCCCCTCCTCCCCACTCCTTCCTCCTCACTCCTGGCCATCCTGTAATGAAACTCCCTCTCCTTGATCCTTTGCACTCTGTTAGTCCCCTCTATAACCCTCATTTCTCACCTAGTGAGGACATGTATCAGGCCCACCTCCTTAACATCCTCCCAGCTCCGTTGAAAAACCCCTTGACCTAAGCAACCTCGTTTTATTTCATCTTTCACAGGGGTGAGATCTGCCTTCCTGACTTGTAGACAACTACCTTCTCACTGTGTCCTCATATGGCCTTTCCTGTGTTTGCATGGTGGGTGTGTGTGTGGGGGGGACCCCAGCCTGAATCCTCTCCACCAACTTCTGGCTTTCTCCCTGTCCAGCCCCACCTCTCCACTTAAGCCCTTCTTACCCCCTTTTCTCTCTTCTGCTTGCAGTAGACTGCCCTTCTCATGCCAGGGCCATGCTGGGCTCTTGCATATACAGTAATTAAGATGCAAAGTGAGTAGCATTTGTATCCATTTTCCAGACCAGAAAAATAAGGCACAAAGGAATTAAGTAACTTGCCCAGATTACTTCGTCAAAGCTATGGTTCTTCCAGTAGTCGTGTTTGGATGTGAGAGTTGGCCCATAAAGAAGGTTGAGTGCTGAAGAATTGATGCTTTCAAATTGTGGTGCTGGAGAAGACTCTCGAGAGTCCCTTGGACAGCAAGGAGATCAAACCAGTTAATCCTAAAGGAAATCTACCCCGAATACTCATTGGAAGGACTGATGCTAAAGCTGAAGCTCCAATTCTTTGGCCACCTGATGCAAAGAACTGACTCATTGGAAAAGACCCTGACGCTGGGAAGGATTGAGGGCAGGAGGAGCAGGAGGTGACAAAGGATGAGATGGTTGGATGACATCACCAACTCGATGGACAGGAGTTGGAGCAAACTCTGGGAGATAGTGAAGGTTAGGGAAGCCTGGCGTGCTGCAGCCCATGGGGTTGCAAAGAATCAGACATAACTGAGCAACTGAATAACAACAACCAGGTTCCTATGGCCATTACCACTGGGACCAAGCTGTGACTCTGTGACTGCCTGACTTAACATTTCATCACTGATGCCTCTTTTAAATAGCTCTATCGTTTGGGCACTGTCCACCTTCTGTGTCTTTGCCATGTGCTACCTTTGATAGGTCTCATCTCACACACACCTACCAGGTGTCCTCTGAACAAATCTTCCACTAGACTACAAGTTGGTGGAGTCCGTGTGATGTGCCAGGAATTGCCCTAGGACGTGGGAGAGAGTGGTGAGCAGGCCTTCTCTCACAGAGCTTCCACTTTCTTCCTTTTTGCACTGACCCTGGGGTTAACTCGTGTACTTTTGCTTCATCTGCTGTCTTCTGCCTTTATTCTGGAGGCACTTTTATCCTGGGCACATATGGACAGGACAACGGATTGCTTTGTGCTGTGTCTTTCGCAAACTCCTTGTAAGGCAACGCCTGCCATTGCCGGTTTGGTTCCCGGCCTTTAGGAGGTCAGCTGGCCCTGAGCCCCCTGCTTTTCCTCATCCATCCCCCTGTCCCCTACCATTTCAGGGGAAAGCCACCATTTCGGGGAATCTGGACTTTCTGGAACTCCTCACACAACTCACAGTAGCCCGCCATCCATTGTTTGCAGAAAGCAGGAAGCTGACATGGCCCTAGAGGCTGTGGGCTGATGCTGGTCAAGGTCAGTCTGAGATGGGAGAGCTCCGTGAGGCCAAGGGCAGGTCAGAGGCCCCTGAGAGCAGCCCCTAAGTGAGGAAGAGCCAGCTCAGGAAACAGGAAACAGGTTAAGTGCCTCATTCATTCATTCAGTGCCTTCTTTGTTTCAGGGACTCTTCTAGGCCTGGGCTACAACAATGAAGAGAACCAACGAATCTGCCTTTGGAAAGTTTATAGTATACTGGGGAAGACAAACCATAAACCAATAAATATATACAAAGAGTGTCAGGTGTGATAAATACAAGGAGAAATGAAGCAGTTTGTGGGGACAGAGCTGATGGACATGAGGGGAGGGTGTTGTTTTGGGTAGTGTCGTAAGAGAAGAACCTTTCTTGGGGGGAGAGGTGGCATGTAAGTGAAGTAATACATGAAGAAAGCTGAGCAGCAAAGAATTGATGCATTCGAATTGTGGTGCTGGAGAAGACTCTTGAGAGTCCCTTGGACTGCAAGGAGATCAAGCCAGTCCATCCCAAAGGAGATTCATTGGAAGGACTGATGCTGAACCTGAAATTCCAATATTTTGGCCTCCTGATGCAAAGAGCTGACTCATTGGAAAAGACCATGATGCTGGGAAGGATTGAGGACAGGAAGAGATGGGGGCTGACAGAGGATGAGATGGTTTGATGGCATCATCTACTGAATGGACATGAGTTTGAGCAAACTCTCGGAGATGGTAAAGGGCAGGGAAGCCTGGTGTGCTGTAGTCCATGGGGTCACAAAGAGTTAGACATGATTTAGAGACTCAACAACAACAAATGAAGTAAGAGAGTGGTCCACATGAATACCTACCTGATGGAGAATATTCCAGGCAGAGGAAATAGCTGTTGCAAAGTCCCTGAGGTGGGAGCGTGCTTGTTGGCCTCATGTGGAAGGAAGCAGGAGACCAGCATTGCTAGAGGGAGTTAGAGAGAAGAGGGGTCAGGAGTGAGGGTGAGGGAGGGTCACGGAGCCAGAGCCCCAACCATGGAGGGGCTTATGAGTTACGGAAGGCTGTTAGGATTTGAGCCCAGGACCTCTGTTCCCAGGTAGAGGGCTCTTTACACTGTGCCACGCTGCCTCTGCAAGAAGTTATCATGGGACTTCCCTGGAAGTCAAGTGATTGGGACACAGCTCTTCCAATGCAGGGGCCATGGGTTTGATCCCTAGTTAGGGAACTAAGATCCCACATGTCTTGTGGTGAGGCCAAAAAAAAAAAGTTGTCATAAGAGAGAGTCTGGCTTTGAAGATCAGCAGAAATGATGCTTTGGACTCTCTATATTTTCTTCCCTTCAGTTTACTTGCAAACCAACCAATAATTGGAGTGAAAGTTATGCACAGATCAAAAATACAAAGAACAAGGCTTCCTAACACCTTTCTTAGTCTTCATAGAGGCATATCCCAAGCTCTGAGTTCATATAGCCCACGAGGAGAGTGGGATCTGCCATCAAGAAGTGTCCAGAACCATTGGGCTGAGGAGGGTCCTGTTACCTTCAGCAGCTTGGTCTCCAGTGAGTTGTTGCATTCTCCTATGGATGAACTATGTCAACACCAAAATTCATATGTTGAAGCCCTAATGCCAATATGACTGTACTTGGAGACCTTAAGGAGGTAATTAAGGCCCTAAGGGTGGGCCCAAATCTGATATGACTGGTGTCCTTATAAGAAGAAGAAGAGAGCAGAGCCCCCTTCCCACCCTATTCCCCCCACTCCCTCCTGCTCTGTGCAAACAGAAAAGGCCATGTGAGGACACAGGGAGCAGGCAGTCGTCTACAAGTCAGGAAGACAGACCTCACCAGTGTGAAAGGTGAAATAAAATGGGATCACTTATATTAAGGGGCTTTCAGTGGAGCTGGGAGGACATCAAGGTGGGCCTAATGCATGTCCTCACTTGGTGGGACTGCGAACTTTTGAACTGGGCCAAGTTGCAAATATTCCAACAACTCTGCAAGAATACCTGCAACTTGCTCCAGTAACAGGCTTCTGTGTAGTGACCACCTTAGCAACCAAATCTTGTGTAGCCAAGGCAAGCTTTCTGCACCAACACCAATCAAAATTTTTTGTAAACAACTTATACAAGCATTTCCTTTTGTCTTTAAAAATCCCCTGACTGTCACTCCCTAATGGGATACTCTTTAGGTTGCTAATCAAATCTGTGCACCCTGAATTGCAATTCTTTGATCCCAGATAAACAGTTTGATTGATCATTGCCTCCTGAGAATTTAAAGTTGATACCAGGAACCGACCTTGATGGCACCTTGATCTTGGACTTCTATCTTCCAAAACTGTAAGAAAATGTAGTTTAAGCCACCCAGTCTGTGGAATTTTGTTATGGCTGCTTTAGCTTATACACATCCCAGTGATTTATTTGTGTATTCTGTTTATTATGCATCGTTTGACCTCTGGCAGGCCTGGCAATGGCTTACCTCTCCATTAGATTAGAGAAGAAGGCACCCTCTGACTTCTAGGAAATGCAACTTTGCTTGCAGGAGGGCTGAGCAAGGGGCTGTTTGGAATCCAAGATGCTATAACTTGTTTATGCTTCTATTTCTTCATCTGTAAAACTGGAGAAGATAATACCAGTGCTTTGAGGAAAGTTCTAAATATAAAATTCAGTTGAATAAATAGCTGTTGACATCATTTATGCATAAGGTCTTGTGCTGGGAAGGATGTAAGGGTAAATATGTACGTTCACTTGTGGGACATTTTTCTTGATAGTAAGGTGCATTGTTCAATAGCTGTAGAATTATTTTTTAAAATTAATTTATTTGTTTTAATCGGAGGCTAATTACTTTACAATATTGTGGTGGTTTTTTTGCCACACATTGACATGAATCAGGCACTGGTGTACATGTTTCCCTCATCCTGAACCCCCCTCCCACCTCCCCCCCATCCCATCCCTCTGGGTCATCCCAGTGCACCAGCTTTGAGTGCCCTGTTTCATGCATCGAACTTGGACTGTTGATCTATTTAACATATGGTAATATACATGTTTCAATGTTATTCTCTCAAATCATCCCACCCTCACCTTCTCCCACAGAGTCCAAAAGTCTGTTCTTTATATCTGTGTCTCTTTTGCTGTCTCACATATAGAGTCATTGTTACCATCTTTCTAAGTTCCATATATATGCATTAATTTACTGTATTGCTGTTTTTCTTTCTGACTTACTTCACTTTGTATAATAGGCTCTAGTTTCATCCACCTCATTAGAACTGATTCACATGTATTCTTTTTAATGGCTAAATAATATTCCATTGTGTATATGTACCACAAGTTTCTTATCTATTTGCCTGCCGATGGACATCTAGGTTGCTTCCATGTCCTACCTATTGTAAACAGTGCTTTGATGAACGTTGGGGTACATGTGTCTCTTTCAATTCTGGTTTCCTCGGTGTGTATGCCCAGCAGTGGGATTGCTGAGTCATATGGCAGTTCTATTTCCAGTTTTTCAAGGAAATTTCCACACTGTTCTCCATAGTGACTGTACTAGTTTGCATCCCCACCAACAGTGTAAGAGGGTTCCTTTTCCCCACACCCTCTCCAGCATTTATTGCTTGTAGACTTTTTGATAGCAGCCTTTCTGACTGGCATGAGATGGTTCCTCACTGAGGTTTTGATTTGCATTTCTCTGATAATGAGTGATGTTGAACATCTTTTCATGTGTTTGTTAGCCATCTGTATGTCTTTTTTGAAGAAATGTCTGTTTACTTCTTTGGCCTGTTTTTTGATTGGGTCATTTATTTTTCTGGTATTAAGTTGCATGAGGTGCTTATATGTTTTTGAGACTAACAGAATTATTTTTTGACATTTTTAGAAGAGGAGGATTTTTTTTCCATAATGTTAATGTTCTGCCCGTAGTCCGGATCTCTGATCGGGAAAGAAGACTCTTCGAGACAATGTAACTTGCAATAGGGGAATTTATTACTGACTCAAGCCAGGGCCTCCCACCCTCACCAAGGGTGTGAGGATGAAAAGGCCTCGAGCCCCAGTTCTCTTGGGTATTTATTGCGTACAATTATTCAAATGTAAGCAGCAGGTAGTTGGCGCAAGTGGATTGGTTACACAGTAGGTAGTTGGCGCAAGTGGATTGGTTACACAGTAGGTAGTTGGCGCAAGTGGATTGGTTACACAGTTGCAAGGCAATTTTTGTTGGCCCAATCCTTGTGGGCTTTCAGCTTTCCCCTGATAGGTTCCCTTTTTCTTGCTAGGCACATGTTGATTGGCTGGCTCCAGGTGGCCTGATAATTATGTTACTCTGGGAAACCAGGCCTACTCCTAATCTAGGCTGCCTGTCATGGCGTTAGCCGTGACAGCCTCACAGTTAACAATCTTATTACTTGCTTAGTGTAAACTTAATTGATTTTTAATCATTATAATATTTTAAATATTGCCTCTTAAGGTGTTAAAACATTTACACATCTAATATATTTGTGACTTCAATTTAACATTTAGAAGTATTAGATTAGATAGATTTGCAATGTCTAAATATTTGAAATAACTCACTTTATTAAATTTATATATTTGATTTATTAGTTATGTAATTAGTCTGAGAATATTTAGAGGGTTGTTGATTATTTAGCATTCAAATAAATGGTAATCATTTAACAAATTGCATGTGTAAGATCATTTCAGGCTTCCCAGGTGGCACAGTGGTATGGTAAAGAATCCACCTGCCAATGCAGAAGATGCAGGACACTCAGATTGGATCCCTGGGTCAGGAAGTTCCCCTGGAGGAGGAAATGGCAACTCATTCCAATATTCTTGCCTGGAAAATCCTGTGGACAGAGGAGCCTGGAGGCTACAGCCCATGTGTTTGAAAAAGAGTCAGACATGACTTAGGGACTAAGCTACCACTACCACCACAAACGGCCTAAACCTAAAATTCCTGCAAAATGACTGTGTCCAAGTTGATTTATAGATAGAGGATGATAGTATTTAGATCAGAGCATTTCACAAAAACCACAAAGGCTGGAACTTTCATCCAATGCTTGCAATGTTTCCCTTTTGACCTACAAAATGACCTCACGCACACACACACACACACACACACACATTGTGCTGGGATTCTTTATGGTTCCCTCTTTCATTACTATCTTGCAATACTATGAAAGTTCAAATTTTCTGACCCTGTGGTTTGATGGAATTCAGGACACAATATATCAAAATATGGCATCTTGGCATACTGAATATTTGGGGCTGAGAAAATTTGAAAGAGCAGCAAAAGCAGGAAGTTTCACTCCAATGCTTTCCTTGAGCCCTCTTCCTCAAAACTCCTCAGAAAACTTTCATGTTAGGGGTGTCCTTCTTATACCCAGAGGAAAGAGGCATTCCTATCTCCAAAGATAAAGGGACTCCAAGAAGAATCTGAATAGGACTTGCCAGCTTTCTCCCACTTTACTCCACTCATCTCATATTCCTTAACCTGTCATATTTCCGCTAGCTCTTTCTCAAACCTAGCATAAAAACACTCAGGTCTAAATGTTTCTTCCAGGTCTTCATTTCCTTCATTTCCTGTGACATGTAATAGTTATATTAAATAATTATGTATATGCTCTTTCTTGTTTATCTGTTCTAATGTGTGTTTTTCCAATACTACAAAGCAGTTAACTCAGTTCTAACCCTCTCTACCTGGTTGTTCTTCAGTTGCTCAGTCAGGTCTAATTCTTTGTGACCCTAAGGACTGCAGCACACCAGGCTTCCCTTTCCATCACCATCTCCTGGAGTTTGCTCAAATTCATGTCCATTAAGTTGGTGATGCCATCCAACCATCTCATCCTCTGTCATCCCCTTCTCCTCCTGGCTTCTATCTTTCCCAGCTTCAGGGTCTTTTCCAATAAGTCGGCTCTTCGCATCAGGTGGGCAAAGTGTTGGAGCTTCAGCTTCAGCATCAATCCTTCCAGTGATATCAGGCCTGATTTTCTTTAGGATGGACTGGTTGGATCTCCTTGCAGTCCAAGGGACTCTCAAGAGTCTTCTCCAACACCACATTTCCAAAGCATCAATTCTTCAGCGATCAGCATTTTTTATGGTCCAACTCTCACCTCCATACATGACGATTGGAAAAACCATAGCTTTGACTATACAGACCTTTATCTACCTGGAGAGAGCATCATATTCCCAGATTAAGGGCTCAGTCTCTCAAGACTGCCCTCCTCCACCCCATGTGAGATGTCAATTGCAAATCCAAGTTGTTACCTGTGCTTCTGACCAAACGGCTATACATTGGAGGGTCCCCTGATCGCCTCCTTCAGTTTGGTTAAGTTGCTAAAGTGTTAGCTAAGACTGACTAAAGACTTAGCTAAAGTAAGTCGCTTCAGTCATGTCTGACTCTGTTTAACTCTGTGGACCATAGCTCACCAGGCTCCTCTGTCCATGGGCTACTCCAAGAAAGAACACTGCCTGGAGTGGGTTGCTATGCCCTTCTCCAGGGGATCTTCTTGACCCAGGGATGGAGCCTGCGTCTCTCATGCCTCCTGCATTGGCAGGTGGGTTCTTTAGCCCTAGTGCCACCTGGGAAGCCCATAGTGGCTCACAAAACTAGGAGAAGCATTTACTTACATTTACCAGTTTATTGAGTTTCTCTGGTGTCTCAGTGGTAAAGAATCTGCCTGCCAATGCAGGAGACCTGGGTTTGATGCCTGGGTCAGGAAGATCCCTTTGAGAAGAAAATAACAACCCACTCCAGTATTCTTGCCTGGGAAATGCCATGGGCAGAGGAGCCTGGTGGGCTACAGCCCATGGGGTCACAGAAGAGTTGGACAGGGCTTTGAGACTAAACAATAAGAGCAAAGAGTTTATTAGGGAATTCCCGGGTCATCCTAGTGGTTAAGACTCTGAGCTTTCGCTGCAGGGGCCCAGATTTGATCCCTGGTCAGGTAACTATGATCCCACAAGCCTGACAGGGCAGCCAAAAAACAAAAAAAAGACAGATTTCTGATCATTTGGGGGGAAAAAAAGAAGAATATTAAAGGATACAGATGAACGGCCAGATGAAGAGGTACAGAGGGGTCCAGAAGGGTCCCAGGTGCAAAGCTTCTGTCTCCATGGAGCTGTGTGCACGGTCCTCTCAGCATCCTCTCAGCACGTGTCTGCTCCTGCTCAGCATGAGCACCACAGACGCTCATCAGCTTTCACTGTTCAAGGGCATTTCCAGAGTTTCATCTGTAGCCCCACCCACCCTATCCCCGAGTCTAGCGGATGGTGCTGAAAGTTCCAACCCTTAATGACTTTGTCTTTCTAGTGACTCCCCTCTGCCTCCCTCCCAGTCACCCCAAGGCTATCTAGGGATCCTACTCTAAGGCACCTCATTAGCATAAACTCTGCATCCTTGAAAAGGGTACTTGTGAGAAACACACTCCTATAGCTCAGGAAGTGGCAAGAGATCCCAGTTCGATTCCTGGGTTGGCAAGATCCACTGGAGAAGGGAAAGGCTACCCACTCCAGTATTCTGGCCTGGAGAATTCCATGGATTATCCAGTCCATGGGGTCTCAAAGCAACTGAGTGACTTTTACTTTCACTTTTCTTTCAAGCTAGGACCTGGAGACAAAGAACAAATAGATTTCTTATTTTACTGCATCCATCTTCATCAGTTTAATTAAAAAACTCTCTTTTCTCACCTATAGGCTTACTCTACTAAAATAAGCACGACTCATTGAATGCCTCCTCTGTACCCAGTACTTTGCGTTATCATCTTCACAACACTGTGAGATTTCAATATTTTCAGTTTTACAGATTAGAAAATCAAAGGTTCTAGAGATTGCTTTCCTTGCCTGTAAATCCAGAGCCACAGTTCAAATGCTGGTCTCCCAGACTGTGAGTCCACAACCTCCCTCCCCATCCCCACTCCCAACTCCTCCACCCCACCACTCCCCCACTCCACCCACCTCCCCCCACTCCCCCGCACCCCCACTAAACTGTTTTTGAGAACCTTAGCTTTGAGTCTTGCATGTGACCCATAGCCTAGTCCTCACTATTCTGAGTGCAGCCTTGTGGTAAAATGAAAAAAAAAAAAGCAACACAAAATAAACCCCATAACCTCTGGTTTAAGGTTATGCATTTCAAGCTTCCCTAAAGAACCAATAGTCAGGACTGAATTCAACCAGCTTTGGATCACTCTCGATTTCTAGCACACAGCTTTGAGAGTCTAACCTTTCTCTTTTGAGATTATGGCTCTATTGCCATAATTCTGGAAATGGCTAACTATATTTATGAAATAAGCTGTTTATAGATGCCTGCATTTGAGAAGAGGTTAAGGAGACTCAGAGTGGCTTTGAGTTATAGTAAATTAGGCTCCCGTGACATCACTTCTTAGGTAAAGAGGACCGAAGTCATGTTCCAGGAGCCCTTGCAGGGCACGTTGAGGCGTTCCTGGAGGCTTGCTGGTCGCTCATCACGTGAGCTGATGCCAACATCAGAGCTCCCTCTGTCCAGCGCTGCATTAGGCTCAGCATAATCACCACAATCTTTTAAGTAGGAACACGAGTGCTCCCTATTTTCAGAACGCTCAAAATAGCAAAATTCAAAGAATAGAAAAATCAGGGACTAACATCACAAATTAATTATTTGCTTTAAGGAAAGATTCACTGCCTGATTTCATTTAAGGGGCAGACTCCCCAAAGGCATTTAACATGTAAGTTGATTAATATGAACTCTGTTTATGCAAAACGTCTTGTAGCATAGAATAGCTGACATTTCTGTGGGGGCTGGTGGATTTCAAAAGGATTTGGTGTAGGTTTTCATATTTTATTTTGTCATCAGGGTGAGTATTGTCATTCCAGTGTTACAGATGAGAAAACCAAGCCAAGAGAGCTAAGTCCTTGGCCTGAGGTCACAGAGCTGAAAAATGTCTGAGACGTGGTTAGACCCCAGCTTATGGGACTCTTTGTTAAAACACTTTTTCCTTTATAAGCACACTTCTTTTTTAGAGTTACTTTCCCCTTTGAAGCAGAACTCAGATATTTAAGAGCTATTTTGGAGTATATTTATATTTGAAATGGAGAACTGTTTATAAAAAATGATTTGACTTCTTCCAAAGAAAGTAACTGGAAATCTGTGTGGTTCTGAAAAGAGGATCTAAAAATATACTTCATCATGATGAAGCTTCAAAAAAATGAAAAAGTTGATCATCCTGGACTACAATTATACTCAATAAGAATTTTCAGGTGTGGGTTTGTTTGTTTTTCTTTAAAGAGGCAAGTCAGCCACAACTAAAAAGCACAAGTTCAAATGTGGCCAGAGTGAGGAAATCTGAGGATAGCTGAAAAGACTGAGATTTTCAAAGTGAGTGGCTCCTACGCTCATAGATTTATGCCACTTCCTTGCAGGAAAACTTAATAAAATTAATTTGCTTTTAACTCCTCTAGCAGAGAAGAATGAATCATTTATAATTGAAGACAATCAAGAATAAGTTCTTTTAGCTTTAGAACATGGTTCTATATTTATGCTGAAGATCTAGCATATAAGCTACTTCTAAAGTGATGGTTCTCACACACAGATGGCTTAGTCATTATATTAATTAATACTACTTCTCTCAGAAGTTTGTCATGGTCTCCCATGGCCCCCTAAATACCTGTAAGTCCACCAGTCCACATTAGAGTGCTTACAGTTTTCAAAAAGCACTAGATTTTATTTGTGTCTTTATCCATGTCCCTCAATTAAAATTCCCTTTACTTTTCTGTTCCTCAGTGTCTGCCTGCTAATTTCTGTCTGTGGGTTGACTGGACTCAGCTGGGAAGTTCTCACTTGGGGAGTTTCCTGGGGTGGCAGCTGGAGGGAAGCTGGGGCTGGAGTCATCTGAAAGCTTAGCTGTCCACTGGGGAGGGCTCACTCATGTGGCTGGTGGTTGATTGGCTCTTGGTTGGAACTTGGCCAGGGCTGCTAACCAAAACATCTTCATGTTATCTCTCCAGGTAGTTTGGTCTTCTCACAGAATGACAGTCACATTCTAAGAGTGAGCATCTTAAGGGCAATTGTCCAAAAGACTCAGGCAGAAGCCTCAAGGCTTGTCATGACCAAGTCTTGTAAGTCCCAGAATGTCACTTCTGCTGTATCCTGTTGTCCAAGCAAGTTACTTAGCACAGACCAGATTCAAGAGACAGGAAATTAGATTCCACTTTGTGATGTGATGAACACTAAGAAATTACAGATCGAGAAGGGCTCAATGGTGACCTTTCTGGAGGTCTACAGTACCTTTGGAATAAAGCTAGAACACTGCTGTAAGTGATGCCAAAACTTGGACTCTGTGTACGGGTGCCAAATTGAATCTCAGAGACAGAGTTTTAGGTGGAAGTAGAAAACAGTAGCTTTATTGCTTTGCCAGGAAAAGGAGAACATACTTAATGCCCTCAAAACTGTGTGTCCTAACATGGGGGATTTGGTGAGGTGCTTTATAGCAATGGTTCAAGGGGGAGTTGCTGATAAGGGTCAGGGTGTATGCAGGGCCTACATTCCTTTAATCTGGGCTTAGGTGGTCTCCTGAAGAGCTTCTGTGGTTTTCAGGATTATCAGACTGTGACCTTCCCTCTGGAATGAAGAGTGCTTCATCAAGCAGTTAACATCTTCCATTTGTTGGGGGTTTTAGTTTTGCAGAAGAGCTCAAAGATATTGTTATATTTATCCTTTGAGATGGGATCAGGATCCTGTCCCAGGGCGGTACTGTTTCTTGACTGCTCCTCCCTTGTTTCTGCATTGCCTTCCTTCCCTAATTAGCAGCTGTTTGAACCTGCTCTTTGGAACTCAGGGAAGGTCATGGAGACTGAAGCCTATTCCCTGCAAACAAGAAACGGGGGACACAGAAAGGCTTTCATGCCCAGGAGCCCCATAGGGTCCTACTTGGTTTCATAAACTCCATTCTCAGTGTAAGAGCAAATGAGAAACAGACATCAGACAGAAGTAATAGACTTTGTCTGTGTGGACCCCTGAGGTGCAGGTGGAAAATTTGAATCACAAGCCAGTTCTTGGGGAATTATGGTCAGAATTTTCATTATTTGTGTGGTGTAAAAAAGAAATCCAGTAATGAATTTAATCTAATGTGGTCATAGGATTGCAATGCATTCAAGAACCTGGCAGAAAATAAAGGCAAAATCTCTAAGGAGGAAAGTCAGCATGAGCCTCAAAATTTTTTCACTGATCAAAGTCCAAAGTATAGGAGCCCATGGTCACTAAATCCCCCAGATTACTCCCTCCCCACTCCCATTCTGTACAAATAGGACCTCTATTTTCAACATCTTTTCCAAGAAGAAAAATGAATTCTCTATAAAAAACCATCTCCCTTACTGATAGTCCTCCGAACACATCTTTGACCAGTTTGATATGATCTCTACTCCAGTTCCTGGTGGCTCAGATAGTAAAGAATCTGCTTGCATTGAGCGAGACCCAGGTTCAATCCCTGGAATGGGAGGATCCCCTGGAGAAGGGAATGGTTACCCATTCCAGCATTCTTGCCTGGAGAATTCCATGGATAGAGGATCCTGGTAGACTACAGTCCATGAGGTCTCAAAGAGTTGGACATGACTGAGAGACTATCACATCACTACTTCAGAATAAATTACAGGTCAGCTTAACTAAATAAAAAACAGAGAATTGGTCATTTAAAATAGTTACAAAATAGAATGGCATTTGCCTTTTAGGTCCCATGGTAAAAGCACAGTCCCAGTATCAATTCTACTAACGTTTACACAACAAAAATCTTTTCTCTCCGTTGAACAATATATGTACTTTTTTGAGGAAATACCTAAACTCTCAAATAAAAAGGACTGTATCTAAAACCCCAGACACTCTTGGCTTTCACTTTGGTAAATGAAGAGCTCCCTTTTGTTTTACTGTTCAAGGACAACGTTCTTCACCCCACTGGGAAAAGGAAGTCTTTGGAAAAAAGAAAAGTAAATCATTAAGTTCCTCTCCCTTATAAACACACACACACCATAGACTTAAAGATACTAACTCACAACTCTTTCGTTAATACTCATCCCAAGGATCCTTGGTTGCTGCCAGTATTCCTGGCTTTATTTAGGCTGACCCTTGTAAAGTTATTGAGATTTCTGTGCTGTGTTGTGCTGTGTTAGACATGTCTGACTCTTTGAGACCCCATAAACTGTAGCCCACCAGGCTTCTCTGTCCATGGGATTCTCCAGGCAAGAGTGCTGGAGTGGGTTGCCATGCCCTCCTCCAGGGCATCTTCTCGATGAGGGGATCAAACCCATGTCTCCTGCGATTCCTGCATTGCAGGTGGATTCTTTACTGCTGAGCCACCTGGGAAGCCACCACTGAGATTTCTAATTGCCATTTAAAAATCTCTAAGACTGTAAAATAAAAACACATCTTTTAGCTTTCACCCTTCTTTGAGAACATCATTCCTTCCACCCTGCTCAGTTGCTGGGTCTGTCGAATGGATACAGATTATGTCCATTATAGATGGCTGGCTGGCTGGGGGTTCTCTTTCCACTTCACTTACAAAACAGAATATGTGGTCTCTGTAAGCACCATTTCAACCTGTTCCCTGCTGAGATTTCAATGGGTTTAACCATAGCCTTCTGCTATGGCTCAGCAGTATCTGCGTGCAATGAAGGAAACTCTGGTTTGACCCCTGGGTCAGGAAGATCCTCTGTAGGAGGGCATGACAACCCACTCCAGTATTCTTGTCTGGAGAATCACTTGGACAGAGGAGCCTGGCAGGTTACAGTCCTTAGGGTCACAAAGAGTTGGACATGACTGAAGCGACTTAGCATGCACGCAACCCTAATCCCTCTTTCTTTTTCCATCCATCTCTCTATTTATTTATTTTTATTGAAGTATAGTTGATTTACAGTATTGTATAGTTTCAGATGTACAGCATAGTCATTCATTATTTTTATTTATTATACTCAATTTAAAGTTGTTACAAAATAATGGTTATATTTCCCTTTGCTGAATAATACATCCTTGCTGATTATTTATTTTATACGTTCAGTTCAGTTTAGTTGCTCAGTCATGTCCGACTCTTTCTGACCCCATGAACCGCAGCACTCCAGGCCTCCCTGTCCATCATCAACTCCCAGAGTCCACCCAAATCCATGTCTATTGAGTTGGTGATGCCATCCAACCATCTCATCCTCTGTCGTCCCCTTCTCCTCCCACCTTCAATCTTTCCCAGCATCAGGGTCTTTTCCAATGAGTCAGTTCTTCTAATCAGGTGGCCAAAGTATTGGAGTTTCAGCTTCAACATCAGTCCTTCCAGTGAACACTCAGGACTGATTTCCTTTAGGATGGACTGGTTGGATCTCCTTGCAGAACAAGAGACTCTCAAGAGTCTTCTCTAACTCCACAGTTAAAAAGCATCAGTTCTTCAGCACTCAGCTTTCTTTATAGTCCAACTCTCACATCCACACATGACTACTGGGAAAACCATAGCCTTGACTAGATGGACCTTTGTTGGCAAAGTAATGTCTCTGCTTTTCAATATGCTGTCTAGGTTGGTCATAACTTTCCTTCCAAGGAGTAAGCATCTTTTAATTTCATGGCTGCAACACCATCTGCAGTGATTATGGAGCCCCTAAAAATAAAGTCAGCCACTGTTTCCACTGTTTCTCCATCTATTTGCCACGAAGTGATGGGACTGGATGCCATGATCTTAGTTTTCTGAATGTTGAGCTTTAAGCCAACTTTTTCACTCTCCTCTTTCACTTTCATCAAGAGGCTTTTTAATTCTTCTTCACTTTCTGCCATAAGGGTGGTGTCACCTGCATATCTGAGGTTATTGATACTTCTCCTGGCAATCTTGATTCCAGCTTCTATATGTAACATCCCCTTATTTCTATCTCACCCCTCCACCCTTCCCTCTCCCCACTGGTAATCACTAGTTTGCTGTCTATACCATGAGTTGGTTTCTGTTTTGTTAAATACTTGTGATTGATTTGTGGTTTCCACGTAGATAAGACCCCTTAATTTCTTGTAGGGTAGGTTTAGCATTGATGATCGATATTCGCTTTTGCTCACCTGAGAAATCTGTATCTCTCCTTCTATTCTATTTTATTATTTATTTATTTTGCTGCATTGGGTCTTAACTGTGGCATGCAGAATCTAGTTCCCTGACCAGGGATTGAACCTGGGGCTCCCTGCATTGGGAGTGTGGAGTCTTAGCCACTGGACTGTTAATCTAATTAAGACATGTCTTAAGTCATCAACATTGTATAATACTTTTATTATGCCTTTCAGACATTTCACAGACATTTCACAGGGACCAATCATAGCTATAGCAATTATTTCTTTCACTATAATCAATCATATTTTATGCAAGCCTATGTTCCACTTCCTTTTGTTGTAGCTATAGGAAATTTACAATTCAATAGAACTTTACATTCTGTAACTTGCATAAATTGTAAATTATATACTTGTCTTAATGCCTCTATTTCCTTAAAAAACGACTCCCTTTTGATTCTTTGATCTTGACATAATCTATGGTTACCAATAAATCTCCAATGGCCCTGGGAAGAAGGTCCCAAGGCTAGACTTGCTTCCCAGTTATTTACTAAATTGCTCTAGTGATCTAAACAATTCATTGGATGGCTGATTTTTGGCATTATAGGATTAATAACTATTTGCACCATTGCTGCCATCACTAACATTACTTTACAAACCTCAATTCAAAAACATAATTTTATCCAAAATTGGACTAAAGATGCTCATACTATGTGGGCCACTCAGGCTCAAATAGATGAGGATATTCAAAAAGAAATACAGGAACTGAGAACAGCCATCAAATGGGTTGGAGATCAATGAACAGATGTACAAAAACAGATGATGCTAAAATGTGATTGAAATTCTACTCAATTTCATGTTACTCCTGTTCATTTCTATAATAGTGGCTACAACTGGAAACAAATCAAGTTTCATTTACAAAACATATATGATAATGCCTTTCTGAATGTACAGTTATTACAAAAAAGAAATATGTGAAACCTTTTCTAATAATCTGCCCTCTTCCACTAGTATGGGAACTTTAGCTAAACAATTAGCTGATCAATTATCTGGGCTAGACCCACATAGATGGTTTCAAAGCCTTACTCATAGCATTGGGTCTAGAACTATAATTTTGGTGATTGTCTTAACAATTATATTTGTTGTCTACCATTGGCTTCATGCAAAGATTGTCAAAACTGGACAAACTCTGATGGTCAAAACTCTTCTTACAAATATTATAAATAAATAAGGGGGAATTGTCAGGGAATGTTTGACGGGAGGATTCCTACGTGCTGTCTCTTATGAGTCCTTTGTCTCTCTTCAAGCGGAACAGCACGCTGCTCCCAGGGACTGAGGTCATTGTGTGAGGCAGGCTTGGGTCTCCTTTAGTAAACTTTCTCTTTAGGACAAAACTGCTTAGTCTCGTTCCCCTTTCTTGAGATATGGATTGTCTCCTGACCTTGTGACTAACATTACCCCTTGTTTCCTTGGTAACAGTTGCTGTACGTTTGGTTTTTTGATCTCTATCATTCCCGAAAGAAGTTTCTTGTACCACAGCCTATAGATACTCATAGAAAAATCATTAAACCACCTTTGCTCCATCAGAGCTTAGGTCCCCGGGTCTTTTTTTGTCTCTCTCTCTCTTCCTCTCTTTTACTTTCTTATTGTCGACTCCGTACCACCAGGTTCCGGTCCATTAAAGGACCTCAACACTGGACCACTAGGGAAGTCTCTCCTTCTATTCCAAATGATGATCTTGCTGGGTAGATTATACTGTGTTGCAGGATTTTCCCTTCAACACTTTAAATATATCATTCCACTCCCTCTGGCCTGTGAAGTTTCTCCTGAAAAATCAGCTTATAGCCTTTAGGGTTTCTCTTGTACATGATTCTGTTTTTTTCTTGCTGCCTTTGGAATTCTCTCTTTATCTTTTAACTTTTGCGATTTTAATTATTATATGTCTTGGTGTGGGTCTGTTTGGGACCATCTTGTTTGGAACCTTCTATGCTTCCTGTTCCCAGGTATCTGTTTCCTTCTTCAGTTTTGGGAATTTTTCAGCCATTATTTCATCAAATACATTTTCAAACTCTTTCCCTCATTTCTTTCTGGAACCATTATAATGTGAATATTAGTACACTTGATGCTGTCTCAGAGTGTCCTCATTTTTTAAATTTATTTTTCTTTTTGCTGTTCTGATTGGGTGGTTTATGCATTCATTCTTCTGTATCACATAGTCTACTCGTAATTCCTGCTAGTGTGTTTTTCATTTCAGTTATTATGTTCTTCATTTCTAACTGACTTTTTCCTATAGTTTCTGTTTCCTTGTTAACATTCTCACTGTTTTCTTCTGTTCTGTTCCGTAATCCAGTTACCATACTTATTACTACTCTTTGTTTGTTTCATCAGTTGTTTTTTTCAGGGGTTTTCTCTTGCTCTTTCAATTGAAACACATTTCTCTCTTTTCCTTTCGTTTAACTTTCTCTGTCTCTGTGAAATTAGGAGAAACTGTTACCTATATGAAGGGGTCTTGAAGGGCTATCCTAGTGTTGGGTCACCCCTGTACCCACTGCATGTGCCACTGGCTTTGGTGGGAGACCTGGATCTGAACACGAGCATGCTAAGTTGCTTCAGTAATGTCCTACTCTGTGCGACCCTGTGGATTGTACCAGCCCACCAGGCTCCCCTGTTCATGGAATTCTCCAGGCAAGAATACTGGAGTGGGTTGCCAGTGCCCTCCTCCTGGGGATCTGAACACAAGTTCCATCTTCCTCGGGATGTGCTGGCAGCCGTCGTCTTGGTAGGAGGTGGGGCTGGAGGTGGAGGGGTGAGAGTCAGAGCCAGGTGTGTGCGTGCGTGCATGCGTGCGTGTGTGTGTGTGTGTGTGAGACGGGGGGGGGGGGGGTTCTTCTCTGCTCAGTGGCTGTCACTTCCCTATTGGAGGTGGGGGTGGGTCCCAAGTTGCTCGAGCGGAAGCCCTGAGGGTCGCATCTAAGCTGGCTCTACTCCCAGTAAGTGGCTGCTCTCCAGGCTCCCAGAACTAGCACCCCACCCCAGAGGGGAGCAGTGCTGGAGCAACAAGGGCTTGTGCGGGCGCTCAGCGTGGCTGGCGGCCTGGGCTGTGGGATCCACGTGCTTCTGCTTCTGATGAGCTGCCTGGGGAAAGAATGGCTGCCCTCCCCGCCCCCACTCAGATACCACTGGGGTCTGAGCCTCCTTTGTCCCTCACAGCCTAGCTCTCCCTTGACCTTGGCCACCCTGCGGCCGCCCTGCAGCGGCCCCTGCCCCAGCGTGGAGCTGCGTTGTGAAGCAAGCGGGGCCGGAGCAGTTCCGAGGTTCAGGCGGGGGCAACTGTGGAAAACCACCCAGTCACCCGTGCAGTTTCACTCCACCCTCTCCGCCCTGTTTGAGGAATAAGATATTGTGTACATGTTTCTCACGAGTGGAGTCCTGTCTTCCCACAGCCCTTCTCTTAGTCTTACCAGGCCTCCAAGTGGCCAAAGGGCCTCGTCTTCCTGGTGTCCAACCCCAGGGCAGGGGTGCTTAATATGTGGTTCTAACCGCTCACTCCCCAGGGAGGGTCTCCACCCATGTAATCTCCCTTCTCTTCTGAGTCCCAGTAGTTTCTCTTCCCTTCCTACCTGATTCCGTGTGGATCTTTCTTATAGCTTTGATTGGAGACGAGTGTTCCTGCCAGTCTCCAGTTAGTTTTCAGTCAGAATTGTTCCACGTGTGGATGAATTTTGGATGTGTTTGTGGGGGGGAGTGAGGTCTGCATCCTCCTACTCCGCCATTTTGATCTCCTCCCCTCAACTCCCTCCTGAGGTGTAGACTCTGTTCATCCTCACTCAGTCAGAGCAATCCCGTATTTCTTGGCTTATTAAGGAGCTGGTGTGTAATCTGAGTTGTTTAGTCACTAAGTCATGTCTGACTTGTTTTTGAGCCCATGGACTGTAGCCCACCAGGCTCCTCTGTCCAAGGGATTTCCAGGCAAAAATATTAGAGTAGGTTTCCATTTCCTTCTCCAGGGGAACTTCCCAACCCAGGAATCAAACCTGGGTCTCCTGTATTGGCAGGAGTGTTCTTTATCATGGAACCACCAGGGAAGCCCATGTAATCTGAGTAGGTCTATCAGAAGGAAGCTGGTGATTTTGTTAGATAAGGTAGGCAGGAGATACTATTTCTTTTCCTGGATACAAGTAAGGAAGCATGCAGCCCCTGGCTATTTTGCAATCAACTTATTTCCATGAGGTGATTAAGCCTTGGGACCAAGCCCAAACCTGAAGAGGAAGCCTCATAGACATCCTGGCTGAATAGGAGCCGAAGCCCAGCTTTCCTTTGTATAGTTCAGTTATGTGATATAGTGACTGTTTAAGCCCCTTGTAGTTGGGTTTTCTGTTACTTGCAACTAAAAAAAAAATTCTATCATGCCAAATCACCCCTGACCTCAGACTCCCCTCACCTCAAAATGGACCTTCCTTTCCATGGCAAGGCTGGGTGGGCTACCCTCAGGGGCCCAGATCCAAATGTACTCCTTTTCTGCTTTCTTTTCTTCTCTCAGTGTTCAATTTCCATTTCTGGTGACCTTTATTTTCTTCCTTGTCTTTTTTATTTTTTAAGGCAGAATTAATTTGAATTTAAAAATTTCATTTGATATAATTTTTATTTTATTTCAGCAGTACATATTCACAAGTTAGACAGTTAAATAGTTATTAAAAGGAAAAGAGAAATCCCCACGCGATCTTCCCACACCCAACTTCTCTCCAGAGGCAATCCTATCAATCATTTTTACTGTTTATTTTGGGCTTTAGCTTCTATTGTTAAATAATACTTTTATACAGGTATTTATCATTCTTTAGCTTTAGTTATTATGCATTTTCTGTGATAAAAAAAATAGGGACATAGATTTCTTATACCCCTCCCCCCACATACACAACCTATCTCCCTCATTTCCTGAAAAAAAATTATATCACAGTAGTTTGCTATTTACATTCTCTATGTCAATATTGTTCACAGCTGAACCATGTAGTGTACTATGGTTTTATTCCCATTCTTGAACATCAGTTTCTTTCCCCCTAGTATTTAATAATTGCCTTGTCTTTTAACTTGCTTATTTTCCTGTGTATTTTTACCAGTTCATTCCACACTATCCAAGAAAGACATAAATCTCTCCAACACATGTAAATCAATCAGTTTCTTGTTTTTCTGCTACACACCAATGTCCTAGGAATTTCCTTCATCTTTATCCTCTGTTGGAGTCTCTGCTTTCTAGATGTCATGTTTTCCTTTATCTTGGTTTACTCTCTTATTTTGGAGAAGCAAATTCTCCAGTAGGTTTCTGTTAAAAAATGCGAAGTTGTTGAAAATGTTGAGACCTTTCATACTGAAAATGTTTCTATCTCCCCTCTCATTTATTGTTGCTTTTTCATGTTCTGGCCCTTTTCTCTGATGTGTAGTAGTCATTGACTGCTGTCCTATAGGAGGGTCCTCCAGGCATCTGTCTTGACAAGGTATGAGTCTGTCAGCATTCTGGCAGCTGAGTGACTGAACAAATCTGAGGCTCCTGTTCACTATGAGGACTTTCCCTCAGTCTCTTTCTACTTTCAGAACACTACCTCCTTCCCACCCTCCACTCTATCTTGGGGCTGACAATTTCAAAGAGAGAAACTTCAGCCTTCAGTCTTTTCATGAGAGTAAGAAGGGGTAGGTACCTGATGAGGGAAGAAAACTCTCACTTAGATGTTCAAGTAATGTCCCTGGAGGTTTGCAAGGGGAGCGGTGGGTGAAGCACCCAATCAGCCCCTCTGCACAGATGTTTTTAAAATTCTGGTGGAGCTGTATGAACTTGAACAAAATTCTTAATTTCTCTGGGCTTTAGTCCCTTCATCTGTAAAATGAAAATACAGGGCTTTGGTGTGAGGGTTAAGTGGGATTAATGGATGAGTAGTGCCTTGCACAGGCTTCTCTCGTCACTCAGATGGTAAAGAATCCACCTGCAGTGTGGGAGATCTGAGTTCAGTCCCTGGGTTGGGAAGATCCCCTGGAGGAGGGCATGGCAATCCACTCCAGTATTCTTGTTGGAAAATCCCCAAAGACAGAGGAGCCTGGTGAGCTAGAGTCTGTGGGGTCACAAATAGTCAGACACGACTAAGTGACTAAGCACAGCACAGCACAGTGCCTTGCACAGTCGGCCCAGCACAGATAGGGCACGCGATCGTTGACAGTACAGTGGGCACGGTGGTAGCGGTAGATAGTCTAATTGGTTTTGCCTCAGTGGGCAGACAGGACCCTCCCTCCCTCAAACCAGTGCTTTTCTACACTCTCTCAGAAGAAAGCCACCCTTCTCATGTTCTGTCAAAATGTTCATCAAATTTCATAGAATTTCAGGGGTACCACAATCTTTGCAACTTGCCTTCCAGCTCACCCTCTCTCTGGATGCCCAATCAAACCCTTAGCGTCATCTCCTTTATTCTGGAGATTTTCCCCATCCAAGTGGATTAACTTGTAGGATGAGAACTGTAGTGAACAGCCCGAACCCAAATCTCAAGAGTAAAATTGACCCTCTTCTTTCCTATTCTGCACATAATCCCTCCACCTCTAGGGAAATGCCTTGCATCCTTCTCCTAATCTTCCTGTCTTTCTTAAGCCCCTGACAAGAGAAAGGCATAGCTTTTGCCTTTGGATTTTCATTTTGCACTAGAAATCCTCTCTTAGTGCAAAACAAAATTCTTTTTCCCCTTTCTCTCTTGTCCCAGGGCTTCTCTCTGTTTTTCTCCCCCTGTTCTTGTTGGGGACCTTGACTCTGCTTTGTGAGAGGGCAATCTTCCTCTTCACAGTCTTTCTCCTGATTTCTAAGGATGCTTTTCTTATCTGTTCTGGGGGCTCCAGTAGCTTTGTTAATTGGCTGTATCTCAGGAGAATGAGATGGTTATCATCACCGACTCAATGGACATGAATTTGAGCAAACTCTGGGAGACGGTGAAGGACAGGGAAGCCTGGCATGCTGCAGTCCATGGGGTCGCAAAGAGTCAGACACAACTTAGTGACTGAACAATAACAACAGGAGATTGAAAAAGGACGAGGAACAAGAGAAGCTGGAAACGTCGGGGTTGTCTTAAAACTAAGCATTTAGAATGCCTAGTGGGCCAGAGAGCTGACTGATAACAGAATTTGATGAGAAGCAGCAGTCACTGTGCTCAGCATTTTCTCCCAGTCTGACATTTCTGGTTACAAGACTCTAAAGGGGATTTTTTCTGCTGTACTCCTTATTCAGGCTCAAACACTGAAGATACACCTAATGAAAAATTTGAAGTAGGTCTTCTAATAAAATCATGGTCAATTAAATCTTGGGAATCTACCTTTGTTGGGAATGGTGTAAATGCATGGTCTTTTGGAGACCACGTGTGAATGAAGGTGGACACAAGACATAGGAACAGCCTACGAACCCCTTACACTCTTGTTTCATTTTCCAGCCACACACAGAAAGGAAAGCTGCACTTTGGTTCCTGTAGATGATCTTTCCTGAGTGCAGACTTTAGTCTGTCCTTAAAATTCTCCCCAGCAAAGTAATAAAGCAAAGGGTTGAAGCAGCTGTTGGCTGCCGCCAAAGCCAGTGTGACGGCCACAGCTTTATGCAGCGGGTCTCTGCATGTATCCGCCTTCCACTGGAGCAGGTGGAGGGTTCTCAGTATATGATAGGGCAAGAAACACAGGAGGAAGATGATCAAGGCAATGATGATGGTGGTCAGTGCCTTCCTGTGAGAAAGCCGCAGCCCTGATTCTGGGACCTCCACCTTCAACAGAGCTCGAATGATCAGCAGGTAGCAGATGCTGAGCGTGCAGAAGGGCAGCAGAAAGCCCACCACCAAGGCAATGTAGTTCATGGTCTTCAGTTTAGTAGCTTTATTACGATTCAGCTCCAAGCACAATGTGACATTGCCCTTCAGCTCAGAGCCATTTTTCAGAAGCATTATTGAGGCCGACATGATAAAGATCCATATGACCCCACAAAGAATCCAGGCATTCTTGATGCTGGTGGTATGAAGGAGCCGGAAGGGGTGAACGGTTGCCAGGAAACGCACAACACTCAACACAGTCAGGAAATAAATGCTGCTGTACATGTTGACATACATAGAGTAAGACATAATCCTGCAAGTCAGGTCCCCAAATATCCAATTGGACCCTCTGAGGTAATAGTCCACCCTGAAGGGCAGTGTGGCTGTGAACAAGAGATCTGAAGTAGCCAGATTGAGCATGAAAATGTTCACAGATGTGGACTTCCTATAAGGCTGCAGGAAAACATATATGGAAAAGCCATTTCCCAAGGCTCCCCAGATAAATATTACCAGGTACACGATGGGGTAAAATTCTCTCTTAAAGTATTCAGCTGTGCAGTTCCTGTCGCTATGGAGATCGCTGAAGGTGCTGTTGGTTTCCATTTCTGATGCAGAGATGGATGGAGATAAGGACACAAGTTCTCTTTCCATGCTGAATCAAAAGGAAACAGATACGAAAAGTTGCTTCCTGCTCACTGCTTACATTTATCCAGGTTTTAATGAAACAGAGAGAAATACTAGCTTTTCTTTGAAACTTGAATAAAAAAATATTGGCTATGTCTTACCATGGGCTTACACTTTTACCATCTGTCTTTACTATATGCTTCATTTCATTTCATGATAAACTTCTAGAATGCAGAATAGCCATTCATTTATCTGAGTGAAGCTAAAGTCTCAAACTAGGGGAACTCTTGCTCAGTGTCCAGATGAAGATCATCTAAAGCTTGTCTCTGACCCTGGAGAAAGTCATCAATTACACATCTTCTGCTCTGGAAGCTGACAAAGATTCTCTTCTTGATCAAACTCTAGCCAGGCTCCTCTGAGTCTTCTTGTCAACCAGGTGTCAACCTTGGCTTATGCTGACTTGAATAACAACTAACATAAAAGCACTAACATAGTTTTGAACAGCTCAAGGCTGCATCTCTAGGATGACCATAACCTCCCCTTCTTGCATAGCCTGAGACAACCCAAGACAGCCAAAAGAATTCAGTGTTTGTTCCAGCCAACACCTGGACACAGGGCCTCTGCCTCAAGCCTCTGTGGGAGGGTAGGAGCCTAATCTCTTAAGCACCAGTTAGAAAACCCAGATATTTTCCACTTGGACCCAACCCCTCCTTCCTATTTGTAATTTTTTAAATTCCCTGACTCTACTGAGCTCCTGCTCACTCCCTCCCCTCTCCTTTCTCTCATTCTCTTTTTAAAATACCCAGGGACTTCCATTGTGGTCCAATGGGCAAGAATATTCCTTGCAGTGCAGGGAATGTGGGTTTGATCCCTGGTCAGGGAACTAAGATTCTGCATGTCATGGAGCAACTGAGCTTGTGCGCTGCAACTACTGAGCATACATGCCATGACTGGAGAGTCCAAGTGCAGCAGTGAGAGATCCCATGTGATCCAACAAGGATCCTGTGTGTTGCAACTGAGACCCGATATAGCCAAATAAATGAATAAGTAAGTATTTTTTAAAAAATAAATAAATAAAATAAAACATCCAGTTACTTCTGAGTTCAGTTCATGTTGGACTAGTATATTATTGAAAAAATTACAATAGTATATTATTGAATAAAACCTGTCTTACCACTCTTAGAAGTGTGCAGGTTTGTTTATCTTTGACAAAGCATTGGTTTAAATGTAAATTTACTAGGCATAGTTGTCATGGATAATCACATGGTTCTTAATTTCTTCTTTTCTAGTCAAAGAGAAATTTATACTAAACACTTCTTGCCTTACCTATGTAAATACTACAGGACAGCCCATAACTGCAGAGGTAGGGGCAGAGTTCTAGATGTCTATGGAAAAAAACAGGTGACTTGGTGGGACATATTTTCATTGTCTGGGTATGGTAGTCTGGGTCCCTATTTTACAGAGTTTTTTTATAAGAACTAATAACCATTTTTGTTTCTGCAAAGTCCTCCATTTTTTAATCTAACCCCCAAATTACCTAACACAAGCACAATTCCTACAATAATTCTTTTCCAACACCCTCTTCCTGATATATTCTGATTTCCCACGGTGTGCATTCTCCTTGATACAACAAGTCAATAAACACAATGGTCTTCGACTACAGGGGTGTTCCCAAAGGCCTTTGACTAGAAGACACTGACTCTGAGAATTCACAGAATGATCTAAAGACTAAAAGAAGTATGGTAAAATGTTAGTTAAATTAACCTACCCAAATGGATGCTTTGCAAATGTATTTCCGATATGACGAATATGTTTTTCAATTCTCCTTCAGAGACTGATGTGAAGATGCAATTCAGAAAACATGGTTGGTATGTAAATGATGTAAAAGAAAAAAAAGTCTTTTCTTTAGTTCAGCACTTCCCAAATTATCTTCCACAAACTACGAATTCCATGAGATGTTCTGTGTAAGAAAAGGCTTCTGTGTTCAAATCAGCCTGAGAGACACAGCAAGCTTTAATATCCCTCTCTTGGAGATTCATAACACATGTCAAAGCTCTAGGAGGTCCTACAAGAAAAAAAAAGTCTGATTAATACAGGGTGTCCCTCTTTATTTATTTATTTTTTAACTCTGGAAACGTTTTTGCACATTGAAACATTCTACTATTCCACAGAACTAATGTTCTATAAAATCTTCCCTGCGCAATGCTGATGTTATTATATAATTTATCTAGAATATGATTTTGATAGAAGATGAAGAGGATCCCTACTTAATGGGCCAGATCAGCAAGCCAGGATTCAAGTATCTGGAATTAAAGGGCTCTAATCACTTACTACTGGGGGAATGAACATTTCTAAGCATCCCTCACTTTGTGAAATGAGAGTTGTATTAGTTTCCTTGGGCTCTTTAATAAAGTACCAGAGGGCATTCTCTGGTGGTCTAGTGGTTACAATTCAGCGCTTTCACTGCCGTGTTGCAGATTCAACCCCCAAAGCCATGGGGTGCAGTCAAAACAAACAAACAAACCTACAAACAAAAAACATACACACGGGGCTTTGCTGGTGGCTCAGTGGTAAAGAATGTGCCTATCAGTGATCTTCCCTGTAGCTCAGACGGTAAAGAATCTGCCTGCAATGCAGGAGACCTGGGTTCGATCCCTGGGTCAGGAAGATCCTCTGGAGAAGGGAACGGCAATTCTTGCATGGGACAAGAGCAGAGCATGGGACCCAACAGGTATGAGCGTGGACAGCAGAGCATAAAAAAGATGGTAACAGTTGCTCCCCAGGATATTGATGGGTGTGAGGGAACCAACAAGAGCCCCTGGCAAGAGGAACTTTTTGAGCAACTGGGGAAGAAGGCAGAACTCAGGAGGGAAGGTCCGTCGGCAGGCAGCGAGGCGCTTGTACTGCCAGGCCACGATGGAGAGAGGACCCTGAACCTGAGAGGAGGCCTGGCCATTGCAGGCAGGTCCCAGTCACTGCAAGAGAACCTGAATGTTGGACAACACCTTGGGCGCAGAGATTTGGGCCAGGGGTGCCAAGAGAGGGGCCCTTTGCCTTTGTTGAGAAGAGGACCAAATCTTAGGAATGAGAGAGATGCTCAGTTTTAGAATCAGGGCACCAGATCAGGATGAGATCAACCCCAAGGGTAAGGAACACTGAGGCCCAGAGTTAGTTCAAGTCCTCTGCCTCGGATTGGGATGTGTTCTGGGCCCTCTGGAGGCAGGTGGGAGTAGGCGTGGTCCAAGGCTATCGAACTGACCCAGTGGAAGGGAAAGGGGCTGAGGCTACAGAAGCCAGGGCTTTGATTCTAAGAGCATCGTCATCCTTGGAAATCTAAAGAAAGAAAAACACAACCCCCCGCCCCCCAACCTAGAGGGTCTTCTCTGATGGCTTAGCGGTAAAGAATCTGCCCGAAAACAGGAAATGTGGGTTCAATCCTTGGATTGGGAAGATACCCTGGAGAAGGAAACGGCAGCCCCACTCCAATATTTTTGCTTGGGAAATCCCATGGACAGAGGAGTCTGGCGGGCTACAGTCCATGGGGTCACAAAAAAGTCAGACACAACTGAGCAACCAAACAACAACCCTTCCTAGAAGCCTCACCTAACTAACAGCCACAGGTTAAAAGCAGGGCCAGCTCAAATCCAAAATTCCATTCAGCGCATGGCTTTCCTTTGAGAAATCTCTAAAACACTTTGTTCTTTACTGCCTGTAAAAAAATGCACTTGACTATACTATGTTGGAACCTTTCATTAGACTGTTAAAAAAAAAAAAGGAAAGGAAAAGAAAGTCACCTACTAGATGTGGCTATAAAAATCAGCCAGACCAATTAAGTATATGACAGGAAGCTGAGAAGAGGCAAATTCAAGGAAAATTAGGAAATAGATTGACAGCATAATTTGCACTGCCTTAGAGAGATAGGAGAGGCTTCCCAGGTGGCGCTAGTGGTAAATAACCTGCCTGCCAATGCAGGAGATGTAAGAGACGCGGGTTTGATTCCTGGGTTGGGAAGACCCCCTGGAGGAGAGCTTGGCTACCACTCCAGTATGGTTGCCTGGAGAATCCCATGGACAAAGGAACCATAAGGTCACAGAGTCGGACACGACTGAAGTGACTTAACACGCGTGCACGCAGAGAAGGAGAGCTTGAGGATGCGCATAGCTTCCTGGACTGAAAGGGGCCTCAGAACAAGGAAAGAGTTGAGTCTTTGTCTCCTGTAGCTTTAATGGTACTAAAACGACAAAGAAGAAAGAGTGCAAAGCAGCAGCAGATGGAGCTTCCGTGTTGCAGTTATGAAGAAAACTAAACATGCTGCATGCTCAGTTAAACTAAACATGCTGCATGTCCAATGTTGAGGACAAAGAGCTTACCTGGATGATTAAATGTCTTCATGGTCACTGCAAAGCTGCAACTCTTCAAAACCTCGCAGAAGTTTATTTTTATTTATTCTTAGAAAAAAAATCTTCTATTTCTTTTTTCTTTATTGGCCAAACTGCACCTCACAACTTGCAGAATCTTAGTTCCCCAACCAGGGATCTGCAGTGGAAGTGTGGAGTCTTACCACTGGACCGACAGGGAGGTCCCCATCTCAGAATTTTTCAGTGCTTTGCCGGGAGCCTGATAGACCTGTCACGCCTCCTGTCCGCACTCTCAGCGCTGACCAGGATGGGGAGCCCACAGGTGTGATTACCTTTGTGTCTCAGGTACGAGCCTGTGACCTGGCTGCGGACCCCAAAGACAGAGGCCCTAGGACACAGTGACCTAGTCTGAGGAAGTGCAAGCATTATAGTCCAGGTGAGGCATGAAAGGGAGGACCAGGGGGGCAGAGGATGAGGTTTGGGATTTACCTTGAGGGCAATGGGAGCCCTTGAATGCTGGAAAGTGGATTTGCATTTTACAGGTGTGATGGAGAACAAGCCTAGGTCCTGAGAGACTCCTGGGGACGCTCTTGCGATTGTCCAGGAAAGTCGGGGTGTGGTGTGTGTGTGTGTGTGTGTGCACGTGCATGTGAACATATCTGAGAATGAGACTGAGAATGTAAAGAAATGAGAGCTGACTGGAGTTGGGGAGGGATTAATTATGGGAGGTTGGGAGGTCAGGAAAAGTTGGGGTAGGAGATGGTCAATAATCTCTTACTTTGTGAGAGAATGGTGCCTTATGTTAATAAAAAGAGCATGAAAGGAATAAGAGGAAGTTGCTATTTGGGAAGGGGCATGTAAAATGAGTTCAACTGAGCATTTTGAATTTGAAGCATTTATGAAACATACACAAGAAGTGTCCAATCGCAGTCTAGAGCCGGGGAAGGGGAGACAGGCAAGCCTGTTGGGTTTAGGGGCCATCAGCACTTGGTAATTGAAGCCAGAGGAGTGGACACGCTCCTGCAGGGGTGTGGCAGCAGAGATGGAAGAGGATCAGGGACAGAACCTCGGGGAACATCAACAATCAAGGAACAGGAAGAGAGAACGGGAACCTGGAGAGGCAACTGAGAAAGTGATTGAATGTAAGAGATGAGTCAGAAATGCAACTCTGGGACAGTCCTGGTGGTCTAGTGGCTAAGATTTCATACTGCCAATGCAGGGCACCTGGGTTCAGTGCTTGGTCAGGGAACTAGATCTCGCATGCCACAGCTAAGACCTAGTGCAGGAAACCCCCCCCCCACAAAAAAAAAAAAATCAGAGAACTTAAAACAGACAGAGAATGCAACTTCAGGGAGGCGAACACTGCTTTAAGGAGTTTAAGGAGGAGGGAGTGGCCATGGAGGATAAAAAGCGCTGAAAGATTTCACAGTAAGCTTATCAGGGCTCCTGGGCGAGAGCAGGTGTGGTGGCTTGGGAGCCCAAGGCCAGAGAGCTGATAAAGGAGCAGGGGTTAAGTAAGTGACCACTCTGAGAGGTGAGAACGTCTCAGTCAGCTTCTGTGAAGTGTTTGTTGCTGGAGGAAGTCAGGGAGGAAAGAGGCATTCTTTTCTCTGCAGACACCCTCTTATCTCTCAGCCCATCTCCAAATGGGCTTCCATCTCTTCTTCCATTCATTTCTCATCCTATCTCCTCAAACTTCATACACCTGAACCAAGCTAGAGTAGAATGGACACTGAACTTGAAATGTGACTCCCAGCTCTCCCAATTTCTAGCTGTTAAGACCTTGCACCACTGGTCACAGTTATACCCATATTTTTATAAATGAGAGTCCGCTAATGGAGCCATGCCACAAGGCCACAGACAGTGGGAAAAGCACAGAAGTCTGGGTCCTGCTCTGTCGGTTTCTAGATACATGTGGCCTTGGTTAACACATCACTTAGCTTATTTGGGGAAGAGTATCTATGAAATGAGGCTAATGCTCTCCACTGATGCTGTAACTGAAAAGAACTGGTAAAGCACTTTGAAAACCATGAAGCTGGCATTATTGCTATTATTTTGCTGCTCCTTAATGCCAGGAAGCTGGGGACTGGATTTGCACTTCTTCAGGTATGTACCCATGCTGTTCACTCTGCTCCTTCTTTTTTTCCCTGGCCATGTCCTGCAGCATGTGAGATGTTAGTTTCACAATCAGGAATCAAACCTGTGGCCCTTGCATTTGAAGCATGGAGTCCTGAACACTGGACTGTCTACTCTGTTCTCTTTTATCTCCACCTTTTCCCCTCTTCTCCATCTCCCTCCTCCCCAGTAAGCAAGACACCCAATTCTGTGTGTGTGAGTGCTTAGTCACTCAGTCCTGTCCAACTCTTTGCGACGCCATGGACTGTAGCCCACCAGGCTCCTCTGTCCATGGGGACTCTCCAGGCAAGAATACTGGAATGGGTTTCCTTGCCCTTCTCCAGGGGATCTTCCCAACTCAGGGACCAAACCCAGGTCTCCTGCATTGCAGGCAGATTCTTTACTGACTGAGCCAACAGGGAAGCCCAACTCTAGTCAAACCAAATCTTCTTCAACACCTGCATCACCTTCTGCATGTCACCTTACCCAACTGACGTTTTTCACAGGTCTCTCTCATCAGTCCTGCAGCTCTTGTAACATCCTTGTTAACGTTCACAGAAATGTCAGTGTAAGGTCATAGAGCCAAATCTGCCACTTACAAGCATGGGAATCTTGCACTATTTATCTTCTCAGAGTCTCAGTTTCCTCATCTGTAAGTGGCATGATGACTTTATTTTTTTTCATTTATTTTTATTAGTTGGAGGCTAATTACTTTACAATATTGTAGTGGTTTTTGCCATACATTGACATGAATGGCATGATGACTTTAAAGTGTTTCACACTTTACAGGTGAGCACTCAATGACATCAACTACCAGGAGTAAATCTCAAAGTGTGGGCTTAGACCCATGATAAAGAGATGAAAAGGATCTCAGAGCATTAGTAAAAATATGAAAGGCTGAGAGGTGATTTAATGATAAAGATGGTGAAAGGATGACAGAGGTTCCCCTCTGCTGCAGGCAAGCAGTACTAGAGGAGCAGGTGAGAGTTAAAACTTTGGTTTGAAACCTGGTTCTTTCACTCACCAGCTCTGTGACATTGGACCTTATCTCATTGAGCCTCAGTTCCTTATCAATAAAATGGAGATAATGAAAACAATAGTCCTTACTTGTCTGGGTTGCTGTGAGAATTAAGCAAGACAACCCATGAGGTTAGAACCTGGATGAGAGGAAACCCTGGAGAAAGCAACAAGTGTTAGTGAAACCGAGCCCCCAGTGGGGCTCCTGGGCATGAAAGCCTTTCTGCCATTCTGTTTCTTGTAGGAAACAGATTCTAGCCCCCATAACCTTCCCTAAGTTCCAAAGCTGGTCTTAGAAAACACAGAGGAACCGGAGATCAAATTGCCAACATCCATTGGATCATTGAAAAGGCAAGAGAGTTCCAGAAAAACACCCATTTCTGCTTGATTGCCTATGCCAAAGACTTTCACTGTGTGGATCACAATAAACTGTGGAAAATTCTGAAAGAGATGGGAATAGCAGACCACCTGACCTCCCTCTTGAGAAATCTGTACGCAGGACAGGAAGCAACAGTTAGAACTGGACATGGAACAACAGACTGGTTCCAAATAGGAAAAGGAGTAAATCACCTGTATATTGTCACCCTGCTTATTTAACTTATATGCAGAGTACATCATGAGAAACGCTGGGCTGGAGGAAGCACAAGCTGGAATTAAGATTGCTGGGAGAAATATCAATAACCTCAGATATGCAGATGACACCACCCTTATGGCAGAAAGTGAAGAGGAACTAAAGATCCTCTTGATGAAAGTGAAAGAGGAGACTGAAAAAGTTGGCTTAAAGCTCAACATTCAGAAAACTAAGATCATGGCATCGGGTCCCATCACTTCATGGCAAATAGATGGGGGAACAGTGGAAACAGTGTCAGACTTTATTTTTTTGGGCTCCAAAATCACTGCAGATGGTGACTGCAGCCATGAAATAAAAAGACACTTACTCCTTGGGAGAAAAGTTATGACCAACCTAGATAGCATATTAAAAAGCAGAGACATTACTTTGCCAATAAAGGTCCATCCAGTCAAGGCTATGGTTTTACCAGTAGTGATGGATGGATGTGAGAGTTGAACTATAAAGAAAGCTGAGTGCCAAAGAATTCATGCTTTTGAACTGTGATGTTGGAGAAGACTCTTAAGAGTCCCTTGGACTGCAAGGAGATCCAACCAGTCCATCCTAAAGGAAATCAGTCCTGGGTGTTCATTGGACTCCAATGCTTTGACCACCTGATGAGAAGAACTGACTCATTGGAAAAGACTCTGGTGCTGGGAAAGATTGAAAGTGGTAGGAGAAGGGGACGACAGAGGATGAGATGGTTGGATGGCATCATTGACTCAGTGGACATGAGTTTGAATAAACTCCGGGAGTTGTCAATGGACAGGGAGGCCTGATGTGCTGCAGTCCATAGGTTCACAAAAAGTTGGACACGACTGAGGGACTGAACTGAACTGAACTGAGACCAGGTTAGAGGAGTGTAGCCTCTGAACACACGCTAATCTTATTAGCACTCCTACCCTTGAATCATTTGCTATAAAACTCCTCATCAAATCCTTCTGGGTTGGGAAACATAGTTTTGAGGGCAGGAGCCCATTAGCCCCCCTTTGCCTGGCAAAGCAATAAAGCTATTCTTTTCTACTTCACCCCAAACTTTGTCTCCAAGATTCAGTTCAGCACCAGTGCACAGATGTTGAGCTTTCAGCATCATTTCACCATCAAGAATACTGGAGTGGGTAGCCATTCCCTTCTCCAGGGTAGCCTCCCAACCCAGGAATCTAAACCAGGGCCCCTGCATTGAGGTAGATTCTTTACTGTCTGAGCGACCAGGGAAGAATTAAAGAATTAAAAGTGTTAGTAGCTCAGTCATATCCAACTCTTTGCAAACCCATGGACTGTAGTCCACTAGGCTCCTCTGTCCATGGAATTCTCCAGGCAAGAATACTGGAGTGGGTAACCATTTCTTCTCCAGGGAGTCTTCCCGACTCAGGGATTAAACATGGGTCTCCTGCATTCACAAGTAGATTGTTTACCATCTGAGCTACCTGGAAAGCCCTTCTGTATCATTACTGTTATTACTGCAGAAGTTCACAGACTTAGCTCCCTGAAGTTGTGCAGAGAGGACTCAACCCTCTGGATTCAAGGTTTTACAGCCTCAAAATCCCAGAGGCCCCAGAGTGGTAGCTAATATGCCCTCCAAAACAAAGAAGTATCAATGAGTGCCTTGTTCTTGAAATCCAGCCCTGCTAGCTCAGCCCTCAGTTGTAACAGGCTCCAAATGTCCAGGTGGAAATGTATAGCTTGGGACACTTCTTTAGCCTCCCTGAAACAGTCTTGTATTAATACTCTTAGAGTTTTTCAAGGGCTAACGTGAATTAGACACTTACAGATCAAAACAGAAATACAAACGAACAGATCCGAGATTACCATCTTTTGAATGAGGAACTGAGCTTGTCTCTGGGCTTCTAAAATAAACAGGGGGCAGAGAAGTGAACCACTCAGAGCCCTGTTCTATGGAGTCAGCATTTTGGAGCGTTCTGCCACTCAGATCCTCTGCCCCATCTGTCCCACAGTGCCAATGCCTCCCATCCTTTCCCATACCACCAGCCTAATGGTCCTTTGCCTGCCAAATGCCATTTTCCTCCCACACTTCATGGCTATGACATCAGCCTGTCAGTGAAAGAGGTGCTAGTGGATCTGCTGTATACCAGTAGGTGTTAAATAGCATTTAGGGCTTGGGAAGTTCCCCCAGGAGCAAATTCTCCAGTCTGTGCTGCCAAGATCTCTTTAACAGATCTGGGACCCAGAGGGACCCCTCAACCAGAGTCCTGGGCCTGATAGGATGACCTTGAAGCTTCCCCTCCAGGGCCTATGGCTTTCACTGTAGACTTTCATTGTCTCCTATCTGTCCTCTGCCTAGGAGTTCATGTGCGCAAGTTACAAAGCTCATAAGGCCCAACCTCTCCTCCCAGATCCCAACCAAACTGTAGCAGACTCACTCCAGGGCTCAGCAGACAGAAAAGTCACTGTGCTCTTCCTGAAATTCCCAGGAGCTCCTGGGGAGCCTGAAGACCCAACGAACAGTCTTTGGACCTAAGTCTCTTTGTCATCAGGGGCAGAATTGAGTGAGTCTTTGCAGCAAGGGTGGGAATCCTTGTGGCAGAGGGCCCCTGTGGGAGACCGAATGCCCTGAGTAGTTCCCTGCTCATAATTGCCTCCTCTCACTGGCTTCTTTCGTAAGGAAGCTGCCTGGCCTGCCTTCATCTCTCTGCAGATTTCTCAGGAACCCAACAGGATTTGGCAAGCAGGAAGGGGGAAAGTGTTAGTCACTCAGTTGTGTTTCTGACTCTTCGCAACCCTATGGACTATATAGCCTGCCAGGCTCCTCTGTCTGTAGAATTCTCCAGGCAAGAATAATGGAGTGGGTTGCCATGCCCCACTCCAGGGTATCTTCCTGATCTAGGGATGGAAGCCCTGGGAGCCATCAGAACCTTCCTTGCCTGGACTCAGCCTCAGGCTGCTTGAAATCCTGCCTGTCAGGCCCCATTGGGGTGGGGTGCACATGCAGTGCACAGCAGCTATGGCCTGCTGCCACCAAAAGGAGAACTTGACTCAGATGCAGAGTGTGCGGTCAATGACATTCACCACCGCAAATGCACGCGGGCAGACACAGGAAGAAGAACCTCGAGAAGAAGCATGTTGCCAGGGCCACCATCAGGGCAAAGATCAGCACGGATACATGAAAGGTGACAATTTGGAAAGCACTGGCGTTGTCAAAATGTCAGCTCCTTTGAGTCGCAGCGTCTTGCTGATGGTTTAGCAATAGCTGCCCTTTTTCTCTCTTTTGCCAAGCAGTTGTCCCCCCACTGTTCACTTGATCGGTCAGTTTGCACATTCTCTTCTGAAATTCCATTCTCGAGAATTTCCCTGTGCCAAAAGGTGCCTGTGGGTTATGGACATATGTGGGGAGAACTACACCTTACAACTGGGGTCTCTGCACAATTTTGTTATTTGATGTGCTATTTGGAGGAGAAAAATGCTCCCAGAGAACACCTTATCCCAGGGGACTGAACCCTAGGGGAGGGTTAACACCCAAGCCAGTGAAGGGGCATTTCTGCCTCTGAGAGCGAGATGCATGGCTCACATCAGTGGACTGACTCAATGGACACTAACTTTGGCAAACTCCGGGAAAGAGAGAGGGACAGGGAGGTCTGGTGTGTTGCAATCCATGGGGTTGCAAACTGTTGGATACGACTGAGTGACTGAACAACAACAACAGCAACAAAGCTGATTATGGATTTAATTTCATAAAGAATCTGAACATTTAAAAAATTGTTTCCTAATGCACTTCTATGAAGATTGGAAGTATCTGTTATTAACCCAATTTCTGTTCCAAGAAACATCAAGAAACATCTAAGAAAGATAATAGACTCATTCTGCAGCTGAGCCTCTGATATCCAAGTCTTCTGATTCCAAAGACAGAAAACCAGCAAATGTGATCTCAGAGGCCATTGCCCTACTCACCTCAGTAATTTCACAGGGGTCGTGTCAGCATCAGGACTCTCACTGTCCACAACCCAAGTGACTACGAGACATGAGTCAGGGGTTCGGGCTCCCCTAAAGCCCACTTATTCAAATGGAAACTCCCTCTCTGTCTTTCCCCTTCCAGCTTAGCATGTCACCTTCCATTATTAAATTTGCTTCTTGGAGCTAAGGAATTATTGACTAAGGTAGGCAGTTAAGCATCATATGATTCCTGGCAGGATACAGCGGTGGGATGAAGCCATAGAACAATTGGGGGAGTAAATCCCAACAGGATCCAAACCCTGGCTCTAGCCCTTAACGGTGGCCTGAGCATTATCAGCAAGTACTCAGCCTTTCGGCATCATTGAGAGGACCAGGGAGACAAAACGGTGAAAGACCCCCACAGCTGCATGGAGCCTGCACATCACACACTTTCAAGGCATCAGCAGCCCGTGCAAGCCTGGCTACTGTCAGGGGAAAATAGTACGCCAGGCGCAGGATACCTGTAAAGAATGCTAAGAAAACTGTAAGACAGTGATTCCCAGTCTTTTCTGCACCAGGGATGGGTTTCATGGAAGATCATTTTTCTGTGGATCAGGGTGGGAAGTGATGGTTTCAGGTTGATTCAAACACATCACATTGACTGTGCACTTTATTTCTATTATTATTATTACATCAGCTTCACCTCAGATCATCAGGCATTAGATATTGGAGGTTAGGAGGTTAGGGTTACCCCTGCTGCAAAGGAAAGTAAGAAACCTGTAAAGGATAAGAAGAAAATGTTTTCCTAGATCTCAAAAAAATTGAAAATCAGGAGAATTGTCCAGGAAGGTGTCCTAACCAGCTGCCAGGAGCCTGGAGGACAGTGGACGTGGGTGACCCAAAAAGGAGAGGTCAAAGGACAAGCGCACCGCTGGCTCCCCCAGCCCTCAGTGCACAGCCCCAGATCGTCCTGCTACTCAGTCTCCTTCAAGGAAGTCCTGCCCTTGTTACCCAAGGTTCCCACCAGCCCCCCTTTCCAGCCAGCTGTCATCTCTCCACTGCTGTCCTCAGTAAAATCCACTCCAGCCTCATAACTTAGCTCAATGCTCTGAACATACCAGACTCTGTCTTACCTACTTAATCTGAGCTCCAGTTCCTCACCTGGCCCTTAATTTGTGTGTGTGTGTGTGTTCAGTCATGTCTGACTCTTTGCAACCCTATGGACTGTATGTAGCCTGCCAGGCTCCTCTGTCCATGGAATTTTCCAGGCAAGAATACTGGGGTGGGCTGCCATTTCCTACTCCAGGCTCTTTCTTACCAGCCTCAAGTTTCTGCCCAGAATCACTTCTAGAAAGAGCATTCTCTGAGCTCTCCCTGTCTTGGCTGTTCTAGTGCTTCCTGTCTTCACACCACCCATGGGGCAGCCACTAGCTCCTGCTTATCCCTACTCTGCAGAATGTTCACTCACCAAAGCAAGAACACCTTACTTGTCACTGCTGTATCCTGGGCCCTGGCATAGCTCGTGGCCATAAATGTGCACAAAGATATAACCAGTGAGTGAGTGAATGAAGCTATGATTCACCCTCTCCCTGCTCATTTTATGCTTCATGATAGATATCTTCCAGGGAAGAAAAATTCTCGATGGTCTTTTACAACAGAATTGAAGAACTGACTCATTGGAAAAGACCCTGATGCTGGGAAAGATTGAAGGCAGGAGGAGAAGGGGACAACAGAGGATGAGATGGTTGGATGGCATCACCGACTCAATGGACATGGTTTGTAAGCTCCGGGAGTTGGTGATGGACAGGGAAGCCTGGCGAGCTGCAGTCCATGGGGTCACAAAGAGTTGGACCCGACTGAGCAACTGAACTGAACTGATGTCCAGGCATTTTTCCTCACAAACTTTTCGTCTCTGAAGTTCAAATCTAAGATCTGGGGACAGGAATGCATGTGAGTGCTTAGCCACTCAGTTGTGTGTCTAACTCTTTGTGATCCTTTGGACTGTAGCCCGCCAGGCTCCTCTGTCCATGGGGTTTTTAGGCAAGAATACCGGAGTAGGTTGCCATTTCCTCCTCCAGAGGATCTTGCTCATCCAGGGATCAAGCACACGTCTTCTGTGTCCCCTGCATTGCAGGTGGATTCTTTACCTGCTGAGCCATTGGGGACAGGAATATATCAGGTCAATGGTCTAGAGGCCAGAAGAAGGTAGCAAAAGACACCCAGACATCATAGGCGGTGACTGTCTTTTTATCTCTGAGGGTTGCAAATTGTCTTTCTGGCTCTGGGCCAATAACTTCCACTGCAACTAACAAGAGGAGTTGCTTGCAAACCTCTCAGAATTTGCAAGAGAACAAAGTTCTAGTTGAGCTAAGATTCAAAATAAAAAGAAACAAACTTCAAAGAATCTGTGATGCTCTCAAGCATTTTGTAGATGACTGTGTTTCCTGTACTAGAGGAACAAACAAGATAAAACTATAGTCCCACAGGAAGACACTTACTTGGGGAATGGTGTTTTGTTTTTTCCAAGGTAAACATATTCTTGTTTTCATAACATGCAATAGAAATAATAACTGTGGACTGGACCCTTTTCAGTTCTCCCAGTTTGATGAATGTCCGGAGCAAATAGACTCCCCATCCTACCCCATATTCCTCTCTGTTCCTTTCGCTGCTCCTCCCCTGACTTATCCACATATCCCCCCTTCTTCTTGTTCTTCCTCAGATCTGCTTGCTTCTTTAAAACCTCTTCTTGAAAGACGTAAAAAGCTTCTGCACTAACCGTGGCTCTTCCTGAGGATGCTCCAACTTTAAGATTCTTTGGTTCCAGGCTGCTCTTCCAGCTTCCATTACTTTCTCTGTCCAAGGGGTCAGCCCTTATTGCCACCAAGCCATAGGAGAAGATTTTCTTTAAAGATTGTCCAAGACTATATCACTTTCTCCATTGGTCAGTTCACATAAAGAGGTTAATAGGTTCAATAGAGATAAAAAGAAGCTGTTAACTAAAGTTCATATTCATTGATGAATTAATGTATTTACACCTGCCCATTTATTCTTAGGGCTTCCCAGGTGACTCAGTGATAAAGAATTTGCCTGCCAATGCAGGAGACATAGGCTCGATCCCTGGGTTGGGAAGATCCTCTGGAGCAGGAAATGGCAACTCACTCCAGTATTCTCCCCTGGGAAATCCACTGGACAGAGGAGCCTTGTGGGCTGCAGTCCATGGCACGCAAAGGAGCCGGACACGACTTAGCGATAAACAACATTTGTTCTTAATGGAGCCCGTGTACTGGGCTGTCTGCAGAGACTCCATCTTCAGCCGTTCTTCATCCAGCAGAAGGAATGAGACTCACACATAAGCAATTCCAACGCAAAGAATAGTGGGCAGTTCCGTGAGAACGCCATAGATGCAGTGCTGTGGGTTCTGTTGTGGACTTGATAAGGCTCTACAGAAAAGCTGATAAACCCAGGCCAATTCTTGACTTTCTCAACATTGCCCAGCTTGGCTGCTGTATTAACCGGAGCTCGCTGGGTCATTGCACAATCCCTGGTTAGGCTTCTACCTTCCAGATTTAGCCTTGGGGGAATTAGCATGCCTCAGATGTCCGGTGAGCAAGACAAACTAGGAAAGCAGGAGTCCCTGAGTCTGGAGCACACGTGAGATACTCAAATGCCCAAGGTGATCCTGACATATAGCAATGTTGTTGTTGTTCAGTCACTAATCATGTCCAACTCTTTGCAACCCCATGGACTGCAGCACGCCAGGCTTCCCTGTCCTTCACTATCTCCCAGAGTTTGCTCAAACTCATGTCCGTTGAGTCAGTGATGCCATCCAATCATCTCATCCTCTGTCGCCCTCTTCTCCTTTTGCCTTCAATCTTTCTCAGCATCAGGGTCTTTTCCAATGCAATGAGTACACCACAAAAAATATATCACTTTCTTCCCAAATGAGTGATGTGTACATGATGTGGGTACCCTTGATGACCTCAGGTCAGGGAGGAAAGATGGTATAACGAATGAAAACATGTGTTTTGAGTTAGAGGGGACCTAGGTTTGAGCCTCAGCTCTGCCTCTTAATCACTCTTATTCCTGTGTTTCAAGACCTTCATCTGCAGAGGGAAGACTGGGCATTGATGAGGAAAACTGATACAATTAACTCAATCCCTGACACTTGGTAAGTTTCCAGGCGATGCTAGCTAACAATAATAAGAACATGCTAGCTAACAATAACAGAAATATTTGTGATAAGTATGAACAAAACTCATCAAGAATTAAAAGAAAGGCTTCTTTATGGCCAAGTAAAATGAGTTGGTACCATTTCATCTGGAGAAGAGCTAACCAGAAAGGTAAGAACAATTCCATTCAATTACTTCACATCTTTATTACACAAGCAATGAATGTGGTTAAAAAAAAATAAAGTAATACCAGCTGAAATAAACTTAAACTATAAGATTTACTACCAACCAGACACATACAAATGTTTTGTGCCTTTACTTCCTTTCACTTTTCTTCAAATATACATATTTTCAAACAAAAATGAGTCCATATTTTAATGATATTTTGTAACCTTGCTTTTTTCTTCTTGCTAAATCATGATCATTGTCATGTAAATAACTATTACATGTCAATGTCATGTAAAGAGCCAAAAGAATATTCAATTATATAGACATAGCAAAATTTGAACAATTTTTTTCTATAATAACCATTACTCAAGATGTATGTGCCCGAAACTGAACCAGATTGGGCCAGTTCTGGTTCGACCCTAGGAAAGATCCTGTGTCCTCTTGGTCTCACTTTCTTATTTTAAAGTAAGAGTTACACATTCCAGCACTCATGTGAATCAAATGAATGACTGTATGTGAAGGAATTTCGTAAACAGTGAAGGCAGTGTTGAAAGGGAGACTTAGACAGCTTGCTTGATAGTGTATCCCCTTTCCCTTAAAATGTATAGCTTTTAGGTATGGGTCAGAGAGAGAGAAATATTACAGATAACCTAGGTTGGTTGTTATTATGCTTCTCACCCGTCAGAGCCACCTGAGAAATTTTTAAAAGTTAAAACAACAGCAACAACAACAGATGAGTGGCTCCTCACCGAAGTTAATTTTCAATTATTCTAAAGATAATTTTCTAATCTCCCCAGAATCAAATGATTCCGATGGAATGTACAGCCAGAGCTGAGAACCACTGGCTGAGGTCCCCAAAGGGCAACAAGCAGATTATAAGCACATGGTCTCATACACGCCTTCCCTCTCACTGTGCCTCTCAGTAAAACTGAAACTCAGTAGAGCTGAGAGCTGAAATCTACATTCTCAAGTTCAACCTCCTCTCCTCAAAAAACAAGACTCTGAAAGGAAAAAATATATATCTTATGTTATCAAATGACCCACTCCATGAAAAAAGGAAAGACGCTACATGACCCCATATAGGGGAATGCTTGGGCAAAGAACAGAAAATTTCCTCCGTGTAATACCATGCAGCAATTTTAAATTATGATCATAAAGCATTTACAGCAATGTGGGAAAATGTATGCTCTAATGGAAAAAAGGAATATAAACGTATCCGTTGTGTACAAGCATGACTATGAAAATTAACTAAAATCATATGTAGACACACATAGTCAATGGAAAGAAACAACCCCCAAAATATCAATAGCAGCTATCTCAGGGGTGGTTTTTGCTTCCTGCTACTATTTTTGTACTTTCCCGATATTTTTTAAAGTACCATGTAGTAGAATAAAGTTTATAGTAGAACAAAATAAACTTACTTTTAAAAATTATTCCTCTTCCTATGAAGCATAGCAAAGCATAATTTTTAACAACAACTAACAGGGCAAAGACAAAAATGCTCACCTCAGTTTCCTTTCTTTCAGCTGCCTTGGCTCTGTCTCTGTCTCTGCTGTCTTCCTCCTCCAAGTAATTCAGTTTGCTTGTTCAAAAAAAAAAAGCAAAACAGCAAATTGTATTTTATGAAGTGTCAGCCAATGGCAAGAGAAGGCACTCTGGTCAGATAGCCATTTGTGCTGTAAGGAACTTTGGTGTCAGAGCTGGTGCTGGCTTCCTTCTCAAGATAAAGAGTGTAAGATTTCTACTTAGGGACCACAACTAAAGGAAGAAATCTGTATTAGCTCTGCCCCTCTCATTGTTTTTATTGGCATCTTTCACAACAAATCAAGAGGACGTGATGGGCTGGAGTCAGGAGTTTTAAGTGGCTTTAGTTCTCCTACATGTTTTTTTGTTTCTATGACAACATGCAAATCATCACCACCCTATTAGTATAGCACTTCAAAGCTGTTCAGGGCAATTCCAACGCCCTCTTGCTTTTTCAACTTACTTGTACATAGGCAGAGATGTTATCCAGTCTGGTGAAAATGCTGTCAAAAGGTATCCATGGTATCCTCGTTGCTCACCTTAAAGGTCCTTTTTTAGCCCTCATCTTCCTTCCTCAATTTGTTTTGCACAGTTAACCACAGTCAGTTTCTTGAAACTTTCTCTTCCTTGTTTCTCTGACTCTCTTGGTTCCTATTCTATTCCTTGGATTATTTCTTCTTTGCTTCCTTTCTGATTCTTCTTCTCTCCTTTTTCTAAATGTGAGCTTTTAGAAATGGGCTACAAGACCAGAAGACACAACAGTCTGTCTTCTGATCTCTTCTCATCATATTCTGCTTTTATCTATATTACCCACCTGGATGCATGCTCAGTCACTCCGTCGTGTTTGACTTGCAACCCCAAGAACTGTGGCCTGCCAGGTCCTCTGTCCATGGGATTATCCCAGCAAGAACACTTCAGTGGGTTCCCATTTCCTCCTCCAGGGGATCTTCTTGACCCAGGAATCGAACCTGCATCTCTTGTGTCTCCTGAATTGGTAGGCAGATTCTTTACTACTGAGCCACTTGGGAAGCCTGTATTATCCACATTCATGGATGTAATGTGGCCAAACAGAGCTTTTCTCTTCCCCACCCAAGTGCGCACTCTCTCATTTACCCAATCTAATGAAATGGCACCACAGTGATTCAGCCAGTCAATCTCACCATAAACCTAGTTTCTCACCATAAATCCTTAACTTCTCTCTTTCTCCCACAGCCAACATGCAAGCCAACAATTCCATTTGTTCTACCTGCAATATATGTTCTAAGTCTAACCATTTTTCACTTTCCCCATTTCATTAATATCTTCAGCATTAATGCTGCAATAACATTCAGTTTAGTTCAGTTTAGTCGCTCAGTCGTGTCCAACTCTTTGCGACCCCATGAATCGCAGCACATCAGGCCTCCCTGTCCATCACCAACTCCCAGAGTTTACTCAAACTCATGCCCATCGAGTCGGTGATGCCATCCAGCCATCTCATCCTCTGTCGTCCCCTTCTCCTCCTGCCTCCAATCCCTCCCAGCATCAGGGTCTTTTCCAACGAGTCAGCTCTTCACATGAGGTGGCCAAAGTATTGGAGTTTCAGCTTCAGCATCAGTCCTTCCAATGAACACCCAGGACTGATCTCCTTTAGGATGGACTGGTTGGATCTCCTTGCAGTCCAAGGGACTCTCAAGAGTTCTCCAACAGCACAGTTCAAAAGCATCAATTTTTTGGTGCTCAGCTTTCCTTATAGTCCAACTCTCACATCCATACATGACTACTGGAAAAACCACAGCCTTGACCAGACGGACCTTTGTTGGCAAAATAATGTCTCTGCTTTTTAACATGCTATCTAGGTTGGTCATAACTTTCCTTCCAAGGAGTAAGTGTCTTTTAATTTCATGGCTGAAATCACCATCTTCAGTGATTTTGGAGCCCCCAAAAATAAAGTCTGACACTGTTTCCACTGTTTCCCCATCTATTTCCCATGAAGTGATGGGACCAGATGCCATGATCTTAGTTTACTGAATGTTGATCTTTAAGCCAACATTAGGTAAGAAATGAAACCCACACCAGTATTCTTGCCCAGAGAATCTCCATGGACAGAGGATCCTGACGGGCCACAAAATCCATGGGGTTGCAGAGAATCAGACATGACTGAGTGACTAAGCACAGCAAAAGGCATCCAAATTGGAAAGAAAGAAGTAAAATTATGTCTATTCATAGATGATATGATCCTACATGTAGAAGACACTAAAGACTACACACACTCAGAGACCTGACAGAACTAATACAAAATTTTTGCAAAATGGCAGGATACACAAGAATCAATTGCATTCCCATGCACTAACAATGATCAATCCAACAAGGAAATTTCATTTATAATAGCATCAAAAAATTCCCATAGGAATCAACTTAACCAAGGAGGTTAAAGATTTGTACACTGAAAATAAAACATGGCTGAAAAATATGAAAGACATAAATAAGTGGAAAGATATCCCATGCTTATGAATTGGAAAGCTTCATATAATTAATATACTACCTAAACTGACCTACAGATTCAGCACATTCCCTATCAATGATGCTTTTTAGAGAAACAGAAAAAAATCCATCCTAAAATTCATGCTGTGAAAAAAATTCCTAGAAAATTCCAACAGCAAACAAAACCAGATTGCACAACTAAAGCTAACCTAAAATAATTTTAACTAAGCCTATTTTATTTTCCAAGACAAACTTAACCTCAGTAAAATCGTTTTGACAAACTTCCCAACAACATATTGTGAACTGGAGTCTTTTGGACCTGGAAGCAAGTTGAGATTTTGTAGAAGGCCCCTACAACATTGCAAAAGAGTCATCTTGTCTTTTGAAGGAGATAAGTTAAACTGATTAAGTTTATTTAATATCAAATTTTATGAGAATCATTGTCAATTAAGTGATACTAAGCTTTCTTTATGTTGTGTCTGTATAGTTACATGTTATGTGTTCTAGGAAAAGGGGGCACCAGAGGATGAGACAGCTGGATGGCATCATAGACACAATAGACATGAGTTTGAGCAAACTCCAGGAGATAGTGAAGGACAGGGAAGCCTGATGAGCTATGGACGGAGGTTCATGACGTTGTATAGGACACAGGGATCAAGATCATCCCTGCCGGGGTCCTTGCCCCAGCAGGATCCAAGGGTACCCTCAGGATGAATGGTGTCGGGGAGAGAGACACACAGTGAGACAAAGCTCGGGGGCTAAGTCTGAAGTTTATTTTCGCACGGCCCCTTCAAATCCTTAACAACATCTTTTTGGGGGAAGTGCATATTGCTTACACTCAGGTCATCTCAAAACATTACAGCAACTTGACCTTCAACAGAAACAGGATGTCACCCACATACTTTTCGTTCACAAGAGTCTTTCTTATCATTTGGCCTTCAGGCCTGCTAGCATTTTATGGCTTGCACCTGGTGTGACTTAAGCAACTTCAGTAGCCGACCCTGTTTTTCTTGTGATTAATCTATTTTCTTTCTAATAGGCGTCATCTCCATGGGAACTACACAGGCTTACATTTTTACAGAACAGAAATGCAAAGGATTGCAAAAACAGTAGATAAAGCACAAAACAGCTCTTAGTCTAAAAGTTAACTACCTGCAAGAAGTCACCAGCTAATCTCTATCTAAAGCATTTTCTATTAGGCACATTTGTGGCTATTATATTTGTGGAGCTTTTCTCACCCCACGGAGGGACCTATGCTTAATAGTTTCCTTTGTTAGCGTACTATGCTTAGGATGTTTAGAACAATCCTGAGCATTTTGTGCAATGAGAGCACACATTTATCAAACAAGCCAGAATGCCAGCAAAAGGGTTTGAATTGAAGCATTTCTTTCATCCCTGGCCCCTTCATAGGGTACCAGCGTCCAGGAGATTTATTAATTAGCGTTTTAAGTTGGTCTTTATTCAGTGAAAGAGGAGCAGGAGAACTCTCAGCAGGCAACACAAGAATCTGCAGCAGGGCAAACAAGAACAACAACAGAAAAGTGGGGAGGATACAGGGTGGGGTAGAGGCCGAGGCCAACCTGGAGGGTCCCTTGTATCCTGAGTGGCCTTGCCTGTCAGGTATTTTCTTCATGACCTCGTCATGGGTGGGATCTCCCACAATGGCTCCCAGCATCTCCCCCTTTTTTATTTTTTAAAACAGCCAGATGGATCTCAGTTGCGAGGTTCTGAGTGCTCTGCCGAAGAGCTCTGATGATACAAGGGAGGATGACAATAATAATAATGATCAGTGCTATTACAGCAATGTAACTGAGAACAGTAGACAAAATACTTTTGGCAGAGGTAAAGTTGAAGAAGGTTTTAAAGAAATCACTGGCAGCTCCAGCGGCAGTAAAATTTAATCGGGAATGCTCGATTGTTCTAATCTGTCCATGCAGTCTGTCTAAATTTAAACTTTTGCTGGAGCTATTCTACGGGGACCAAAGCTCTGATGGAGCAAAGGTGTTTTAATCAACATGGCGTGGGCATATATACTGAAGTTATTCTCAGCAAAGATAAAGATTAAAATCTCAGACTTAAAGAACACAAGGCGATCTCTATTAAAGAGAGAAGAGGGTACTTATCACCATAATGAGAAACTAACAAAGGAAATGCCTGGATTTCTCAGCCCCCGGAAAGGCGTGCCTCTCCTCTTAATTCTTGAATATTCAGGAATTAATAATGTCCAAAGGTTTCCTGACAGATCTGTAACAGCACACAGGAAGCCTCCTGTTAAATGCTTCCTGACAATTTTTTCTATTTTATTATATTTGTAAAAAAAGTCCTGACCAAATGAGTTTGGTTAGTATTAACCAACCTTATAGAAAGGCAACGATGAACAACAAATACAATTATCAAGACAATCACCAAAGTTACAGTTCTAGACCCGATGTTGTGGGTAATACTTTAAAACCATCCTTGAGGGTTTAGCCTGGATGATTTGTTCAGCTAAAGTTTCCAAATTAGTGGAAGAGGGAGGACGTTTAGAAAAAGTTTCAAGGATTTTCTTTTGCAGTAATAGTACATTCAGAGAGGCATTATCATGTAAATGAAATTTGATTTGTTCCCAGTTGTAGGTACAATGGTTGAATTGAACAGGAGTAACACAAAATTGGCAATGAATACAAGTTACAGATTAAATTGTAAGTGGGACATAGGCCTGTATAAAATATGACTGATTATAGTGAAAGAAATAGTTACTATGACCACGACTGGTCCCTGTGAAATGTCCGGTCCGAGTCTCAAGTTTTCTGGTGTTGGCAGCAAGTTTTTATGTTTTATATGTCTCATAGTTCAGGCCCAATTTGTTTATCGAGGAGGATTCCAGGAGTAGGAGGAGGGTGTCATTCCACTGTCAAGCCAGCCAAGAAGTCCTTTGTCATGGTAGTGTTTCAACATAGTGTTAGTAACCTTTTAAGCCACTTAAGCAGCATAATATATAATGTTTTTTGTTCTTTCCCTAACTCTTTCCCTAAAGTTTTAGTAGTATAAACATGGTTCATAGACAGAGAAAGGGCTGCAATGTCTGAAAGCCTTTTTTTGGAGGTAGGACGAAAGCCCAAGTTTGTCGACTGACGTTTGTGCATAATTTTTCTGGGCCCAGGCAATGGAAGGACTTCATAGCCTAAAGAAATGTTAATTAGTTTTTTTTTTTCCTCCACAGGGTGTGAGGGTTTCAGGGAGAGGGCATATGGGTGGAGTCACTGGTTGATATGATCCATCTTTTTTCCGTCTATTTTACGACCTGTAATAAGGGTGGGGGGGGGGGTTGGGTAAGTAATCCCAGTTAAGTTTGGGAGACACAGGCTAACAGGAAAATGTATTCAGGACTCCGAGGCATTTCCTGTTGAGAGACCACATTTTTAGCTTTATTAGTGAGGGTTTTCATCTGTCCCCAAGAGGGGAGGTCATAGGGTTGATGTCGCCAAGTGCGGTACTTTCTGGAGATCTTTAGAGCCGCCACGGCCTGTATTGGAATTTTCTTCCTCCCAGGGTTCTTGTTGTTTTCTCTCCATTTTGAATGTAGGGGGCCCCCTTGGGTCAAATTTTCTGAGGAAAAAGTTTGTTGGATCCATCTGGGGAAATATAAGCATACCCCTTTCCCCGTAAGATTAATTTCCCAGATTTTTATTGATTATTGAACCCGTCTTGGTACCAAATGGGCAGAGGAAGAGAAGTGTCTTTCAATTTTTTGAAATGTCTTTCTGCTCTTGTTAAAATATTTCCCTGTGGTAGGTTTAAAAAATTTAAAACAAATAAAGCTGTATTAACATTAGTTATAGGCTTAGAAAATATCTTATGTTGGACTCTAGCAAAGTCAGCTTTAGATAAGGAAGACAGTAGTGTACCTGTGTATTATAAGGAATACCTGTAATGTGTTTAATAGAAAAAGATGGTAAAAATTGTTTAAAGTGTCTAGAAATATAGGCAGGGCCATTGTCTGTTTTAATAGAACTAGGAGTTTATGGTGGAGGTTTTTACACAAAAACTGAATATTTAGAATCAGAGACTATATTACTGGGGTAAGGATATAGGCAAATAACTTGAATAAGAGCATATAATTTATTTTGTTGAGCAGAATGGAATTTAGTATAAAAGACTTTATATCTTTTAAGAGACCAGAATGAAGCTTTGGTATTTTTAGTCCAATCTATGTAAAAGAAATGTGAGAAATAATAAATTCAGTGTTTTTGAAGAAATTTCACAGCTTACCAGAAGGATAATGAAATGAAATTTTTCTAAAATATTTTAGAAAAGGTAACTGGAAATTGGTAGAAGTTTGTAATGTGTTCTCAAATTGAATAAAGTTTTATTAAAGTATAAGGGAAATAGAGAAAGCTTCTGACATAGGCATCAGAAGAGGGCAGAAAGGGTGCCCCCCTGCTAGTCTTTAGCCAGGTGTCATATAACTACCAGCAGTCTGCTAATTAGAGGAAGGAAATGTCTCAAAACTCAGAGAATAGCACTAGGCCCCTCACCCACAACATGCATTTTGAGATAACCTTGGCACCAGGTGTGTTGTCCCGGGCCACAAAATGATTGACAGGAATCTTGAAGAAAGGCAGGTTTCCAAGCAAATACAGTTTCATTGACATAGCTGAAGAGAACATTTGCATAAGAAAAACGCATTGGTTAGCTCAAGGTTTGAGAAAAGTTAAGTTCAGGTGGAACCAGGTGTGGTTATGGCAACATGGAATTTTAAGAGAAACCTCTTTTTAAATTTGTATAGAGAAGGAAAAAGAAAAAAAGAAAAAAGAAAAATCACTAGTTTGTTTCCTCTTACTGCTTAAGAGAGATAAAGATGTCTGACACTTGCAGCCTATTTTCTGTATTTGGAGACCGCTGGCCTTCCTGCCTGTTAAGTCAAACTAGATTGGCCAAGTGAAAGACCGAAGGTTTGTGGGGGCAGGGGCCCAATTGGAGATATATCTCTTAGACTTTTAGGAGCGTCTTCGGCAAAAAAGGACCAATCCTCATTAGAATGATAGCAAGCTGATGCTTCTTCTAAATTTTGTTCATCTTGGGGCAAAAGCTGTTCTTCTTTTTATCCCCGCTTTCTAAATGACTATTGGTGTTCATGGCAGCTAGCTTCTCCCTTAGCTGTCGATAACTAGGTTTGGAATCAGTATCTTCTTCCTCCTCTTTAATTTTCACTATTTCAGATTCATGAAGGGGATCTAAAGCATCTCTAATCATATTGCACAAAGAAAAGGTGTCAGCCGGCACTTTCTCGGGGCCATGCAGTGTATAGTAAGCTTTGAGTTGTTTTCCTACCTTTTCCTATGTTTCCAGGTTTACAGTGCTCTCTTCTAGGAACCAAGGACATCGCTCTTGGACAAACGTAAAAAAGGACTGAACACTGGTCTTTTTAATTTTAATTCCTCTACGGTTAAGAAGTTGCATTATGACTCCAATAAAAAGCTGCCTTTCTTTTGACTCACTGTTACCCATTTTTGTTACTAATTAGAAGAAGAAAAAGGAGAGGGTCTTAAACTTAGAAAAGAAGGAAGCTGAAACCTACCCACCTTTTTACCCTACCTTTCTTATGTAGGGGGGCCTATAATGCCCTAGTGGGGTCCTACCTCAAACCTACCCACATTTTTTGCCCTACCTTTCTTATGTAGGGGGGAGGGCCTGTAGTGCCCTAGTGGGTTCCTACCCACCCTCCTTAACCTACCTGTCTTATGCAGGGGGGCCCGCGGCACCCTGGTGGGGTCCCAGCTGTTCCAAAAACCGGACAATGAGAGACTTACCTTTGGGTTCCTGTTCGTGGCGCCACCTGTTGGGGTCCGGCCCCAGCAGGATCCAGGGGAACCCTCAGGATGAACGGTGTCGGTGAATGAGAGAGAGAGAGAGAGAGAAAGAAAGAGAGAGACCAAACCGGGATGTGCAGCAGAGTCTGGCAGTTGCTTTATTTTTCACCGTAGCCTTTATACCCTAAGTTGGTACGTTTCTAAGGGGCAGATAAGCATACAGACTTAGTTTAACATTACATCAGCTTGTCCTTCATGAAACCAGGTGTGCTCTGTATATTTTTGTTTATGAGAGTCTTTTCCCACAGATTTTTTGTACATTATCTTTTGGCCTTGAGCTTAGCAGAAAACAGCAAAGTGGCAGTCTCATGGTACAGCAGGTTGCAACATAATAGAAATACAATCCTGTTAACACAAAACTCAGTCTTTTTGCAGAAGTTCTCAGCTAAATTTATCTAAAACGTTTAGCACACAAAGACTCTGCGGCTCAGGTGAGGCAGCCCCTGTTTAGCACTCCTGGTTAAAATTAACAGTTATCTTATTGTTTTTACACTAAGGCTAAACTCTTATTTTTCTAGATCTCCAACTATATTAACAATAGTTTCCACTGCACAACCTCAGCACATTAACATCAATCAAACGTTGATCCAATAACCACTTTTAAAACAATATTTTTTGTATTCTCTAATAGGGCTTCCTCACCCCACAAAGGGCTCTGTGCCTATTAGGGCCTTTTTTATGGTTAATCTCTATGTATAATATCTTTTGGCTTTCAGGCCTGTTGACAATTTGTGGCTTGCACCTGGTGTGACTTAAGCAACTTCAGTAGCCGACCCTGTTTTTCTTGTGATTAATCTATTTTCTTTCTAATAGGCGTCATCTCCATGGGAACTACACAGGCTTACATTTTTACAGAACAGAAATGCAAAGGATTGCAAAAACAGCAGATAAAGCACAAAACAGCTCTTAGTCTAAAAGTTAACTACCTGCAAGAAGTCACCAGCTAATCTCTATCTAAAGCATTTTCTATTAGGCACATTTGTGGCTATTATATTTGTGGAGCTTTTCTCACCCCACGGAGGGACCTATGCTTAATAGTTTCCTTTGTTAGCGTACTATGCTTAGGATGTTTAGAACAATCCTGAGCATTTTGTGCAATGAGAGCACACATTTATCAAACAAGCCAGAATGCCAGCAAAAGGGTTTGAATTGAAGCATTTCTTTCATCCCTGGCCCCTTCATAGGGTACCAGCGTCCAGGAGATTTATTAATTAGCGTTTTAAGTTGGTCTTTATTCAGTGAAAGAGGAGCAGGAGAACTCTCAGCAGGCAACACAAGAATCTGCAGCAGGGCAAACAAGAACAACAACAGAAAAGTGGGGAGGATACAGGGTGGGGTAGAGGCCGAGGCCAACCTGGAGGGTCCCTTGTATCCTGAACGGCCTTGCCTGTCAGGTATTTTCTTCATGACCTCGTCATGGGTAGGATCTCCCACAACAGGTCCCGGCACATCCCCAAGAACAAGAAATGCAAAAAAGCAAAATGGTGGTCTGAGGAGGCCTTACAAATAGCTGTGAAAAGAAGAGAAGTGAAAAGCAAAGGAGAAAAGGAAAGATTTTCCCATTTGAATGCAGAATTTCAAAGAATATCAAGGAGAGATAAGAAAGGCTTCCTCAGTGATCAGTGCGAAGAAATAGAGGAAAACAACAGAACGGGAAAGACAAGAGATCTCAAGAAAATTAGAGATATCAAGGGAACATTTCATGCAAAGATGGGCTCAGTAAAGGACAGATTGTATGGACCTAACAGAAGCAGAAGATATTAAGAAGAGGTGGCAAGAATACACAGAACTATACAAAAAAGGTCTTCATGACCCAGATAATCATGATGGTGTGATCACTCACCTAGAGCCAGACATCCTGGAAGGTGAAGTCAAGTGGGCCTTAGGAAGCATCACTATGAACAAAGCTAGTGGAGGTGATGGAATTCCAGTTGAGCTATTTCAAAGCCTAAAAGATGATACTGTGAAAATGCTGCACTCAATATGGCAGCAAATTTGGAAAACTCAGCAGTGGCCACAGGCTTGGAAAAGGTCAGTTTTCATTCCAAACCCAAAGAAAGGCAATGCCAAAGAATGCTCAAACTACTGCACAATTGCACTTATCTCACACGGTAGCAAAGTAATGCTCAAAATTCTCCAAACCAGGCTTCAACAGTATGTGAACCATGAACTTCCAGATGTTCAAGCTGGATTTAGAAAAGGCAGAGGAACCAGAGATCAAATTGCCAACATCCACTGGATCATTGAAAAACCAAGAGAGTTCCAGAAAAACACCTATTTCTGCTTGATTGACTATGCCAAAGCCTTTGACTGTGTGGATCACAACAAACTGTGGAAAATTCTTCAAGAGATGGGAATACCAGACCACCCGACCTGCCTCTTGAGAAACCTGTATGCAGGTCAGGAAGCAGCAGTTAGAACTGGACATGGAACAGCAGACTGGTTCCAAATAGGAAAAGGAGTACATCAAGGCTGTATATTGTCACCCTGCTTATTTAACTTCTATGCAGAGTACATCATGAGAAACGCTGGGCTGGAGGAAGCACAAGCTGCAATCAAGATTGCTGGGAGAAATATCAATAACCTTAGATATGCAGATGACACCACCCTTATGGCAGAAAGTGAAGAGGGGACTAAAGAGCCCTCTTGATTAAATATGAAAAGGAAGTGAAAGTTGCTTAAAGCTCAACATTCAGAAAACTGAAGATCATGGCATCTTGCCCATCACTGCATGGTAACAGATGGGGAGGAAACAGTGGGGAAACAGTTCAGACTTTATTTTTTGGGGTCCAAACACTGCAGATGGTGACTGCCAGCCATGAAATTTAAAAGACGTTTACTCCTTGGAAAGAAATTATGTTTCATGGCTTACTTCCTCTTGTTATTAAGGGCTCCAGTTTCACCATCTCATTAGAAGCTGATCAAATGAAGTTCTGTTTAACGGCCTGAGTAATATTCCTGGTGTGATTACACAGCTCCTTATCCATTCGTCTCTGATGGCATCTAGGTTGCTTCCATGTCCTGGCTATTATACAGCCGCTGCCATGAACATTGGATGCACATGTCTCTTTCAGATCTGGTTTCCTCAGTGTGTATGCCCAGAAGTGGTATTGCTGGGTCATATGGCAGTTCTATTTCCAGTTTTTTAAGAAATCTCCACACTACAGCATACTAACACATATATATGGAATTTAGAGAGATGGTAATGATAACCCTATATGCAAAACGGAAAAAGAGACACAGATGTACAGAACAGACTTTTGGACTCTGTGGGAGAAGGTGAGGGTGGGATGTTTCAAGAGAACAGCATGTATATTATCTATAGTGAAACAGATCACCAGCCCAGGTGGGATGCATGAGACAAGGGCTCGGGCCTGGTGCACTGGGAAGACCCAGAGGAATCGGGTGGAGAGGGAGGTGGGAGGGGGGATTGGGATGGGGAATACATGTAACCCCATGGCTGATTCATGTCAATGTATGACAAAACCCACTGCAATGTTGTGAAGTAATTAGCCTCCAACTAATAAAAATAAATGAAAAAAAAAAGTTATGACCAACCTAGAAAGCATATAAAAAGCAGAGACATTACTTTGCCAACAAAGGTCCATCTAGTCAAGGCTATGGTTTTTCCAGCAGTCATGTATGGATGTGAGAGTTGGACTAGAAAGAAAGCTGAGTGCTGAAGAATTGATGCTTTTGAACTGTGGTGTTGGAGAAGATTCTTGAGAGTCCCTTGTTCTGCAAGGAGATCCAACCTGTCCATCCTAAAGGAATTCAGTCCTGAATATTCATTGGAAGGACTGATACTGAAGCTGAAACTCCAGTACTTTGACCACCTGATGCGAAGAACTGACTCATTTGAAAAGACTCTGATGCTGGGAAAGATTGAAGGCTGGAGGAGAAGGGGAAGACAGAGGATGAGATGGTTGGATGGCATCATTGACACAGTGGACATGAGTTTGAGTAAACTCTGGGAGTTGGTGATGGACAGGGAGGCCTGGCATGCTGCAATCCATGGAGTTGCAAAGAGTTGGACATGACTGAGTGATTGAACTGAACTGAACTGAGGGAAGCCTGGCATGCTGCAGTCTGTGGGGTCACAAAAAGTTGGGCATGACTGAGCAACTGAACAGCAACAACATGTTCTAGAAATTTAATAATATAAACTTCCTAAAATTCTGATACAATTGTCAACTACAAATTGGCACTTACCAAGAGCATTGCCAGTGACTGAACAACAAAGGCATTTGCCATCTGCCATGGAGATTGAACCCGGTGCTGCTATAGCTGTTGACCTTCAACACCCACTGAGGGAGTTCAGAGGGGAGTGAGGCACTCTGTGTCCCAGGGAATCTGGTGGGACAGGACTTTAGACAGTTGGGTGTTTTTAGGAACAGATTTTATGCTCTCAATCCTTGCATCTCCTCATATCTAGAGAAGCACTAAATCCCTTCATGGTGACAACAGATACTCATGACTAACAAAAAACCTTTGTAAAATTGTATTGAACTCGCTTCACCAAAACCTTATATATTGACCTTCCCCCACTGCAGCTTTGGAGCGGTCTCTCAGAGCTATCTGAGATGCTGCCTCCTGGGCTATAGTCCTCATTTTGCCCCAAATAAAACTTAACTCACAACTCTCAAGTTGTACATCTTTTTTGGTCAACATAATGTTATCAATCAGAATTTTTAAATGTATGTCACAGAAATAACTAAATTTATTTGTCAATTGTCATTATTTGTGTGTGTGTCTGTGACCTTTCACTCGATCTATAACCATGGCTGTTTTTCAGTCTTTTGTTATTTGTCAATGGTTATTGCGTTACTCTGATGCTTTTGCAAAAGTGTTCTTGCAAAATTGCTTCAGAGATATTACAAGATATCTTTGAAGAAATTCATGGAGAAGACCCTGAAAGTGCTTTAGAATGAGGTTTTCTGATAACTTGAAGATCATAACAGTAAACAAAGTAAGAATTTCTGAAACTCTGATGGAAAACTGATGAATTTATAAAACTGCTAATAGAAGATCAAGATAAATAAGAATTAATTACAGGCTACTAAATGAACTGATGAGGATGACTATAATTTTTATGACTTCATATAATACTGCTGTTTCTTTAATGTTTTACTTCTGGGATTCAAAGGACTCCCTTTTCTCCTCTCTTTAAAGCAATCTACCAATAACTTATGATAATTTGGTAAAGGGTATCCTTGCAACAAAAGTTAGCATATTTACATTTTTCTCCTTACCTGATCCCTCCAGAATTTTGAATTTCTTATTAAATATTTTTATTTTTCATGACAATGTCTGAATTTGTCTGTGCTCAATAGGAATCTGTGCTAATCTAATTTGTGCTCAATAGGAATCCAATCTGTTGTTGTTGTTTAGTGGCTAAGTCATGTCCAACTCTTTTGCAACCCCATGGACTGTATCCTGTCAGGCTCCTCTGTCCATGGGACTTCCCAGACAAGAACACTGGAGTGGGTTGCCATTTCCTTCTCCAGGAGATCTTCATGGATCAGGGATCGAACCCAAGTCTCCTGAATAGGCAAGTAAATTATTTACCACTGAGCCAGGACACAATTGGACAAGTTCTTACTTTGACTTGGTAGCCTTGAGAGGCTTTCTTTTTTTCCCATCTTTGCTTTTATTTATTATTTATTTATTTTGAGAGTCTTTTGAAAGTTCAAGCTGAGATTTCTGACTAAAGTTCTAGCAGAGATTTAAAATAATATAGTCAATCACTATTCATACGGCACTTATATAAATAATCAGGTCAAGTTTATTGAAACTAAGCTTAATTTGCAAACAAATTAGTCTTACTGTAATCAGTTGTGATTTAAAAAAGAGGGGAAGGTTATAGAGAGAAAAAAATTGTATTTTATTAATACACCTTTTTGGATATCAGATTCTAGTGCTGTCATCTTTAAGGTTTTGTTTTCTACCTAGTCACTGGACTGAAAACTGAATTCTTCTAGTTTCTTCCAATATTTGGCCAGAACATCCCAAATAAACATTTCAGATTTTTTTCCCATTTTGACTTATAAACAAAAACTGTCCTATTTCCCAAAGTCATGCAAGCAGCCAAAGCTGGACAAGTTAAAATAAACTTCAGAGGAACCATCACAACAGCTCATGTGTGGCCCATTTTGTTCCTGTTGCTATTTGATCACTTAGAAAAATCACCTGAGATATTTACACTGCAAACCAGGGAAACCTATCTATCTGATTGCTGCTGCTTGCCCGCCTTCCACCTGAAGAAGGGCAAACTCAACATCTGGAAATTTTCCCAACTGGCTGCTCTCCAAACTCAGAAACTGAATTTATAATTTGCTCAGAAGTGGAATTTATAATTTTATATTAACCTTTATTTTTCTTTTGTTTCCATGGAAACTACTCTCATTAAATTACCTGGTTGCTCACACTCTGTGTTGTATGCTCAGTCACTTCAGTCGTGTCCAGCTCTTTGTGACCTCATGGACTGTAACTTGCCAGGCTCCTCTGTCCATGGGATTCTCCAGGCAAGACAATAGTAGGAGTAGATTGCCATTTCCTTCTCCAGGGGATTTTCCCGACTCAGGGATTGAACCCACATCTCCTGCAAATCTCCCTCATTGCAGGTGGATTCTTTACTGCTGGGCCAGTGGGGAAGCCCAGCTTATACCCTAGAGAAGCTTAATCTTAGTGGAAACTCACCTTCAATACCATCTCTTGGATTACAACATCCTCATGTTCATCTTGCAACCATGAGAATATGAAGATATGTGTTTGCTATTACATCATGCTGTGGCCATGTAAATAAGTTTAAAAATTTAAACCCAGTTACACGTTATCCAAAAAATTGTAGATAGACTTAGAGGTAAAACTTGCATCTGATTATAACCCATTTGAATTATTTAATTGCTCAAATCTTGTCTCCTGGGGATCTCTGCTTCAGGAAACTTTCCAATTCTTGGTTATTAATTTCCTTGTAGTTATCATATTAACCTCCTGAGGACATTGCATTCTCTTGAGGATTTTTAAAGCCTGTCAGAGCCACTCTCACGCAACGTGGTATCCATCACAATCAGACAACCGGGTGAAATCAATAACCACAAGATAAATAATGAAGATGATGACCACATGGCCCTCTGGCCTTGTGATTCAACTAATGGACACAGCAAATATGCCATTCTTTGGCCTGACTATCCATCAATAGTAGGTAAATGAGAGTAAAGCTGTATCAGTTGGTGATACTCTCAGGCTTCTGAAAGAATGACCAAAAGGACCATAAAGAAGGCTGAGCATGGAAGAATGGAAGCTTTTGAACTGTGTGCAGAAGAAGACTCTTGAGAGTCCTTTGGACAGCAAGGAAATCAAATCAGTCAATCTTAAAGGAACTCAACCCTGAATATAAATTGAAAGGACTGATGCTTAAGTTGAAGCTCCAATACTTTGGCCCCCTGATGTGAAGAGCAGACTCACTGGAAAAGGCCCTGATGCTGGGAAAGGCTGAGGGTAGGAGGAGAAGGGGACGACAGAGGATGAGATGGTTGGATGGCATCACCAACTCAGTGGACATGAATTTAAGCAAACTTTGGGAGATGGTGAAGGACAGGGAAGCCTGATGTGCTGCAGTCCATGGGGTCAGCAAGAGTTGGACATGACTTAGTGACTAAACAACAATTAAAATAAAAAATAAATGGAGACCTACCTTGAAAAACAAAACCAGTTTAGTTATATAAAGCTTAATTTCATTTACTGGCAAGGCTAACATGCTGGGGTCATTTCCTGTTTATGCTTCTGGAAATCATAAGCAAAACTTGAACTGTTTCCCAAGACTGGCATGAGCCAATCACTGAAAATTCTAATATTATAACCAATCGCTGTGAAAAATGAACCAATCACATGAAGAATGAGCAGTTACTGCTTTCTCCCTATAGAAGCTACTTTATAACAATATACTTTTGTGCCTCATTCTAGGTTTTGATTTGAATCCTCCCAGTCTGTAGAATCTTTTCAATACGTGCACAATAAACTTTTACTAATTACTACTGCAGGGATTCATTAGCTTTGCTTCAGCTCTTCCTGAACGTTCAAAAAGGGACCCCCAAAGGGCCAAAACAATGTTTAAAAAGGAGAACAAATTTGGAGGTCAAACACTTCCTGATTTCAAAACTTACTACAAAACTACAGTAATAAAAAAATGTTTAGGGTTAGCAGAAAGACAGACATATTGCTTCCTGGTGCAGCATAGAGAGCTGAGAAACAATCATTTTTTGACAAGATTGCCAAGACCACACTTAGGCCTGTGGACACTCCAGCCTTCACATCTGTTTCACTGCCCCTGCAAACAGCCACTCTTGGCCACCCCTAGGCCACAGAGGTACACAAGATGTATGCTCCAACACAACCAGGGAAGAGAGCATACAGCCCCTGGGAATATTTGACTGGGGAATTCTCAGGAAGGGGGCCGAGGGGGTGGGCACACCCTTCAGCCCCACAGACTCCCAGCCCCCTTCTGACAGAAAGGGCTGGGAGAGAACCAGAGCGGGGTGGACCAAAGCCTGACACCCAGGGCAGTGTCTCCCCATGCCCGAGGCTACCAGAAGTTCCGCCCTCAAGGTCCCACCTCAGCCTTTCTTTCTGGTCACGTGTCCTGTTAAGGAGCCCTCTTGCTCCTTACCCACACTTCAGTCAAACGGAACTATTTGTTCATCTCCCAAAATAAAAAGCACTATTTTCAGGCCTGAGTGCAAAATGGTAAGGAGTTTATTGTGCTGGATAAAAATAAATAACAAATCCTTCCTTGAACCATAAGAAGGCTTTGGTTGTTTTGCTTGTTTATAGTTTATTCGCTGGAACTATAAAAGATCTGGGGAAAAAAAAAATCATGATCCATGTGAAGAAACAGAGGCTCAGACCTGCTGAGCCCTTCACTCCCCTCCCCAGTCCCTGCACACAGTTAGTATATATTCCTCTAGGCCTGGACCCCAGAGCAGGCGTCTGAAAAGCTGCTGAGAGTCCATGATGCCTGCTTCCCCTTCTGCCCTCTGTTGACCTAGAGGCCATAGGAAAGACAAGCTATCTCTGGACACACGCTTATCCTTGGACTCCTCCGTTCCTGGAAACCAGTCAATTCCGCACCCAGCCCCAGTCCTTCCCAGCCCCGGTCCTGACCTTCCTCATCCAATCTGTACCTCCCCAGAAATGACAAAAAGCTTGAGACTTATATAGTACATAGTGGTACGTGGTGTTAGTTGCTCAGTCGTGACCGACTCTTTGTGACCCCAAGGACTGTAGCCCACTAGGCCCTCTGTCCATGGGATTCTCCAGGCAAGAATACAGGAGTGGTTGCCATTTCCTTCTCTAGGGGATCTTCCCAACCCAGGGATCGAACCCAGGTCTCCCACATTGCAGGCAGACTCTGCCATCTGAGCCACCAGGGAAGACTTGGGGCAATGAAAAATAGGTCTTCCTTGAAAGCTCTGGGCTGCTGCTGCAAAGATGGAGAGGGAGGAGGCTCCTGGATCTGTTGCCTGAATGTCCCATTGCTCTATGGCCATGACTGTGGCCAGGACAGTATGGTGGTCTGATCTTCACACTGAAGAACTGAGTATGAGGGCAGGTAGTTCTCTGTGCTGCTTCTCGTGGATCTGTGGAGAAGGGGCTGAGGCCAAGCCTGTTGCTCTGAAAACAAGATTCTTCCTGAGCCTGGGACTCTATTTCTAATATTTAATTAACTCAAGTGGAAATTCACAGTGTACAAATATTACAACATTACTGTTCTTACTCTTAGGAGAAAATAAAAGCTTGAAAAAATAATTTCATAATTGACCACTATAGCTTTTCATTCCTTGGACAAAAGTCCAATAGATTGACTAATTTCGTTCAGTCACTAAGTCATGTCTGACTCTTGCAACCCCATGGACTGCAGCACGCCAGGCTTCCCTGTCCTTCACTATCTCCTGGAGTTTGCTCAAACTCACGTCCATCAAGTCGGTGACGTCATCCAGCCATCTCATTCTCTGTCATCCCTTTCTCCTCCTGCCTTCAATCTTTCCCAGTATAGGGGTCTTTTCCAATGAGTCAGTTCTTCGAATTATGTGGCCAAAGTATTGGAGTTTCAGCTTCAGCAGCAATCCTTCCAATGAATATTCAGGATTGATTTCCTTTAGGATTGACTGATTTGATCTCCTTGCTGTCCAAAGGACTCTCAAGAGTCTTGACTAATGTACATCTCATTAAAATAAAGTTAAAAAGAAATTCAACTCTCTACTTCCAGAGCTAACTCTGCATGTCAGGTTTTCAAGGAGCAGAACAAGACTCTTTTTTAAGAATGATAAGGAGAGAAAAGTTTCTTCTTCATTTTTTTTCCTCCCTACTTCTCAACATGTTAACCTCAGGGAGAGGAGAAATCTCGTCAAGATTTTATTTTTAGAACAGCCTAGGATTTCAAATAGTTATGTAGACAGGATGAAAGGTACCCTTTATAAACTCTTTCCTTGTACAACTTGATCTAAGGACATATAGAAATAAAATCTCATTTTAATCAGATTTGCCAGGATGAAAAATGAAATTGTTTGTTTGGAGTAGACAGGGAAAGAGTCCATGGCTTTAAAGAGAAGATAATCCTAAGACAGCAAAGAAATGAATCAACACATTTTTCAACTTCTTACTCTTGATGACCTTGAGAAATAAATAGCAACAACAAAAATGGCAGCATGTTCAATATACACAGTGCTCAGAGAACTTCTCTGGGACTCTAAAGGGCCTGAAGAAGTCACCAAAGATGAGAATCAACTCTAACTTTGAAGGAGATCTTTAAGTTTATTCCTGGATGACAAAGTGAGTAAAGGAGAAATGGGGCCAATTTCTTGCTGGTTACACTAAAGCACTAGTCACAGGGTAGTTGACTCAGACTTTTAGACGTAAGCTTGGCTCAGTTGGTAAAGAATCTGCCTTCGAGACGTGAGTTTGATCCCTGGGTGTGGAAGATATCCTGGAGAAGGAAATGGCAATCCACTTCAGTATTCTTGCCTGGAGAATCCCATAGACAGAGGAGCCCAGCAGGCTACAGTCTATGGTGGCCACAAAAGAGTCGAACACAAGTGATCAACTAAACCACCACCACCACCAAGCTTGACTCTAGCAAGTATGTTCTCACAAACACAAATCTGGGAATTTTAAACAATTAGAACCAGAGAGAGTAGCTTATTTTCATAACATGAGGAAGAAGTAAATAGGAATCATGTTTCTATTTTACATCATTTATTTTTGTTCAGTCACTAAGTTGTGTCCAACTCTTTTTGACCCCATTGACTGCAGCATCCCAGGCTTCCGTGTCCTTCACTATCTCCTGGAGTTTGCTCAAACTCATGTCCATGGAGTCGGTGATGCCAGCCAACCGTCTCATCCTCTGTCACTGTCTTCTCCCGCCTTCAGCTTTTCCCCCCACCAGGTGGTCGTTTGCAACGAGTCAGCTCTTTGCACGATGTATTGCACCATGTATTGGCCAAAGTATTGGAGCTTCAGCCTCAGCATCAGTGCTTCCTGTGAATATTCTGGGTTGATCTCCTTTAGGATTGACTGATTGATCTCCTTGCTGTCCAAGGGACTCTCAAGAGTCTTCTCCAATACCACAGCTCAAAAGCATCAATTCTTCAGCACTCCTCCTTCTTTATGGTCCCACTTTCACATCCATACATGACTACTGGAAAAAACATAGCTTTGACAATACAGACCTTTGTTGGCAAAATGATGTCTCTTTTTAATATGCTGTCTAGTTTTGTCATAGCTTTTTCCCAAGGAGCAAGCGTCTTTTAATTTCATGGCTGCAGTCACCATCCTCAGTGCTTTTGGAGCCCAAGAAAATAAAATCTATCATTGTTTCCAGTTTTTCCCCATCTATTTGCCATGAAGTGATGGGACCAGATGCCATGATCTTTGTTTTTTCAATGTTGAGTTTTAAGCCAGCTTTTTCAGTCTCCTCTTTCACCCTCAAAAAGAGGCTCTTTAGTTCCTCTTCACTTTCTGCCATTAAAGTGGTATCATCTACATATCATATTTCTCCCAACAATCTTGATTTCAGCTTGCAAGTCATCCAGCCTGCCATTTCTCATGATGTACTCTGCATAGAAGTTCAATAAGCAGGGTGACAATATACGGCCTTGATGTACTCCTTTCCCAATTTTGAACCAGTCTGCTGTTCCACGTCCATTTCTAACTGTTACTTCTTGACCTGCATACAGGTTACTCAGGAGACAGGTAAGGTGGTCTGGTATTCCCATCTCTTGAAGAATTTACCACAGTTCATTGTGATCCATACAGTCAAAGGTTTTAGCATAGTTAATGAAGCAGAAGTAGATGTTTTTCTGGAATTCCCTTGCTTTTTCTATATTGCCAATTTGATCTCTGCTTCTTATGCCTTTTCTCAATCCAACTTAGGTAATTAACAAAGGGAAAAAAATGAAACCGAAACTTGAAAACTCATGCAATTTAGAAAACAACAAACTTCATGTGCAGTTGGACTCATTCTGTGATAAGAGAAAAGAATTACTCAGTTAGTGGACTGAATAGTGGCACCAAAAATATGTTCACATCCTAACCCCAGAATCTGTACATGTTTTGGAGAGATGTTCTAAATTTATTCCGAATCAGATTAAATTATGTTCAGCATGGCTCAGTTCTTTGCATATCAGAAGTCTTGGATAAGTGTTAAAACACTTAACTGGTTTTGATGTTTATTCCTTAGTTATACCTGATAAACATCAATTAATTCTACAAAAGGCAATGCTGGTGTGGTTTACTGTGATGCAAAGTGTGGTGAGGAGACCGTGACCCAGCAATTGGCGAGTGAGGAATCCACAGAAACTCTTTAGGACCTCCTTCCTCCCAGGCTATCTCTTGAGTGCCCACTCTTCAGGCATCCCTTGATGTTGAAGTAGAACAAAATCTACTACCAGAGTTTAATATTGCAGTGACTGGGCTTGTCCCAGTAACTTAAAATTTAAAAAACAAAAGCAGCAAAAAGAAAGCACACTTGATAGTTAAAGTACTTCATCCTTGGGACTTCCCTGGTGGTCTGGTGGTTAAGACTTCCAATGCAGGGGTTGCAGATTGAATCCCTGGTTGGGGAATTAAGATCCCATAGGCCACATGAGATGGCCAAAAAGTTCTTCATCCTCTCCAGTGTGGCTTCTCTGATGTTTGGAAAGATCACCAAATACTGCCTTATATGGCAAAAGTTGTGACTGATATAAGGATCCCAAGAAGAGGAATCACTCCTGGATTATTCATGTGGGCTCAAAATGCAATCACAGGGATTGTTATAACAGAGGGGCTGAGGGACTTCTGACAGAACTCCACAGGGGAGAAGGCCCTCTGAAGTGGACAGAGTGGATCCGCTGTCCTTGATTCCAACTGGAAGCCACAGAAGCTGGAAAAAACAAGGAAGGATTCCCCTGGAACCTCCGGAGGGTGCTCTCCCAACACCTTGATGTCAGAAAACTGGTTCTGGAACTGTAAGAGAATAAATTTTGTTGTTTAAAGCCAAGTTAATGGCAACTTGTATGACAGCCTTAGGGAGTTCATACACCTACCTTCTCCAACCTCAAGGACCTAAAATTCAGGAAGAAAGTGGCCGGTTGCCATGAACCATGCAAAAGTAGTTTAATCCATAGAGAACTTACTTTGTTTTTATTAAGATAAAAATGCTCTTATGTTAATATTTTGATTTTCAGTCTTTCATGATTAATCTTCCCTTCAGAGCAACAACTTAGCTTCCCAAGGAGGGCTGGCTCCCTGGAGAGATGCTGAGGCTGGAGGGAGCATTGCGTGCTATGCTAAGTCACTTTAGTCCAGTCTGACTCTTTGTGACCCCATAGACTGTAGCCATCCAGGCTCCTCTGTCCATGGGATTCTCCAGACAAGAATACTGGAGTGGGAGATCTGAAAGAGACACATGCACCCCAATGTTCATGGCAGCAATGTTTATAATAGCCAAGACATGGAAGCAACCTAGATGCCCATCAGCAGATGAATGGATAAGGAAGCTGTGGTACATATACACCATGGAATATTACTCAGCCATTAAAAAGAATTCATTTGAATCAGTTCTAATGAGATGGATGAAACTGGAGCCCATTATACAGAGTGAAGTAAGCCAGAAAAATAAAGACCAATACAGTATACTAACACATATATATGGAATTTAGAATGATGGTAATGATAAGCCTATATGCAAAACAGAAAAAGAGAGACAGATGTACAGAACAGAATTTTGGACTCTGTGGGAGAAGGCGAGGGTGGGATGTTTTGAGAGAACAGCATCGAAACATGTATATTACCTAGGGTGAAACAGATCACCAGCCCAGGCTGGATGCATGAGACAAGTGCTCGGACCTGGTGCACTGGGAAGACCCAGAGGGATCGGGTGGAGAGGGAGGTGGGAGAGGGGATCGGGACGGGGAATACATGTAAATCCATGGTTGATTCATGTCAATGTATGACAAAAACCACTACAATATTGTAAAGTAATTAGCCTCCAACTAATAAAAATAAATGGGAGAAAAAAATAAAGAAAGTACTGAAAACAAAACAACAAAATAAAGAATACTGGAGTGGGTTGCCACAAAGTCCTCTAGGGGATCTTCCTCACCCAGGGATCGAACCGGAGTCTCTTGGGTCTACTGCATGTCTCTTGTGTCTCCAGGAAGGTTCTTTACCATAAGCACCACTTCGGAACCCCAATGTGAACATTAACAGCCACTATAGTCCAGCCAATCAGAGGGCAGGAAGAAGGAGATGGAGGAGAACCATGCTGCTGGTCAGTCACGTGATACATTACAGCGCCCCCACCCCCACTCCCAACACATACACATTTATCCCATTGCAAAATACTTAAAAAAAATTTATTTATTCATCTTTAACTGTACTGGGTCTTCCTTGCTGCACAGGCTGTTCTCTAGTTGCCAGGAGCAGGGGGTTACCCCCCAGTCCCACTTCGGGGGCTTCTCATTGCCGTGGCTTCTCCTATTGAGGAGTACAGGCTCTAGAACACAGGCTCAGTAGTTGTGGAGCACAGGGTACTGCTCCGAGGCATGTGGGATCTTCCCAGGGTAGGGATCAAACCCATGTCTCCTGCATTGGCAGGCAGATTCTCTACTACTGAGCCACCAGGGAAATCCTGTAAAGCACGATTTAAAAACACGTTGAGCAAATTGGTGATGCGTCGCTGAGTTGAGAAGTCTAACAGGAGGTTAATTTTCCTTGCAGAATATTGCATGATAATGAGTCAGGAGACTCCAGGTCTAGACATTAAGGGGCCCAGCTGACAGTCTTGGCAAAGAAGCAAGTTTGTTTTCCTCAGTATAATGTGTCCAATCGAGTTTACGCAGAGGTTTCTTTGTGAAGAGGGTAAACAGAGGAGCCTGACAGGCTACATACAGTCCATGGGGTCGAAAAGAGTCAGACACATCTGAGTGACTAACCCACGAAGATGGAGAAGGCCTCCCACTCTTCATTCCCTTATCAGACCCCCCCCCCACTTTTCAGGCTCCCCTCTCTGAGCCCCTGAAAGTCTCTTGTTGCCCATCCTAGACCTTTTAGAGGAAACAAAGTCACTTATGATAAATTAGGGCCTAAGAATGTATTAGAACATAATAGCTTTCTAGAAAAAGCCCACAGAATTAGAGCCTGAACAAAACACATGTACAGAAGAGAATCTAAACTCACGTGTTTAGTTTCAAATCTGGAATTGCTCATTGTTGCCTTCTGGTTTCCTCTAAACCCAACCACGACAACATGAGCCCAGCCTGACCAGCTCTCAAGTCTGTCTCTGCCCTCTGTGACTTCCGTCCCAGCAGCTGACTGCCTTCTTCATTCCCATCTTTGCCTGAGGTGACAGGTGGCTAGATAAGAACCCTGAAAAGAGAGTCAAGAGATAGTTTGGTCCGATGTCTTCAGGCTGTGTTGTGTGGTTTTGGAAACACACTGGAACTCCTCCATGGGGCAAGGGGAAGAAATTGAGGATACAAAGGCAAGTATGACCAGTTACTACTGAACACAAGGATTTCTAGGATAAATTTAGTTTCCTTCCACAAATATCAGTCCTACGACTAGTTGTAGTAATGTCGGTCGCTCATTTGTGTCTGACTCTTTGCGACCCCAAGGATGGGAACCTGCCAGGGTCCTTTGTCCATGGGATTTCCCAGGGAAAGGATACTGGAGTGGGTAACCATTCCCTTCTCCAAGCGATCTTCCCAACCCAGGGATCAAACTCAGGTCTCCTGCATTGTAGGCAGAATCTTTGCTGGGTGAGCCACCAGGGAACCCCGTCATCAATCATTCTAAAAAGCCCCCAAACACAGCATTTTCCTGCTCTGCCTTCTGGACATTTTACTATGTTGTTTGCTCATTTGTCACTTCCTGTGTTTGACATAAATTTTCATTCCACTTTTCCCTCACCATACAGTTTAACAGATCTTCCCAGGTCAGTATACACATTTTAATGACTGAACTCATCAACAAGACAGTACAGTTGGGAGAATAAACTGTCTTCATTGTTATCTATTTTCCCCTGATGCATGAAGCTTTCCCCAAATTTGAGGTGACAGACAGCTGTGGATGGCTCCAGGTTAGTTTCAATAACAGAATGTAAGGAGGGAGTTTGTAAACATTAAGCTCAACACAGCAGATAATGGAAACTCTCTTGAAATAAATGACAAATGAGCCACCAGAAAATCCTAAAAATGTTCTGCTCTCCACATTCCCTGAGTTGAATCTGAGGCCAGGGTTTTAAGAACTGCTAATATAGGTGGCTCGGGGAGTGGAGTCTCCCCTGATATGACACCCCGAGTCCAAGCGCCCGGGGATCTGAAAAATCCTACTTCTTTCCAATTCTGGGCAGAGCGCATGTGCCGCAGGGGCGTGGTGTTGCCAGAATTCCGTGTTGCTTGGCACTCAGACCTTGCACGCGCGCTGACATTTAGACAGTGGTGCTGCCCTGATGGTGAAGTGGGCCTGCTGTCTGTTCTCCTTTCCCATCTGTAGATGGAGGAATGACCCAGCTTGAGCAGAACACCTTAGGGACATCGGGGAAAGAGAGGCTTGGGGCCGACTGGGGGCAAGGACAGAAGAGGAGGAGATGGGTTGGAAACAAACTCACCCCAGATGAAGAGCTGGGAGCCAGACCACTTCACTTGGTTCCTCTGCCACACAGGCTCTGGAGCCAGCTGTCTAGCCCAGGGCCTCAGCCGGTTGACTCACATCTGTGATCCTGTCTCTCCCTGTTCTTGCTCTTAGTGGGGCGGTGGAGGAGGGTGGTGGTGGTGAGTCTCTCCCCCTAAAAGCAGCACAGCTCAGATTCCCAGGTCCACCCAGCTTCCAACTAGATTTGGAACTAGTGGAAGAAAGGGAGAAAAAAAGCCATGGTATTTCTTCTCATCTGCTCCTCAGGCATCATTCTTTCTTTTTCTTTTTTTGGCAGTGCTGCATGCCATGCCAGGGGTTGAACCCAACCCCCCTGCAGTGGAAGTGCAGAGTCTTAACCACTGGACCACCAGGAAAGTCCCTCAGGTGGCATTTCTGATGGCAACTGTGTCTCTACTGTGGCTCCAGCTTCTGACCCCACCCCCCCACCCCCGACCTGCCATGGGTCCGACTTCTGCTAGGAGACCCCTGAGCTTGGGGAAGGCCACGTGTGCCCTCTGTCAACGTAGCCCATGATGGTCACATGGGCTGTTAGTCTCAGTTACCCTAGTCTGTCTTTTCCTCTTTTGGTCTCTCCGCTCTTGCATCACCTGAGCAAACCTTCCCTGTTTTTAAAAAATTTTTTTGGTTGCCCCACGTGGTATGCGGGATCTTAGTTCCCTGACCAGGGATTGAACCCCAGGCCCACAGCAGTGAAAGTGTGGAGTCCTAACCATTGGACTGCTAGAGAAGTCCCCAAAACTTCCCTGTTTTAAATATTCAGAATGGCTTCTGTGTTTCTGGTTAGTCTTTGGTGACTGTGTCACCAAGGTCCAGGTAAGCTGAGGGAGGGGCTTCCCTAACGAGCTCCTCGTCTTTGAGGGATGTGTTTGCCACACTCACTTCTCCAGCAGTCAGCTACTGGCCACCCTTCACGTGCCAGGCCCGTGCCAGGCCCGTGCTAGGCACTGCCACACCCAGATTTCATGTAGCGATTGCAGTGACAGTGAAATACAGTCCTATCTCATAATATCTAAATGATAAGGATCCTGCATTTCAGAAAAGTTGAGTAATCATGCCTGCGTGCCAAGTCACTTCAGTCCAACTCTTTGCAACCCCGTGGTCTGTAGGCCGCCAGGCTCCTCAGTACCTGGGATTCTCCATGGTAAGAATACTGGAGTGGGTTGCCATTCCCTTCTCCAGGGGATCTTCCCCATCCAGGGATTGAACCCGAGTCTCTTTTGTCTCCTGCATTGGCAGGTGGGTTCATTACCTCTAGCCTGGGAAGCCTGAGTAATCATGTATCCTCCTATCATTAGCAAATACTAACAATACCAACTGTAGTTCCTTTGGCTGTGATAAACCCATCGTGCCCATATTAGAGAATTTCTGCTTACTAACAGAACCAATAGCTTCTCTTAGCCTTGCTGAGCATTTATGTGACACTCACATTCATCGGGCACCATTGTTTCCTCAGTGAAGCAGGCTTCTGTGCATCTTAACTGTTTGAGGATGAGAGCAGCAAGGGCCTCTCGGACAGGCCGAACTAAAATGGAACTGGGCATGTGCAACAGAATAGATGGGCTAAGAAAACAAAATAAAACAAAAAACATGTATCATGCATTTAAGTACCTAAAAGAGGCCTTCTCTGGTGGCTCAGTGGTTAAGAATCCAACTGCCAGTGCAGGAGACGGGTTCAATCCCTGATCAGGGAACATCCCACGTGCTGCCAGCAGCTAAGCTCATGGACCATAACTATTGAACCTGTGCTCTAGAGTCTGGGAGCCTCAACTACTGAGCCCACGTTCTCCAGCTGAAGCCCCTGTGCCTTGGGGCCTGTGCTGCACAACAGGAGAAGCCACTGTAGTGAGAACCAGAGCCCCCAAACTACAGAAAAACCCACCCAGAAATGAAGATCCAGCACAGCCCTAAACAAATAAATAAATAAAATTATATATTTCATAAAGTATCTCAAGAGTACTTTGCAGTTGCTGTAATAGCTGGAGACTTCAGAACTCTGCAAAGCCCAGGAAATTGTATTATTTCATCCAAGTGATTAGGGATGTTCAAGTACCCAGCCCTTGGAACCGCCCAGACCAGCCAATTCACTTTGCTTCTCCTAGATGAGCCAGGAGGCTCCTGTTGACGACAAACCAGGGTGCAATTAGAGGCTGCTCTCTGTGCTGGTGGGGAGCAGGGGAGCTTGATGCTGTGGAAGGAAAAGAGCCTGGACTCCATCCTGGTGGCGTGCAGGGAGGTGGTTTTGGCAAAGGTGTGGGTGCTGCAGATAAACAGATGGGAAATGCACAGTAGAGAAGGCTTTCCTCTTGTTGTTGGTTTTTTTTTTTGCTTGCAACGCCACAAGACTTGTGGGATCTTAGTTCCATGATCAGGGATTGAACTCAAGCCCTCAGCAGTGACAGCGTGGAGTCCTAACCACTGGATCACCAGGGAATTCACCGGGGAAGGCATTCTGAGTTTCTCACACTCTAGGATGTCAGTGTTTATAAATTCCTTCCGCTGGTGCACATAGAAACACTCTTCTGTTTTGATCATGTATTGTAATTAGGAGCCTGGAAGTCTGAAACCCCAGGAAACCTAGCAGGGTGTGTTAAGGAACCAGCTTGATGTAAGGCTGATGGTTTTTCTCTCTGTGTAAAGTGATAGAAAAGAAAAAAAATTAGTTTCCTCTTATGAGCCAGAATTAGAACACCCAAGGTGTCTCTCTAGTCCCACTGTCTCCTTAGGCATGGTTGTTTTTGTTCAGTTGCTAAGTCCTGTCCAACTCTTTGCAACCCCATAGACTGTAGCACACCAGGCTCCCCCATCCTTCACTATCCCCAAGTTTGCTCAAACTCAAGTCCACTGAATCGGTGATGCCATCCAACCATCTCATCCACTGCTGTTCTCTTCTCCTCCTGTCCTCAAACTTTCCCAGCATCAGAGTCTTTTCCAATGAGTCAGTTCAAAGTTTAGTAGTTCAGATAAGACACTTATACAAAAATTATACTCCAAGTAGAATATGAAAGTTCTGCAGAGGAGATGATTAAATTTAGACTCCTTAATGTTGAATTATCTTCTAGGCAGGTATTATGGCTAATTTTATGTATCAACTTGGCTAAGTTATGGTGCTCAGTTATTTAGTCAAACACCAGTCTGGATGTTGCTGTGATGGTATTTTTTTAGATGAGATGAACAATTAAATCAGCAGACTTTGAGCAATGCTGATTATCCTGTATCATGTCTGTGGGCCTCATCCTATTAGTTGAAGGCCTTGAGAGCAAAGACTAAGATTCCCCAGAGTAGGAGGAAGTTTCAAGATGGCAACACAGAAACCCTGCCTGAGATTCCAGCCTACTGCCCTGGGAGATTTGGACTCAAGACTACAACATAAATCTTACTAGAATTCCCAGCCTACTAGTCTGTTTTCTGGTTTTGGAACTTGACCCTACATTCATGTGAACCAGTACCTTAATAGAAACATCTGTGTGCTGTGAGTACCTTTGTCCCATTAGCTTGATTTCTCTGGAAAAAACTTGATAAGTATAACATCTGACATAAATGTATGAGAAATAAGTAAGATTGATATACAAGGGAAGATAGTAGGCTAAAAACTGCTCTCTCTGGGGATTACAAATTCAGAGCATTTTTGAAGCGAGATTGGGGTGTATAATAAACAAGCAATCAAGCCAACTCTCTGTTTGCAAGTTTCTGATTTGGGGCCTCTTCAATCTCAGTTCCACATTGCATTAAAGCTTGTCTTCCATGGGGAATTTCTTGGTGGTCCAGTGGCGAAGACTCCACATTTGCAATGCAGGGGGCCTGGATTCAATCCCTCGACAGGGAACTAGATCCGACATGCAGCAACTAAGACCTAGTGCAGGCAAATAAATAAAATTAAAAAACAAAACAAACAAAAAAAAGAACTCAGGCCTTCCAGAGATTCTAAAATTTCAAACAAACCTCTCAAGGAATTTACTTCACTGTCAACAGTGCGTGCCAAGTTGCTTTGGTTGTGTCTGACACTTTGCAACCCTATGGACCATAGCCCGCCAGGCTCCTCTGTCCATGGGATTCTCCAGGCAAGAATATTGGAGTGGGTTGCCACTTCCTTCTCCAGGGGCTCTTCCCCACCCAGGGATCAAACCCTCATCTTTTGTCTCCTGCGTTGGTGAGTGGATTCTTTGCCTCTAGCGCCACCTGGGAAGCCCAGCAACAGTGTGTAAGGCTTTTTATTTACTGTTTGGCACTTCATTGAAGCTACCCGACATTCTAACGCCTGGTTTATGCCCTCTCTCCAACTATGGTATAAACTTCTTTAGATATTCTCAGCATAGAACCTGCCATTCGAAACACAACAGATGCTCAGTAAAATTGGTTGAATTGAATGGAGTCAAATATGTCTTCCCATGGACCTCAGATTACTCTGCTGCTGCTGCTGCCAAGTCACTTCAGTCGTGTCCGACTCTGTGCGACCCCATATAGACGGCAGCCCACCAGGCTCCCCCATCCCTGGGATTCTCCAGGCAAGAACACTGGAGTGGGTTGCCATTTCCTTCTCCAATGCACGGAAAGTGAAAAGTGAAAGTGAAGTCGCCCAGTCGTGTCCAACTCTTAGCGACCCCATGAACTGCAGCACCAGGCTCCTCCGTCCATGGGATTCTCCAGGCGAGAGTACTGGAGTGGGGTGCCATTGCCTTCTCCGATTACTCTGCTAGAGGCTATTAAAGTCTCCCAAGTGACAGCTTTCTAGGCAGGTCCAAGGGGACAGGAGATGATTTAGAAACTGCTATTCCCTCTTCCCCCCCTCCCCCTCCCTCCACAGTCATTACTAAATCCATCCCTGCTCCCTCTTCCCCTCTGTACCTGGCATCTGGCCCAACATTTAGTCAACAGTTCCCAAGGACTGATAGAATGTAGGGCCTGGTGGGAGCGGAAAGGACCTGAACTCCAGCCTCTTGGCTTCTTGACTCCAATGTTCCCTTTCTCCACCCAGTCTCAGCCATCCCCTGGGAGCAGCCTCAGCTCCATCTGCACCATTAACCACATGGTCTCCAAATCCTTTATTTCAAACATCCTATTCATGCGTGACCACCACTTCCTCAGCTCCTGACTCATTCATTTGTGTTCCCCCATTTCAGTTACCCTTCAAAATCACGAGGTGCCCTGATGCTCAGTACACACGCACGCGCACACACAGACACACAGGCAGCATACAAAAGAGCCGCTCTCTCCATCTCTTTCTTTCCCAGCTCAGAGTTCAGCATTCTAGCCCCTCTCCTACAAACAGCCCTGGTCTCCTGTCTCTCTCATTCCAATGAAGTCACTTGGCAGAACTCCAGCCCTAATTAAACTCAACTATCTGCCTACCTCATACAGGCACTCCGGCTGCCAAAACCAGATGAAGAAAAGCAAACATCCTACTGCTTTTTTTGTTCTACTTTAAATTGATGATAGTCTTAACTGGGTGGGTTTCCCTGGTGGCTCAGTGGTAAAGAACCCACTTGCCAACACAGGAGAAGTGGGTTTGATCCCTGGGTCAGGAAGATCTCCTAGAGAAGGAAATGGCAACCCACTCCAGTATTTTTGCCTCAGAAATCCCATGGACAGAGGCACCTGGCAGGCCATAGCCCATAGGGTCCCAAAATATTGAACATGACTGAGCGGCTAGACAACAACAGCAACTTACCTGGGCATTCTGTTTCCCCATGTGAATCCAGTCCCTTCTCTTGAATCAGATTATTTGGCATCTTCTCCTCCATCTTCAAACCTCCAAGAAACTTTCCCCCTCACTTTCAGCTTGTAACCTCATTTCAAACTCTATGGAGAAAATAAATAAATCAGATGAGAACTACCTCATTTTCCCACTACCAAACCCAGGCCCTGTGTTGGGACCACACGTTTTGCCTTCTTGATTGATAGCGGGGAGTGCAGATGAGCACTCCTGTCCAAAAGCAGCTCTCTCCTGTGCTCTCCTCCAACCGTCTCTCTCTACTCAAGCCCCTGTTCATACAGCATCAAGTTCCTCATCATTCCAATCAACATATTGATAGGCTTTAATAGTGGAAGTGAAGGTGTTAATCAGTCATATCTGATGTTTGCAACCCCATGGACTGTAGCCCTCCAGGCTCCTCCGTCCATGGGGTTCTCCAGGCAAGAATACTGGAGTGGATTGCCATTCCCTTCTCCAGGGGATCTTTCCAACCCAGGGATTGAACCGGGGTCTCCCGCATTACAGGCAGGTTCAATGAATTTCTTGACCCCACACCTTTCTGGCTACTCGCCCATTTCTCTGTTCTTCTTTAGAGCAAAGACTCTATCTATATTTTTCATTCTACCCTCTCGTCCTCCATTCTCTTACACAACCCCACTTCCAGCCAGGCTTCTGCCCTTATCAACCCACTGAATGACTCTTAAGAAGATCAGTAGTGACAGCTCTCTCATCAGATCTAGCGGTCAGTTCTCTGTCCGTATCTTGTTCACCCTCAGCAGCACTGGCCATTGACCATTGTTTCCTTCATGGACATATTCTCTCTAGGCTCCACGGCACCATGGTCTTTTCTTACACTGGTTGTCATCCTACTTGTGTGGCTACTTCCCACTCTCGACGCACCTGCATTATTTATTTATATATCTGGCTGTGCTGGTTCTCAGTGGGGAGCATGCAAACTCTGAGTTGCAGCACGTGGGGTCTAGTTCCCTGACTAGGGATCGAACCTGGGCCCCCTGCATTGGGACCATGGAGTCTTAGCCACAGGACCACCAAGGAAGTCCCCTCCCAACTTTTTAAAACTTTTTATTATAGAAAATTTTCAATATGTACAAAAGTAAACAGAAGAGATACATGTATGATTGAGTCCCTTTGCTGTCCACCTGAAACTATCACAACAGTGTTAATCGGCTCTATGGCAAAACAAAACAAAAAAAGGTTAATAAAAATAAAAGTACACAAAAGAGTCTAAAGAATTCCCGTGGTATTATCAGTCAGTAGCACGCATGATGTGTCTTGTTTTATCTATCTCCCACCCACTTCCTCCTTCTAAATTATTTGCAAGTCCCAGACATATTATTTCATTCTTAAATATTTCAGTTCAGTTCAGTACAGTTCAGTCGCTCAGTTGTGTCCAACTCTTTGTGACCCCATGAATCACAGCACACCAGGCCTCCCTGTCCATCACCAACTCCCAGAGTCTACTAAAACTCATGTCCATCGAGTCGGTGATGCTATCCAACCATCTCATCCTCCATCGTCCCCTTCTCCTCCTGCCCCCAATCCCTCCCAGCATCAGGGTCTTTTCCAATGAGTCAACTCTTCACATGAGGTGGCCAAAGTACTGGAGTTTCAGCTTCAGCATCAGTCCTTCCAACGAATACCCGGGACTGATCTCCTTTAGGATGGACTGGTTGGATCTCCTTGCAGTCCAAGGGACTCTCAAAACTCTTCTCCAACACCACAGTTCAAAAGCATCAATTCTTTGGCACTCAGCTTTCTTCACAGTCCAACTCTCACAACTATACATGACCACTGGGAAAACCATAGCCTTGACCAGATGGACCTTTGTTGGCAGAGTAATGTCTCTGCTTTTTAATATGCTATCTAGGTTGGTCATAACTTTCCTTCCAAGGAGTAAGAGTCTTAATTTTATGGCTGCAATCACCATCTGCAGTGATTTTGGAGCCCAAAAGAAATAAAGTCTGACACTGTTCCACTGTTTCCCCAACTATTTCCCATGAAGTGATGGGACCAGATGCCATGATCTTAGTTTTCTGAATGTTGAGCTTTAAGCCAACTTTTTCACTCTCCTCTTTCACTTTCATCAAGAGACTTTTTAGTTCTTCTTCACTTTCTGCCATAAGGGTGGTGTCATCTGCATATCTGAGGTTATTGATATTTCTCCCAGCAATCTTGATTCCAGCTTGAGCTTCTTCCAGTCCAGCGTTTCTCATGATGTACTCTGCATAGAAGTTAAATAAGCAGGGTGACAATATACAGCCTTGATGTACTCCTTTTCCTATTTGGAACCAGTCTGTTGTTGCATGTCCAGTTCTAACTGTTGCTTCCTGACCTGCATACAGGTTTCTCAAGAGGCAGGTCGGGTGGTCTGGTATTCCCATCTCCTTCAGAATTTTCCACAGTTTGTTGTGATCCACACAGTCGAAGGCTTTGGTGTAGTCAATGAAGCAGAAATAGATGTTTTTCTGGAATTCTCTTGCTTTTTCGATGATCCAGTGGATGTTGGCAATTTGATCTCTGGTTCCTCTGCCTTTTCCAAAACCAGTTTGAACATCTGGAAGTTCATGGTTCACATATTGCTGAAGCCTGGTTTGGAGAATTTTGAGCACTACTTTACTAGCGTGTGAGATGAGTGCAATTGTGCAGTAGTTTGAGCATTCTTTGGCATTGCCTTTCTTAGGTGTTGGAATGAAAACGGACCTTTTCCAGTCCTGTGGCCACTGATGAGTTTTCCAAATTTGCTGCCATATTGAGTGCAGCACTTTCACAGCATCGTCTTTCAGGATTTGAAATAGCTCAACTGGAACTCCATCACCTCCACTAGCTTTGTTCATACTGATGCTTTCCAAGGCCCACTTGACTTCACCTTCCAGGATGTCTGGCTCTAGGAGAGTGATCACACCATTGTGATTATCTGGGTCATGAAGATCTTTTTTGTGTAGTTCTTCTGTGTATTCTTGCCACCTCTTCTTAATATCTTCTGCTTCTGTTAGGTCCACACCATTTCTGTCCTTTATCAAACCCATCTTTGCGTGAAATGTTCCCTTGGTATCTCTAATTTTCTTGAAGAGATCGCTAGTCTTTTCCATTCTGTTGTTTTTCTCTATTTCTTTGCATTGATTGCTGAGGAAGTCTTTCTTATCTCTCCTGGCTATTCTTTGGAACTCTGCATTCAAACGGGAATATCTTTCCTTTTCTCCTTTGCTTTTCACTTCTCTTCTTTTCACAGCTATTTGTAAGGCCTCCTCAGACAACCATTTTACCTTTTTGCATTTCTTTTCCATGGGGATGGTCTGTCTATATAAATAAAGACTCTATGATAAGAAACATAACCAAACCATTGTTATTGCACTTGAGAAAAGAATGAACAACATATCATCAAATATCAATGACAACTCCTTACTGGCTGTCTTTGCTGTATCCCCTTGTCTACCAAACCTCTAAATGTTGGAACTTCAAGCTGCATACTTTATTCACATCTCTTTTTATGCTCTTTTTCTAGATGATCCCATCCAATTATAGAGCTTTAAATGCCATCTCTGTGCTTATACTCCCCTGAGTTCCACGTTTCTGTGGTCAATGGTTTAACTTAAATTTTTAAAGAGAATAGCAATTTTGATATGGCAAAAACAGGATCTCTGATTCTTTCCCTACCCATCCTCTACCCGATACCTGCTCAGCTCCCAGTCTCATCCATCCTTGTAAATGGCACTGATATCTACATTTTTTGCTCAGACAAAAACCAGGCAATTAGCCTTGATTCTTTTGGTTCACTTCTATCTCATATCTTATATCTCATGCAGAGAAGGCAATGGCAACCCATTCCAATACTCTTGCCTGGAAAATCCCATGGATGGAGGAGCCTGGTAGGCTGCAGTCCATGGGGTCGCTAAGAGTCGGATATGACTGAGCGACTTCACTTTCACTTTTCACTTTCATGCATTGGAGAAGGAAATGGCAACCCAGTCCAGTGTTCTTGCCTGGAGAATCCCAGGTATGGTGGAGCCTGGTGGGCTGCTGTCTATGGAGTCGCACAGAGTCAGACACAACTGAAGCGACTTAGCAGCAGCAGCAGCATCTCATATGATGAGGACTCCTATTTTTCTCGATTTCACCTTCTTCCATAGTAACAGAAATTCTTCCTGGGCACCTGTGCAACCAGGATGAAGACTACATTTCCCAGCTTCTCTTGCAGCTAACTGTGGACTTGTGACTTAGTTCTGGCTGACTGGATGTAAATAGAAGTGTTAAGGGGCCACTTTTTATCTCTTCTTTATCATTTCTTCTGTGTTGATGTTTTGAATAGTGGTGCTGCCTTGGACCACAAGGATGAGGGTCACATCCTACAATGCTCTAACAGTGAGCTGTATGTGTATCATACACTGTCCAATCTGGAGACAGAATTTGAACAGGCAATGTGCCATATAAAGAATTATTAACTATTTATGGGAGGAGGGGAGCTCAGAGGTCCTTATATCACCATCTTGTTTGTCTTTGATTTCCCTTAAAGACTTTCTGTGACTTTTCAGTAAAGTTGGAGGTTAGATATCTTGTTTGCTGATGAAGATGGATTAGCAAAATCTTCCCTGTGACTTTTTCTAAATTGTTACAAGAAAAGTATTGGATGGGGTTAAGAATAAAGAAGTAGGGCCTTCCTGGTGGTCCAGTGGTTAAGAATCTGCCTGCCAATGCAGGGGACATGGATTTGATCCCTGGCCTGGGAAGGTCCCACATTCCACAAGGCAATTAAGCCCATGCGCCACAACTACTGAGCCCGCACACCTAGAGCCCATGCAGGGCAACAAGAGAAGCCACCACTGTAAGTCCATGTGCTGCGACTCTAGAGCAGCCCCCACTAGCAGCAATTAGAGGAAGCCCTCAGGCAGCATCAAAGACTCAGTGCAGCCAGAAAATAAAAAGGATAAAGAATTGATCTCTGCCCACCTCCATCAGGCCCTGAAATTAACTGGACTATTACATCTTGTCAAAAGACCTTGAACCTGCCCCTTCCAATCCCCCTTTCCTTCCCAACCCTCCTTACTGCAATATTGCAGCCACATCCCCTGGATATTTTATCAACAGAGGGAAATGCACATAGGTTTCTCCTTTGGGATCCTTAAAAACATTTTAAACCACAGGTTTGGCTCAATTTGAGGACCAAAGCCTTGAGTAGCTGTATACTGAGGGGTTTACCTAAACACAAAGGCAACAGAAATTACCATGATTATAGAAAGCTGAGATGGAAGGAAAATTACAGGTATCTCACTTTCCTCCGCAACACTATTTCTTTTAATTCATCCTCATTTGTTGATCAATCTGGTGGTAAACACTTCACAGGTGGCGTGTTAATCTTTTCCAGGAGTCCAAGAATAGCACTTAACAGCCCACAAGTATTTTCCCAACATTCAGTGTTATTTCCTTTTCTCAACCCTATGTTCCTAACTCTGAAGTGTTTGGGTCTTTTTATTTAGCCCAAGGTCTCCTAGGGCTTCACCGGGTCACTGGCTCCACCACCAAGTAAATAAATAAATCATTCCCAAGGTCCTTGGCTGGGCCGACTGCCCATCTCACATGAATTTGACATTCCCCTCGAGTCACTGGTTAGCCTGCAGCACAGGAGAAGGGGGATGTGCCTTCGTCCACTCACGTCCTTCATGATCTCTGACCTGATGACCTCCTCCCCCTTCCCTAGGGGTCCATTAAGATAGAAACGAGAGTCCTGGGCTTCCCTGGTGGCTCAGTAGTAAAGAACCTTCCTGCCAGTGCAGGAGACACAGGTTCAATCCCTGATCTGGGAAGATCCCACATGCCATGGAGCAACTGAGCCCATGCACTTGTGTTCTGCAACAGGAGAAGCCACTGAAGTGAGAAACCGGAGTACTGCAGCTAGAGAGTAGCCCCCATACACCACAACTAGAGAAAAGCCCACATAGCAACAAAGACCCAGCGGGGCCACATAAATAAATTAATAGAAGCAAGAGTCCTAGAACCATTTTCAATATTTCCAAATTGCTAATGTTAATATAAGCTATAACACTCACTTGCGCCTTCCAGATTAAAACAACAGTCATCTCCTTAAACAGATAAGGTTAATGGTTAGTCACCATCTCTGTGGCTATTCTATGGGCTAGTAACTTCCATAAAATAATCACCAACTCATAGTTTTTCTTCTGTTGCTCCTAACTCCTACATGATCCAAGTTTCACTAATGATCCCCCCTCTTCACTCTGTACCACAATCCTGAGAAAAGCCTTCTACCTAAGTATTTCCGGGAAATCCCTGGGGATGTCTCACAGAGGTTCAAGTCCCCTCAGCTCTCTGCACTTCTGGTCTCTTCATCTGTTTCAGCTCCCTCTGCTGGTCATTGCCACGTCCTTGGGGCCAACTGCCCAGGGTGGACACCTTTGCCTTTTTCTTTCAGGAGTGGTCACCTGACTTTGAGGGGCTTAGCAGGATGGTTGACTGTGGCCAAGAAGTGGAGAATATGTCTATTTCTATACGGACTGATGCTGAAGTTGAAACTCCAATACTTTGGCCACCTCATGAGAAGAGTTGACTCATTGGAAAAGACCCTGATGCTGGGAGGGATTGGGGGCAGGAGGAGAAGGGGACGACAGAGGATGAGATGGCTGAATGGCATCACCGACTCAATGGACATGAGTTTGAGTAAACTCCAGGAGTTGGTGATGGACAGGGAGGCCTGGCGTGCTGCGATTCATGGGGTCGCAAAGAGTCGGACACGACAGAGTGACTGAACTGAACTGATACTTCTTTAGCATACTTAGCCATTCAGTCAGTCCAACTCTTTGTATACTCTTTACAGACCCCATGGACTGTAGTCAGCCAGGCTCCTCGGTCCAAGGGATTTTTCAGGCAAGAATATTGGAGTGGGTTGCCGTTTCCTCCTCCGGGGTATCTTCCCAACCCAGTGATTGAACCTGAGACTCCTGTGTCTCCTGCATTACATGCAGATTCTTTACCCACTAAGCCAGCGGGGCAGCCCATACTCCTTCAGAGGAAAACCAAACAAGGATGTTCATCCCCCAATATCGTAACATTTTCAGTGAAACGGTTCTTTCTGTTGGCACTTGGTGTCCACCTCCCCTCCTGTCCTGCCTTCATCCCTGATTCCATCAGATCTGGACATGGTAGGCAGCGTCATGCACTGTATTGGAAATTACACCTCCTTCCATGGATGTGGTCCATGTGACTGGGGCAGGCTCTCCTTGCCTGGGTCTTGGGGAATTCTTGCTGACGAGGCTTGTCAAGCCTCTTGGCAAATTAAATTTTTACTAGGCCGGTCTATCAGGTTTCCAAATGTGCCGGACCTTTTCTGACCCCCAGTGGTGGATAGAACTTAGGATCCTGTAAATTGAAAGCTCCCTGTAAAGTTGATCCCGTGACTCTGTTCTCATAAATAATGGAACAGGCTTTGGGGAGATTAAGAGATTCATTCAAAGCTCTGTAGCCATGTCTTGATCAATTTTAAAAAATCAATTAAGGGACTTCCCTGGTGGTCCAGAGGTTAAGAATCTACCTTGCCATGCAGGGGACTAGGGTTCAATGCCTGGTGGGGGAGCTAGGATTTCACATACCCCAGAGCAACTAAGCCCACAGGCCACAACTAGAGAGTCCATGTGCCACAGCAAAAGATCCTATATGATGAAAAGAAAATTCTGCATGTTGCAACTAAGACTGGATACAGCCAAATAAATACATTTTTTAAAAACTTAGCAACTTAAATAAATAAATAAAATAAAATGCCAATGCCAGGTCACGCTTCTAGGCCAAGTTAATTGGTCTGACTGGACCTCAGGCATTGGAATAAAAAAAGCCTGATAATTAATTAATACAGCTTTTGCAGTAGAAGATTTTAAAACTGGTGACTGAGGGCCATTGGAGTAGGGGGTGGGACTTTAGAGATCTGGATGCCGATGTCAGTGGGGCAATTGGCTCGACTTCGTATTTCCACAATCACACTAGAGGCTTCTACCGCTGCCAAAGCTCTGCATGAACTCCACTGGAGGAAACCTGGTTTGTTTTCCTCTTCATTTTCAGTACAAACACACTGCTCTGAGGAACCATTGTGAGACATTTGATTTAAGGCTGAAGATTAAGATGCAGGCCTGGCTTCCAACCATGGTTCCCTGGACCCCGGCGTGAATGAAGAGAGTGGTTACTGTCAGGCAGCCTATGAGGACCAAGGCGATCCACAGTCCCAGAGTCTGCTTGGAAGTAATACAGATGGGAAATAGGAAACCTCATCACTCTGCTTCTTAGGGGAAGACAATAAAAGGTGGGCAAGTAAAAGAAATTCCAGATGAAGAATGTTTAAGCTTGAAAGTGAGACCAATTACTCAAAATCTTTATGACTGTCCCAGTCCACTGTCTCGACTGCAAAAGAGAGAAACCAACTTTAGAAGCTTAAGCAGAAGGGGAATCTATCAGAAGTCCAGCTCCCCTGGAGGACCTGAGAGAATTGTTAGGATGGCTGGAGAACCAGACTTGGAAGTAGGGCAAGGAACAGAGGGCACCCAGCCACTCACTGCATCTGGGTCATTCAGGACAGCCTGGGCCAGAGGAAGCTGCTGCTGCTGCTGCCCCTGAATGCCCCATGGCACCCCAGGCCTGCCCCCCAGCCCCGCCACCACCAGATACTGGCCTCTCTTACTGCCCAAGGGCTGCTGGGCCCTGGACAAAGGGAACCACTACTGCCACCAGGGCTGATTCCAAGCTGCTCTTGCTCGCATACCTCACTCCACCATGGGCCAGACTTGGGCCACGCGCCCCCTCGGTGGCTGCTGAAGAAGCAGAAAAAGCACCTACCTGCCTTTTCAGGTCGCCTACTAGTGGGTGGAACCCTGATTCCCAGCAACATTCACCCAGCACCTAGTTCCTTTGACATGGGAAGGGGGTTCAGATCATTGGTACCCACTGTACTCCTGTCTAGGGCTTCCCAGGTGGCACCATGGTAAAGAACCAACACAGGAGACATAAGAGACACAGGTTCAATCCCTGGGTCAGGAAGATCCCCTGGAGGAAGGCATGACAACCCACTCCCGTATTCTTGCCTGGAGAATCCCATGGGCAGAGGAACCTGGTGGGCTACGGTCCATGGGGATGCAAAGAGTCGGACACAACTGAGTGACTTAACATGCACACACATGCTCATCTCTTAGGGCTGCCATACTAGAATACCACAGATGGCGGCTTAAACAACAGAAATTTTTTTTCTCAAAGTTCTGGAGGCTGAAAGCCCAAGATGAAGGTGTGGATGGGCTTGGTTTCTCCTGAGGCCTCTCTCTCTCTGTGAACTCACTGTGCTGTCTCTGTGTGCATTCACGTTTCCTCTTCTTGGGACTCCTCTGGTGGTCCAGTGGCTAAGACTCCACACTCTCAATGCAAGGGGCCTGGGTTCGATCCCTGATTAGGGAACTAGATTCCACATGACTCAACTAGGATTGAAGATTCCGCATGCCACAACTAATACCTGGTACATCCGAACAGAATTAAAAGAAATAAATTTTTAAAAATAAAAATTAAGAGAAAAACATTAAAGAAAATAAACCAGTTCTCCTCTTACAAGGACTTCAGTCAGATAGGGTCCTTTCTAATGACCTCATTTTAAGTTAATCACAGTGTTAATGGCTCGATCTCCAAACACAATCACGTTCTGAGGCACTGGGTATTAGGCTTCAACATGTGAATTTGGGGGTGGACACATTCCGGCCAGCTGGAGAAGGAACTGGCAACCCACTTCAGTGTTCTTGACTGCAAAATCCTGTGGAGAGAGGGCTCTGGTGGGCTGTAGTCCATACTGTCATAAAAAGAGTTGGACATGGCTAAGTGATTAAGCAACAGCAATTCAATCAGCACCCTCCAAACCAAAAAATGTCTAACCTTTGTGAGTGAAAACAGAGACAATAAGTAGGAATGGGGTTGATATGGCGGCTCCCTGGTGAGTCAGATATGGCTTCCCCAGTGGCTCAGACAATAAATAATCCAGCTGCAATGCAGGAGACCTGGGTTGGGAAGATCCCCTGGAGGAGGGGATGGCAACTACCCCAGTATTCTTGCCTGGAGAATCCCATGGACAGAGGAGCCTGGTGGGCTACAGTCCATGGGGTCCCACAGAGTTGGACATGATTGAGCAACTAAGCATAGCACAAGTTGGTATGTGTTCAAAGGCAGGACTGTGTGCTGTGTGCACGCTAAGTCACTTCAGTCGTGTCCACCCTCTGTGCACACACACACCCTTGTTCTTTTCCTCAGTCTTTGTTCACGTCCTGCAGAAGCCCACACCAACATGCAGCTGTGTTGTTCATTGTTTCATCTGTTTATTCAGTGTCCCTACCAAACAGAAGCTCCCCCAGGGCTGGACAGGTCTGCCTGCTCCCCCTGCCTTCTGAACGGGTCTGCCTGCTGTTCTCTGCCTTGTGTTGTCAGAAGTGCTGGGAACACAGCAGATGCGGCAGATCTTGGTTGAATGAGTGGATGGTTAAGCTTATCTGATAGACTATGGGCTAGGGGAACTCCTATATGCAAATCAAAGCTCTAGCATGTGTGGGAGTATTGTTTTAAAACTACAGTGCGTATTCAATAAACTACATTCCTAGGGAAAAAAAAAAATACAAGACTTCTCTGGTGGTCCAGCAGTTAAGACTCCATGCTTCCACTGCAGGGGGCACAGAGTCCATCCCTGGTCAGGGAATGGTGATCCCACATGCCATGCAGCATGGCAAAAATATATTTTAAAATTTAAAAAATTTTTAAAAATGATCACAACCATAGTGAGGTGCCATTTCACACCCACAAAGATGGATGACTGTAGTCTGACATACACACAGAGCTAATAATAACAAGTGTTGTTTAGGAGATTGGAATGCTTAGACATGGTGCAGCTACTGAAAAACAATTTTTCAGTTCCTTAGAATGTTAAACATAGAGTGATCCTTTGACCAGAAATTCCATTTCTTGACTATACCCAAGAGAGATGAAACTTCTACACAAATGTTCATAGCAGCCTTAGTCATAATGGCTAAAATCTGGAAACGACTCAATGTCCACCAGGAGCTGAAAGGATAAACAAAATGTGGTATATCCATATTTGGATACATATGTGCTGGTTGTACAGCCATGTATACTTACTAAATGCCCCTGAACTGCATACTTTTAAATGGTGAGTTTTATGGTATGGGAAATGTCTCAATTTTTTAAAATAATAAAGTGCAAAAAAAAAAAAAATGCTCTCAAGAGGTGAGCTCTGTGGGCTTCACGTGCAGAATGTAGCCTCAAGTGGAAAGTACAGCATCCCAACCATTCTCTTAAGCCCCTCTATCGTGGGGATTCCCTGCTGGCCCAGTGGTTATGACTCTGCACCTCCACTGCTGGGAGCCTGGGTTCCATTCCTGGTCAAGGAGCTAATATTCCTGAGAGCTTGGGGCACAGCCAGAAACAAAAAGACCCCCCACTGTGTAAGCAAGGGCATCTCTAAATGAGGGTTACACTTATTGGCATAAGGTAATATTGATACGATTCTCTATTTCTCTTTTTGGCCTATGAATACACTCAGAGGTGAGTTATCATTCTCAAAACTCAGCCATTAGTTTTTAAATCTGTTTATTTGTTTTTGGTTGTGATGGGTCTTCATTGCTATGTGCGGGCTTTCTCTAGTGAGCGAGGACTGCTCTTCGCTGCGGTGTGAGAGCTTCTCATTGAGTGACTTCTTGTTGCAGAGCATGGGTTAGGAGCTGGGGCTTCTGTAGTTGCAGTACACAGGCTCGGTAGCTGAAGCTCAGGCACTGTAGAGTGCAGGCTCAGTACTTGTGGCGTGTGGGCTTAGTGACTCTGAGGCATGTGGGATCTTCCCAGACTAGGATTGAACCCGTGTCCCCTGCGTGGGTGGGCAGATTCCTATCCACTGTGTCACCAGGGAAGCCCTCACTTAGCCATTATTTAAGAAACTGTAGCTGTCGCCCATTTGAAAACCATGAGTCAAAACCCACAAGTGAATGTAACAGTACCAAGCGTGGCTCTTGGGAAATGACATTTTCAGCTGTCCGCAAAACTAAAATGAAACTCCCCACTTTGTCAGCTTCCTGGAGGAGCACTGGAGATATTTATAACGTGTCCAATCTCAACCACAAAAGCCAGATTCCCTGCTTGTCCCCACCCTTTCCACTGCGTGCTCTGGCTACTTCCTGTTGCTAAGTCTGCTCAGTGGTACCTTGTCCGTGAAGGCAGTGGAAGACAAGCTGAGTGCAAGATTCGAATCCAGGTTTGTCTGAGGATAGGGTTGGAGAAATTGGATACTGTGTTATTTAAGCTCATGAGTGTCTGTATTCATTTTGTAGCACTGTCCAAGGAAAGGACTTTTCATTTGGGGTACTTTTCTCAAAACCTATTATACTTCCAATGTCCTCTAATTTTGTGTCAAGCCCAAATATCTTGTTATTCTTAACTAACGATTACCCTCAACCCCTCATTTCTGACAGTGCGTGTGTATTTCCCATGCTGCTTCTGCTAAGTCGCTTCAGTCGTGTCCGATTCTGTGCGACCCCATAGACGGCAGCCCACCAGGCTCCGCTGTCCCTGGGATTCTCCAAGCAAGAACACTGGAGTGGGTTACCATTTCCTTCTCCAATGCATGAAAGTGAAAAGTGAAAGTGAAGTCGCTCAGTCGTGTCCGACTCTTAGCAACCCCACGGACTGCAGCCCACCAGGCTCCTCCGTCCATGGGATTTTCCAGGCAAGAGTACTGGAGTAGGGTGCCAATGTATTTCCCATAGGTGAATTTAAACCATTTTCTGTTCAGAAAGGAACACTTACCAAGCTGTGACATCAGGACCCATCAGCTGGCAGCTGGAGCAGATGACTATGAGTGCTTGGACCCAAATAACCAGAGAAGAACAGCCTCTTTCCTGGCTGAACCACCTGTGCCGAAGGTGATTCCACACCTCCAGAGCAGGTGTCAGAGCTTCAGGCCACAGCCCCTTGGCCTGGGCTGTGGCTCTATGTTCTTTGGAGCCAATACAATGCAGCTTCTCATGCTCACCAGGTACCCTCCAGTCTACTCAGCCCTGACACTCCTGTCCCGGGCCGCACTGGACACTGCCTTCACTCTCCGCCAATGCCAGGACCTCTCATGGGGGACACAGTTAAATTTCTCAGTCTGACTTTAGCTGCTGGTTTATCTTCACTCGACCCTCAGTGTTGGGTTTTCACTTACTGGTGACAGTAGCCAGCCCGTCCCTTTCCCTCCGCTCTCACTTCCACCCCTACTCTGTGCCTCTGTGTTTTTTAAGATGATAGTAATTAGCATTGTTATGACAACAGCCAACATTTATTCAGTGTTAATAATGTGTTTTACATATGATTATTTCTCTAAGCCTCATGAAACTCAATGAGGTAGACACCACCTTTTCATAAGACAATGTAAACAGAGAGAGATAACAAAAAGTCAAGGTCATATAGCTAATGAATGAAATTGTCAGAGCTTGAAACCAGGCATTCTCCGGCAAGGACTCAGGCTGCCAATCTGACTGGATTTCACCATGTACCCTCCATCTCCCCCCCGAACCCCCCCACGACCCCGATGTTTTCTTTGTGGCAATAGATATAATGGCTAACATAACTGCAACCAAAGGATGGCATCACTGACTTGATGGACGTAAGTTTGAGCAAGCTCAGGGAGCTGGTGATGGACAGGGAGGCCTGGTGTGCTGCAGTCCATGGGGTTGCAAAGAGTCAGACACGACTGAGCGACTGAACTGATCTGAACTGATAATTACAACCAGGAAGTAGGTCACTACTTGTTTCTCCTGCCCAACTCATATTTAGATAAAGAGGCTCAAGGCAAATTAAACTATATTCTGACTCTTGTGGATATAATCTACTCCTTCCTTCCTTTGTTCATTCTTTCATTCCTTCCATTTATCCTTCCAAATAATAGACTTGGAACAAGATGGCAACCTCACAGACATGGGGTCATGGGGGATTGTGTCACATAGCGAGCACAAGGTCAGCTTTGGCATCTGCTCACAGACCAACTAGTCCAGATCTGGGTGATTTAGCAGTGGCAGATGCAGGTGAACACATCCTCGAAGATCACTGATGATGATCTTTCTTCACTTCTTCAGAAATTTCTAGGAAAAGTTGGTTCTCTTTCTGTCATCCCAGTAAAACCATGCAATGTAGATTGGGACCTGACCCATGGTCTTTTCATTGAGATCACACACCCGGTCTTAGGACTTAATGAAGCTCAGGTTCTTCACGTCTCATCACAGAAAGAATTCAGTGAGAGACAAAGTGGTAGGTAAGAAGTGGATTTATTTAGAAAGAAGCACTCTCCACAGACAGAGTGTGGACCATCTCAGAAGATAAGAGCCCCTGAAATATGGCATGATTAGTTTTTATGGGGTGGGTAATTTCATAGGCTAATGAGTTGGAGGATTATTCCAACTATTTCAGGGAAGGGGTAGGGATTTCCCAGAATTGGGCCACCACCTACTTTTTGGCCTTTTATGATAGGCCTCGGGAAGATCTCCTGGAGAAAGGAATGGCTACCCACTCCAGTATTCTTGCCTTGAGAATTCCATGGACAGAAGAGCCTGGCGGGCTACCGTCCAAGGGGTTGCAAAGAGTTGGACACCACTGAGTGACTAATGCTTTCATTTCAGAACTGTCATGATGTTTATGAGTGTGTTGTTTAGTATTTGCTAATGTATTACTATGAGTGTATACTCATTGGTTTACTAAAAGTTGAATCTTCCACCGTCTTGGATCTAGTTAATTCTAACCAATTTTTGTCATGTCCTTTGGTCATGTCATTCTTTTAAAGGTTGTTTTCTGCACTCTTCTTTCCTGTTTCACCAATGGCTAGATGGGTCCTTGGCATTTCTATACTGGTTGGTCAACTACAAGGACAGGGCTGATAAAAGAGAGGGATATGTGGTACATCTGGATAGATTACTATTCAAGACCAGTGGTTTATCCATTTTAGTTTCTATATATAACCAGTTTACTCACAAGTCTAAACTTGTGTGTCTAAAACATAAGATGATCCTATTTTTTCTAATAATTTTGCCCAGCTGGCCTTGTCAAATTTTCCAATGGATAGCTTATTCTTTTGGGCTTCCCTTGTGGCTCAGCTGGTAAAGAAGCCACCTGCAATGTGGGAGACCTGGGTTCGATCCCTGGGTTGGGAAGATACCCTGGAGAAGGGAAAGGCTACCCACTCCAGTATTCTGGCCTGGAGAATTCCATAGTCCATGGGATCTCAAAGAGTTGGACATGACTGAGCGACTTTCACTTTCAGTTCATTCTTTATTGATATCTTGGCCAAATTTTATAATTCTTCAGGGATTCTTGTTTTGAAACAGTCTCATTTCAGCATTTGAAACTCACTTCTGTTCATTTCAAAATTTCTGTCTCAAAAGTCATTCCAAAAAGTCAAAAAAATTCTTTTTTCCTCGTCCTACTTGTACCAAGTAAACCTGGCTTGGTTCTTGGGGTTTGTGAAGTTAAATGCAATTTTTACAACTGTGGTTGAGGGCAGGTTTGAGTCTCCAGGCAAGATCAGATTTTATTTATGAGACAATATTCCCGATCATGTGATCCTGTAAATTATAGTAGTTCCCTCTTCTCCCTTCTCATTGTCCCCATCTGCACCAAAGATCCATCCCATTACCTCTTGCTCCTGGGGTTCCTCTTTCCTGCAGGTTAAGTGGCTTCAATCTGATATCAGTAATTGATTCAAATCTGGTTATTTTCACTACAGTCTCTTTGACCTACCAGAAACATATACGTCGTCGCCTGGTCAAATAGTGGGCTTCTCTGGCAGTTCAGTGGTAGCGAATCTGTCCACCAACGCAGGAGATGAGGGTTTGATCCCAGAGTCAGAAAGATGCCCTGGAGAAAGACATGACAATCCACTCCAGTATTCTTGCCTGGGAAACCTTACTGACAGGGGAGCCTGGCAGGCTACAGTCCATGGGGTCACGAAGAGTGGGACATGACTTTAAGTGACTAAACAACAACAACCCCTGTACTCCCCAAACTCATTGTTCTTCTCTATTTTTTTCATCTTGCACAGCATCCTTTCACATATCATATAATTTGCCAATCTATTATGTCTTCTCCCCAAGCTAGAATGTGAATGCCTCAGAATGGGGATTTCTGGCTATTTTGTGCATGAAAGTTGACACACAGAACTTAGTAAATACGTGTTGCATGAGTGGGTAAAAATGAATGAATGATTCTATTGGGACAAAACTGATTCCATAACAAGGTATCTTAGGGCAGATAATCCTCCTCCCAGTGGCTTGTAAAGACTAAATTCTTTGGCCAATGTATTTTTAAGCTATATCTCCCAGATCCAATTTAAACCAGGATCTTTGCAAGTTAATCAAATGAGCCTTAAATTAGAAAATATATGTACATTCAGCTAACACTGTTCCTGGTGCAGAATAATTTCTAATAAATTAAGTTTCTAACCCCCGCTTTCCGAGAAGCACAGGATTTTATTATCCTGAAGGAGGGTGGAAGGCCTCTTTAATTTGAGTCCTTCTCGTGACAAGGACAGATTTATGTGGGGCCATGGCATCGGATGGCTCCTGGTGCTTACACCAGAGACTGCTCTTCCAGACTTGCCAGCATGCCAAGCTGATGACAAGAATGAAGACATGCTAGCATGGTGACATGATGGAAAGGCAGAACCATAGTCATAATGTGTAAAAATTCTGGGTTCCTGCAGCAAAGAGTTTTTTCCCTTCCTCTTCTCCCCCTTAGCTTTTTTTTTTCTCAAAAAAAAAAATGCTTTATTATTTATTTATTTGGCTGTTC